>NC_091981.1:237622732-237988982 GCF_044704955.1 Pristiophorus japonicus
CCTTTATTAACAGTGCTACCCCACCTCCTTTTCCTTTCTGTCTGCCCTTCCGAATTGTCAAATACCCCTGAATAATTAGTTTCCAGCCTTGTTCACCTTGGAACCACTTCTCTGTAATTGCTATCAGATCATACCCATTTGTATCTATTTGTGCCGTCAACTCATCTATTTTGTTACAAATCTACACGTATTCAGATAAAGAGCTTTTAAATTTATTTTTTTTTCCCATTTTTTTTTCCTGCTTTGACCCAACTTTCTGATTCACCTTTATGTTTATACAGTCTGGCCCTTCCTGGCACGCTCTGGTTTTTATTTCCCTAAGTGCTACCCTGCTCTATTGCCTTCTCCTTGTTATTTGACTTTTTAAATTTGTGCTCAGCTGAATCATCCCCCACACTAATTAGTTTAAAGCCCTTCTTGTCCCCTGAAACTCTCCATTGAAAGCATGGCGAGGACACAAATGGCAATTGAGGTGGCTGATTAAAACTCATTTAACCCTAACCCTAAATACCGAATGAAGTACTGAGTACTCACAACTGCTTTCCTATTGATTAGTGGGAAAGGATTTATTCACAGTACCTTTGCTGAGAGATTACTTTCTACACTGGAAGTTTTCTGAATCACATTAGGGTGGATGGCGCCTTGGCTGCCTTAGATTGGCCCTCGGATGAAGAGTAATATGGCCAGCAGCAGCCTTCTGTTCAGACACCTGCAGATGGGCAGCAGAGAAGTGCAGCTCACAAGACACGACCGGCGACACAGCGTATACCGGCAGAAGCCAAATTTCCTTGATCTGTCTGAACAGCAGTGCTGCCGGAGGCTCAGATTGTTGCATCAGGTAATGGCAGACATCTGCAGCCTCCTAGAAGACGACTTGCTCTTTGTTGGGTCTAGTAGCCACGCTTTATCAGTGGCTGTCAAATTACTACCGCCCTCAACATTTTTGCCTCTGATTCCTTCCAGGGCACTGCCGGAGACATATCCAAGATCTCCCAGTTGGCTGCACACAAATGCCTAAGATAGGTGACTGACCGACTTTGTCAGGGCTGGCAACTATGTGAACTTCACCTACGATGGGCACTTGGGTTTGTGGCTCTGGCTGGCTTCCCACGGGTGCACAGCATCATCGTCTTCACACACGCGGCAGTCCTGGCACCACCAGATCAACCTTCATCTTCCATTTCATCAATGTGCAGCTGGTGTGCAATCGCAAGAAGATATTTCTGCAGATGTGCAAAGCTTCCTGGGCATGATGCTTTTATCCTGCCGCAGTTCAATCTCCCTGAGCACTTTGGACCTGCAAGCAAACGTAAAGGATGGCTGATGGGAGACAAGGGATACTCATTTTAGACTTGCCTAATGACACCTATCAGAAATGTGACCAATTGAAACCCAACAATGCTACAATTAATGCCATATGACCATCAGATGTGTGATCGAACAAGTCGTCGACATGCTGAAGATGTGCTTCAGATGCCTAGACCGACCGATTTGGAGGCGTCCTTCAGTACGCACCAGCCAGGGTTTCCAGAATGGTCGTGGTGTGCTGCGCTCTGCACAACATTGTACAGCAGCGAAGTTTGGACCTGCAGGAGGAACAAGGCACAGGGTGCAGTTCGTCCGCGGACAATAAAGAGGAAGGTGATGAGGGCAATGCAGTACTAGCTGCTCACATTGATGTCTGGGATGCCCTTATTAATGCAAGGTTCACTTAAGTTACACAAGTGGACCGATGTCAGAACAACATGTAATATCCAATCTTCCCACCAACCCCCACCCCCCCCAATGCCACTGACACAAAGCAGTCCTGCAAACAATCAATCACCCATTGCACATCTCCCATTGGTCCCCGTCAACTTGTGTCTTCCCATTTATTATCATGCAAATTGGTGACTTGCCACCCAGCTATTACAAATGGGCTCGTTGGGAAAGTGGTGCATACTAATAGAACTTGTGATTCTACTAAAGAAAGGAAACTTCACAATGTAACATTTTCTCAGACACCCTTGTGCAACTACAAAGCTGTACGCTTCCTTTTCCTATGTGGTGCAACCCCAGTGGCTTGAGCAGAGGTAGGTGCAGGCTACTGAAATGCTCTTGTCCGTGACCTCTGGGTTTTGGAGCGCGTGCGGGCCCCGCTAAAGACTGTTCCACCTGCACCTGTGCAGGGGCTGACCGACTGTCGCGACATGAGGCAGCATGACGGGTACTAACTGAAGGTGGTTGGGTGGCGGGGTGGGGGGGGGGGGGGCGGCGGGTGGAAGAACGCAATGGATGAGAAGTGGAAGCACTTTGAGTGGAGTTCCCAGTTCTATGTTCCCTTTCGTCATCATCCCTCTCATGGGTGAGCCGCACTTCATTGCTGTCACTCTGCTGGAGTGCAGCTTGGCGCAATCCAGTGCGGCCCTGTAAGGCCAAGGTATCTGTCATTCTCTTTAAGGCGCCAGACATATTGGCATCCAGAATCTGCATGGCCGTGTTCAAGGCGTGCATGGACTCATTTGATTGCCGCGATTGATGTTCCACAGATTTGGCCACTGTCCATGGAAGACAACATCCTTGCAATGCCCTGCGATATCAATGCCATGCTTGTGTTGGACTCATCCATTCTCTCTGCAATCATGAACACTGTGTGAAAGGCCTGTCAGTACATTGAGGATTATCTGTTGTCCCTCAGTGACGGCCCCTGTTGCAATGGAGTAGGCTTGACAAGGCAGAGTGGGCAGGGCTGGTGATGTGCACTGCAGGATGTATGTAAATGTGCAACTGTACTCTCCTTTCCTGACTTGGTTAGGTTATTAAAGCGCTTCTTGCAATGAATCCAGGAACGTGGCACAATGCTCATGCATGCTGACCTTCAGTCACAAGTTATAAATGGCAGCAACAGGTTTCTTCCTCCCATTGCTGGGGAAGAGTGTTTCCCTCTGGCTCCTCACTGTACCCCGGCAGTACATCAACAGAGGCATCTCTGAAGGGGGACACAGCCTTTGAGCAAGCTGAATCCATTCTCGCAGTTCATCTTCTCATGCTTCCAACTCCCAACATTTCCAAATAAGAACATAAGAAATAAGAGCAGGGGTAGGCCATGTGGCCCCTCATGCCTGCTTCGCCATTCAATAAGATCATGGATGTTATATATGTAAACCTGTAAATACCTTGTTTAACCACCAGAGGGCTCATCCCCTGGAGTCCCAAGGGATCCCACAATCCCTTGGGATCATCTGTACTTAAGGAGACCTCACAGGCTGGAGAAGCACTCTGGAGACCTGCAATAGAAGATGAAAGTCACACTTTACTTTGAGCTCACAGTATCTGGTCAGACTCTTTATTCATACACTACAATAGGTGAACTGCTCTTGGCCTCAACTCCACTTTCCTGCCTGTACCCCATAACCCTTGACTCCCCTAAAGTTCAAGAATCTATCTATCTCTGCCTTGAATATATTCAATGACTCAGCTTCCACAGCTCTCTGGGGTAGCGAATTCCAAAGATTCATGACCCTCTAAGAAATTTCTCCTCATCTCCAACTTTAAATGGGCGACCCCTTCTTCTGAAACTATGTCCCCCTAGTTCTAGATTCCCCCACGAGTTGAAACATCCTCTCAGCATCTACCTTGTCAAGCCCCCTCAGAATCTTGTATGTTTCAATAAGATCACCTCTCATTCTTCTTAACTCCAATGAGTACAGGCCCAACCTGCTCAACCTTTCCTCATAAGACAACCCCTTCATCTCAGGAATCAACCTCGTGGAACCTTCTCTGGACTGCCTCCAATGCAAGTATATCCCTTCTTAAATAAGGAGACCAAAACTGTACACACTGCTCCAGATGTTGTCTCACCAATACCCTGTACAGTTGTAGCAAGACTTCCCTACTTTTATACTGCATCCCCCTTGCAATAAAGGCCAACATAATAGTCGCCTTCCTAATTACTTGTATCTGCATGCTAACTTTGTGTTTCATGTACGAGGACACCCAGATCCCTCTGTACCACAGCATTCTGTAGTCTCTCTCCATTTAAATAATTTTTGCTTTTCTATTCTTCTCATCAAAGTGGATAACTTCACATTTTCCTACATTATATACTCCATTTGCAAAATTTTTGCCCACTCACTTAACCTATCTATATCCCTTTGCAGACTCTCTGTATTCTTCTCAAAACTTGCTTTTCCACCTATCTTTGTATTGTCAGCAAATTTGGCTACAGTACACACGGTCCCTTCATCCAAGTCATCAATATAGATTGTAAATAGTTGCAGCCCCAGCACTGATCCCTGTGGCATCCACTAGTTACAGTTTGACAACCTGAAAATGACCCATTTATCCCGACTCTCTTTTCTGTTGGTCATATTGCTACCCTGCACTATTGCCTTGTCCTTTCTCTAACTTTCTAAATTTCCCCTCCCTTGAACTGCACGCCCCCCCCCCCCCCCCCCCCCTGCCTCCGCACTATTTAGTTCACAGCCCTAGTTATTCGATTCACCAGGATACTGGTCCCGGCACAGTTCAAGTGAAGCCCATCCCAATGGAACCGCTCCCTCTTTCCCCAAATTCTACCTTTTGGATTGGCCCCTTAAATACTGGAGTTGGGACTTCGTCATGTTCGCTGCCGTGCAATCAAAAATAAAATGGTAATGAGGTAGCTGCGTTAAAATGTCACTGACGGGCGTGTTGAACACCCCGCCCAAAACAGCCTCGAGACCGAATCAAGTACTCCAAAAGGTAACTGGATGAATGAAGAATCATATTTTTTAAATTTGCAGAAGTGATTTTCTTCGAATCCAGCAGCTCTTGACCAGACATTAACAACTGGGCTAATATTCTTCTGCCCAATGCTTTGGTTGTTTCCAGCTGATAAGAATCAGTACATTGGTCATCAAAGGTAGATATAAACTTTACAATTACAGGCAAAATTGCAGATTGTGACAAATCTGCACACTGACTTTAAATTGCTTAATCTAAGTCTGCATCTCATTTATCTTTTTTACTATGGCGAAGGCAATACCAGTGTGTTTGGTTAAAACAACAGCAAAAGGTATTTCTTTTTGGCAGCAGTTATAACATTCTTCCTTGAGGAGAACTAAAGTTTCTTCTGATTTTCTTCATTCTGCTTCAGGATTAAGGCCGGCTACAAGATAATCTAATTATTCTTGGGGATTGCAGCTGGATTTTTAGGGCAGAAAGTCATCTCTTACTTTTCAATTAACCTTGCTGTGACTTTAATAATGCTGATGATGTAGATGATCAAATTTGAAGAGAATGTCTAATATAAAGGAAAATTTTGCACCAGGTTGATATGTCCTGAAAAGTTGAAAATGGCTCTAAATATTTATCTACTCTTCCCTTAAAAGACACAATGGTCTTTGCCTGAGCTACTTCCTGTGGCAAAGTATTCTGTACTCTTAACAATTTCTGTAAAGAATTTTCTTCTAATCTCTTTCTTCACTTTGTGTCAATTTTAAATCGGTGACCCCATGTCACTGATCCTTAGCCAGAGGAAATAGTCTTTCCCTATTCACCCTATTCAATCCCTTCATAATTTAAAACATCTTTATTAACTCTTTCTTCACCTTTGCTGTGATAGCTCACGTCTTTCTTCATAACTATAGTTTCTCAAACCTGTTAACACTTAAGTACGCAAATTTTTTCTCTCGTTGTCATTGCTACCAATAGTTGCCAAAAGTAAACCAAACTTTCTGCTTTAGCATGTAAAGTCAATTGGGAAGAGAGAGGGAGGGAGGGTGGGGAGGCGGAGGAGCGAGGAGGGTGGTGAAAGAATTATATAATTGCATTATTTTTGTCATTGGTATCAGTGGTAAATATGTTGCCACTTGGTAAAAGGGAAAACTTTAATTTTTTAGCAATATTAACATTGGCTATTGTAAACAAACAGAATCCTCCTATTCTGTCCACATCAGGCGATTGAGTGGGTGGGGCAGAGTCCATGGCCGTGATCTCACCAACTTTGTCGAGGCCGGGATGGCCGGGGTAGGTGGCGGCAGACGAAGCCGCTCCTCACTCCAGCCCGCAATGTATGAAGAATCTTCCATTGATTGGGTTTTTTAAACCCACCCTGTGAGGTTCCCAGCCAATTAAAAGGAAGAGGGTCTGATGATGTCATTTGATGACGTGTTATCAGCTGGTTACCTTAAAGGGAGCATGGCCACATTGATTTTGACAGTTGTTTTGTCGGTGCTCTACAGAATTTAGGTGCCGCAAATAAGTTTTGCACAAAGGTGCACGGCTGCGCCCAGGCTCCAGATGCTTATGGAGGGAGTCACAGCACGCAGGGAGGTTCTCTTCTCTTCCAATGGATGAAGAGACCTCCCCAGGACATCAACGCAGCCTGGTGGCACAATGCACAGGAGGGCACAAGCAGGAATATCATCAGGAGGATATGGCTGCAATGGCGCAAACCTTTCAATCATCTCAGTAAATCACGAAATGTTACTCCAAAGCCACACTCAACCTCATCCTGCTGTGCTACTCATCACATCCCCATCACTCTCCCTTCTCCACCCTACTCCTGCACATCCTTACTCGCACCAACTTCTTTCTCTCCCTCTCCCTCTCCCTCTCCCTCTCTCTCTCTCTCTTTCTTTTCTCCACCCTCTTTTCCCCCCCCCCCCCCGCCCCACATTATCATCTCACTAGCCACACCTCATACTCATCCTTGTCCAATTATACCAATTAACAAGACACAAGGGTAGACACTTGGATATTTTAGCCAATGTTCATGTCGAGTTTCTGCTAATCTGTTCTCAAACATTGATATTATGTATGTAATAACTCGATAGACTGAATACTGTAAACTAACAGGTACAAACCGGCTTCCTTTATTAGGACCCAAAGTGATTACATTACATGATGGCTTGCCTTTTATACCTGGGCCGCGCACATGTGCGCACAGCCCAATGACCTCTGACAGTGGTGCCACCTGGTGGCTAGTAATCCCAAGCATACACACATAACAAATGAAATATTTTTGTACACTGTGTTCTTCAACAGATTTGTGTGAACCTTTGAAAGTGGCTCCGTGAGTTGTTGTGAATGGTGAGAAATAATGGTATCCCCTGCAATGGCAATGAGTGTGAAAGGAATGGCTTGGTCATTGCAGGGATGCTTTATGTGTTGATGTGGGGTGGTACCAACCTGGTGCATCATGTGGCAGCCAGGGTGTCCAGTGTCAAGTGAAGTAAATGTGGCCATGGTGTCCTAGGCAGCAATGTGGTCGGGTGCTGATGCCCTGTGTCCTGTGCAGCATCAGGTGATTGTGGAGAAGTTTGATGGTGTAAGTGATGATGCCAGGTGTGTTTAGTGATGTTGGGGTCGTGCTGGGATTCTGAGGACCAAGGTGAGATTTTCTCAAGGGCACCGATGCTGCTGGAATAGATGGCAGCTGAAGTTGAGATTAAAAGTGATCTGTCAATGGTGAGAGAGGTTGTTCCAAGGAGGTGACATCGAATAGAGAGTTCACTGCAGACACTTTGAAACTGCCTACAGCTCAAAAGTGTCCTCTAATTGATGAAGGCTTCAGCCTCAGATTGGAAAGCGAACAGCTGTGAAATGGTAATTTTTATACCAATTTTGCAGCTGTCAACGAGTCACAGCAAAGGAGAGTCATTGAAAACCCGACACACTTTGCTGACGGGAAGCTGCTGGAAAAACTTGGAAAAATGGCAACCACCTGGTTAAAAATTATTTTTAATTCCCTCTAAACTGCCACTTAATGATGTTAATTGGCTGGCCCACTGCTTGGTGTCGGGTCTGGCTGTGGTTCACAGACCTAACAGTTGAGAAACTGTTCAGAGCAGTATCTCACCCCGCTGCCAATCATGGCCATTTTGACAGCGGTCCCACCTCCAAACCAGCACTCGCAGCGCTGGTAAGATTCCGGCCCGTGACTAAGCAATTTGTGAGTGTTTTCCAAATCAAATAGGCTTGGTGGGCTAAAGGAACTTTTCTCATTCACTACTTCATTTTGTGTTGTCAGTCCTTGAATCTGGGGAAATGATTTTGCTACCCACATATCTAGTGGGTTTTTAAGTACAAGTTAAAATTAATTTTCAATAGAAACCAATTGTTCCTGGTGTTCTAGTGCTTGTTAATTAATAATTACAAAATTCTAGGGGTGATAGGATGACCATAATATTACTGACTGTCCTGATTAACTCTAAATGGAAATAAATGTGTAGAAAGAATTAATTAAAGCTTTTTTTTTAAATAGTTCTCGTCACTGTGGTAGTTAATGTACTGCTGAATAGTTCAAGCACAATGCACATGCATGCCCCAAAGTTACAATGTAAAATTTAATTTAAATTTAGATTTGGTAATAAAATTCAACACTATGCAGAAATAGTTATATTTGTTGTAGTGTGGAACATTGTAAAAATATACAACCCTTCAAGTTTAAAAAAATATTAACTACTTGAGGGGTTTGCATAATGCACAATAAAAATGTTTTCATGGATAGGGCTTGACTTTCGGTACATCATCGCCCATTTTGCGCCCATCTAAGCACTGAGATTCAGACTATCGCCCATATTTGATGAAAAATGGAAACTAGTGCCCGATTATCGCCCTTTTATCGCTGGCGCAACTTTCAGCATACAGGAATGAGCTGCATCACCCAGCTTACTTTTTAAAAAATATGACATCATCCTCGTGCAAGGCCCAGAATACTGTTTATAATGGAAACTAGTGCCTGATTATCGGCCACATTATCGCCGAGCTCTATTTTCAGCATTTCGCCCAAATGATCGCTGGCCCAAAAAAATGGCTGCAAGAAGGCTGCACTCACCTGACCTTAACTCGGCAGTATGGACATCATACCTGGACTTGTCCGATAACATGTGCGTTAGAAGGCTGCGATTCCAAAAGGAGGTCATCAGTGAGATATGCCAGCTCATTAAGGGAGATCTGCAGCCTACCAGCACCATCAGGACCGCACTGCCCATTGAAGTTAAAGTTACTGCGGCACTTTTCTTCTACGCATCGGACTCCTTTCAGGCCTCAGCTGGCATTTGTGGTATCTCTTGCTGCATTCGACAGGTGACTGAAGCTCTTTACACACGCAGGATGGACTTTATGAACTTCCCTATGACCAGGGAGGCACAGAGTGAGGGGGCTTTTGGGGTTTTCAAGAATAGCAAACTTCTCCAAGATGCAGGGAGCAATAGACAGTGTACGCACATCGCCCTGCGAGCACCTTTACAAGATGCCGAGGTGTTTGGAACCGAAAGGGATTCCATTCCCTGAATGTGCAGCTCGTTGTCGACCACAAGCAAATAATCATGGCAGTAAATGCAAATTTTCCAGGGAGCATCCATGATACGCACATCTTGTGTGAGAGCACTGTCTCTGATCTGTAAGAGTCAGCCACAAGGTCACGGTTGGATGCTGGGGGTTAAAGGATATGGCCTTGCCAGCTGGCTCATTACCCCCCTGCGTAAGCTCCAGACAGCAGCCGAGAAGCGCTACAATGAAAGCCATATAGCCACACACAATATCATCAAAAAGACAATTGGAGTTCTGCTTGGACCACTCGGGAGGCAACCTACAATACCACCCTGAGCAGGTCGCTGAGTTCATTGTGGTGTGCTGCATGTTGAATAACCTAGCTATCAGGAGAGGACAACAATTGCTAGATGAGACTGCTGGTCCACCTTGGGAGAGAGGGGAGGAGGACGATGACCTCGGGGAGGACAATCAGCCTGGCAATGAACCCATGCCCCACACCACTGGAAAAGCCGTGTGGTAGTTACGCAGCTGCAAAACTGTTGTCAGCAGTTCATAAATGAACGCTTTGCATGAAGTTACATTGGTGACGATTACAGTTGCATTATGTTTCATCCTTGCATGGCCATTGTATTCAACCCTTGTATTGATATATTACCGTACATTATTAGAAGACACTTCACAACAATTGTAAAGTTAAATAAAACATTTTAATAATTTAACCACTGATTTAAAATATTTTTTAACAAACTATAACAGTGCCCCCCCCCCCCCCTGCCAACAGACAACAATCATCAATTTTTTTAACTATAAAAATAACATACAGCCCCCCCACCCCCCACTCCATCTGTGGCCATGCTTCCCTCGTGCAACTTGACCCCCCACCCCCCCCCCCTTGTTGTAAACCCCACTTTCTCACTTAATCCGCTAATAACGGGACCAAGACGTCTTGCAGCAGAGCACTTCAAGAGCTGCTGCTGGGCGGGGGGATGGTGGTGGGGGAGCGGGGGCGGTGACGTTGGCAGAATGACCTCAGTGGATTGAGGGGAAGACATTTGCGAAGAAACGTCTTCCGAGTCAGAAGGAAGTTCTTCCCCCTGTCTCGCATCTGTCATGCTGGATGGTGGTACGGCACCTTGGGGCGCAGTGCTGTATCCAGAAACTATTGCGTGCCGCAAGGCATCAACAGAGTCGGTCGTACGCCCCATTGCCGGAACCATCTGCCCCATGCCCTCCGATATTCTGGCAGATAGTGTGGCAATGTTGCCGTTCAACCCACCAATCGCTTGGAGCAACTGTCGACCTATGTCGACGCTTGCCCTCGACAATGGCACCATGTCCTTGTTGACATCTGCCCATCGCAGCGCGTGCCTACCTCGCCAACCCAACCTCCGCGGGGTCGGCGTGGGCACTGGACAACTCTGAGTGCCCTGCTGCAAGCCGCTTGGCCCCACTACTTCATCCATTGAGGATGACGTGGCCGCTGGTACCACAGATGACCCTTCCGGCTCCATCATTTTCCTCGGTCGTATGTTCTTCTTCCCCTGTGGTGAGCATGGCCTGCAGCAGTCGTGGTGATGCCAGGGGCCTCCCCTTGCGCCTGAGGAGCTGGAAACCATAATTGAGATTAGAAGAGAAGGGGAGACATGAGAATGCTTGCGCTGCACAGGCATATGTACGAGGAGCAACACTACTGCAATAAATGTGAACGAGAGATGTTACATATAATTAACATGAGAGTACAGAAGCTGCATGCATAACATTACATCATTCATATATTATAATCAAATGCCTTTTAAATTACCACTGGTTTACACGTCACTTGCATGGCGCAACAACGGGATCTGCACCACCACGGGTGGCAGAACGATTATGCATACCCACTAAGACTACGGCACACTCCTTCAGCCTTCAGATCAGCCAGAGGGTGCAGGTCAACAGGTCCTCCTCCAATCTGCCTCCACTCCGCCTGATTCTTAGATGTCTTTCTCTGCAACATGAAAAGAGAGTGGCATAAGCTAATTGCATCGGTATTATTACAGAAACACAACAGATATTGTAATCCACAATTATTAGTCACCCCTCATGCTATTCATTGTTAACGTTACATGCTAATACGGTTTGTATCCAATGGATGCATGGTTAATAACATCTACGTTCGGAGAAAATATTTAATAAGATTGTATTTAGGAACTAATGCTTGACACCAACCCTCTCGCGTACAATCTCCAGGAAAGGCCCCATCCACGGGCCATGCCATTCGGCGCCTGAGGGAAGGGAGGCGGTTTATTGGAATCGATAGAGGTCCCCGGGGGGAAGAGGAAATCAGGACCGCTATTGAGCTGGTGAGCTTGGCAATGACGGAACCGTGTCCCTGGGCTGTGCTTGGAGACCTCTGTGTGGCCAGAGCTTAATGTCCCAAAGTGTCCCAGGAGGCATACAGTGAGCCAGGGCAGCTCTTCCCCCAGTCCAGACTGGGTCACTGTGTGACTGACAGCAGCCGGAGAGACTCGCACAGTCTGGGCAAAGCTGACCGGACCCCTCAGTGCGCAGTCGTGCCCCATCCACCAACTTAACCAAAAAGGAGACGGTGCCCAAATTAAAGGGTTGCTCACAGCACACGAGCAGTGATATAACTTAATAATTCTCCTTCTAAACTAAAGTGGTAGAAATGCCGAGTGTTTACGGTCTGTCTGTTTCCAATCATTCCTTTGGCCCCAATTTTCAATCAAGCGTTTAAATAATAATACTGTTGATTTAAATGTAAGGCATCTCGGCAACATTAGAGTAAAAGGGCTCAGATTCCGACCCCAGTCCAAATCTTAATAGGGAAGCTACCCAAGATTACCCAGCTTAATTACAATCCGGCAGATTTACATTCTAATTAATAATTGAATACTTACTCTTGCCGATGAAACAAGACTGTTCCAGCGCTTGTGGCACTGGTCTGCCTCTCGCCTATCGTGGGCCACAGATGAGACAATAGCGGTGATATCTGCCCATATTCTCCGGTATATCCGGGAGGGGAGGTTTCCCACGCCCACCTCGGGTTAATTGGCCCCACCGAGTCTCCACCTCGTGGAGTAAGGCCTTGTTCGCCTCTTTGGAGAAGGCTTTCGCCCTCCTTCTCCCTGCAACCACCTCAACGCTCACTCACGACGCCTCGTGCTCCTGCTCCATCTCCATCTTATCTGCTTCTCAATTCCTTCAAAAAATGACTCTTCACAAACCTTCCTCTTCTCTCTCCCTTCTGAGCATGCCCAGATGACCCCTGACCTCCCAAATCTTACCTGAAAAGAAAACGCCCATGCACAGAATGGCTATTGCTACGGATGCCAGCCTTGCACAACTGAATACATTGCTGTCACCCATTTCACATCGCTAAGGCTATCGCCCAAATTAAAAAAGCGAAACTAGCGTTTTATAAAATGGCCGATATTCCAGCGATCCTGAAAAATAAAAGAAGCACTAAGGCCGGAAATATTGCCCTTTTTGGGCCGATAGTGATCATAGTTGAAAATCTAGCCCTAAACCTTTTATTAGCTATTCCGTTCCTTCAAGGGTAGAATTTGAAATCAGGAAAGAGCTGTGGTTTATCTGCAATTAAGTGAATTACAATTTTAGCCATTGTTAAAAGGATGCATCCAAGGTCGGATTATCTTTCTGACAGGTGAGTCTTTTCGCATTTCCAAACTGGTCTATCACACAAAGAAAGAATGTGCATCTTTGATGACCTCCGGACAACCCAAAAAGGAAGACTTTCCACTAGACACTTAACAATATGGTTGCTCTAGGTTTAAACCAGTAATTCTGTGCTTCAGAGTTGCAATTAGGGAGTAAATTATAAAGTTGCTGGAACAAATGAATGAAAATGATGTGTATTATTTGAAATTCTGTCTTGCAGTGCTATTATAAGAAATCCTCTCCAAAGCACCCACATGCCACTACTGCCATCAGTGTTATTACAACCCACGTCCTTCCTCCTAACACTGCCACACCCAGTATGCGCATCTCAATACAAAAGCAAAATACTGTTGTTGCTGGAATCTGAAATAAAAACAGAAAATGCTGGAATAAGGAGTGGGTCAGGCAGCATCTATGGAGAGAGGAACAGAGTTAACGTTTCAGGTCGATGACCCTTCGTCAGAACTGGCGAATGTTCGAAATGAACAGATTCTTAAAGAGCACTGAAAGCGGGAGGGGAGGAGAGGAAAGAACAAAAGGGAAGGTCTCTGATGCCCATATTTTGCTTCCTTTCCTCTTTTTTTCTTTTAAACCCGCGCCCCCCCCCGATCTTATGTATTTTTTCTGTTTCCCAAGGCAGCTGGTGGTAATACCGCCATTCACACCCTATCTAGACTAATCTTCTAACTTCTGCTAACTGTATTATCATCTCAAGTCGGCCCATCATTCCTTTTGTCTCAAATCTCTCCTGTCTTCCACCCTATCACAGACCTTCCCTTTGGTTCTTTCCTCCCTCCTCCTTTCAGTGCTCCTTAAAAATCTGTTCATTTCAAACATTCGCCAGTTCTGACAAAGGGTCATTGACCTGAAATATTAACTCTCTTTCTCTCTCCACAGATGCTGCCTGACCTGCTTTTTCCAACATTTTCTGTTTTTATTGCTCATCTCAATGCTGCTATACCCAGTGCTGCTATTATCTGACACGTCTCTCCCAATCCTACCAGACTCTGGTAACCCTTCTCATGCTAATACTACCCCTCCCATTAAGATCACATCCTGTATCTTCGATTCTGCACCTCCACTCCTTTTTTTTCCCATCCCTGTCACATTCCCAATGCTGCCACACTGCATGACCCCTGCTCTCAAATCCAGGATTACCTTTACAACATGGCTCCCCACTTTGCGACAAGATTGCTGCAGTGCATCCCGTAAATAGTATTTGCAGCAGCCACACTGCTGGTGGTGGAGGGGGAAGTTGTTGGGTCCAGTTTCAGTCAAGGAGACAACACACTTCTGGATGGTGCTGAGCTGTTGGAGTACTTTTGCACTCTCGCCCATCCAGGTGAGTGCTGAGTATCCCACCATACTGCTGACCATGTACAGTAGACACCTCAAAGCGCTGGAGAAGTACCATCAGCGCTGCCTCCGCAAGATCCTGCAAATCCATTGGGAGGATAGACGCACCAACCTCGGTGTTCTTGCTCAGGCCAACATCCCCAGCATCGAAGCACTGACCACACTCGATCAGCTCCGTTGGATGGGCCACATCGTCCGTTATGTATGTAAACCTGTAATTACCATGTCTAACCACCAGAGGGCTTATCCTCTGGAGTCCCAAGGGATCCCACAATCCCTTGGGAGCACCTGTATATAAGGAGGCCTCACAGGCTGGAGAGGCACTCTGACATCTATAATAAAGGACTACGGTCACATTTACTTTGAGCTTGCAGTATTTAGTCTGACTCTATATTCAAGACATAACAGTCCGCATGCCTGACACGAGACTCCCAAAGCAAGCCCTCTACTCAGAACTCCTACACGCAAGCGAGTCCCAGGTGGGCAGAGGAAACGTTTCAAGGACACCCTCAAAGCCTCCTTGATAAAGTGCAACATCCTCACCAGGACCTGGGAATTCCTGGCCCGAGACTGCCCTAAGTGGAGGAAGAGCATCCGGGATGGCGTTGAGCACCGAGAGTCTCCTCGCCGAGAGCATGCAGAAAACAAGCGGAAGCAGTGTGCAGCAAACCAGGCTCCCCACCCACCCTTTCCTTCAATGACTGCCTGTCCCAACTGTGACAGAGACTGTATTCCAGTATTGGACTGTACAGTCACCTGAGAACTCACTTTTAGAATGGAAGAAAGTCTTCCTTGATTTCGAGGGACTGCCTATGATGATGATACTGCTGTTCTCAACCTTGTAGGTGAAGAGATGTTGAGGGGTCAGAAGGCGAACCACTTACAGATTACCCAACCTCAACCCTGATCTTGTAGGCACAGTTTTAATCTGGCTGTTCCAGTTCAGCTTCTCATTAATGGTGACTCCCAAGATAATGATATTGGGCGACTTGAAGGGCAGGTGAAGGTGATTGGAATTTTTCTTGTTGGAGATGGCTATTATGGTTATGCTGCATCCAAAGTTCAATTCTTCCCGAACCTGAATCTTTCCTTCCAGGGTCCTATCCTACCTTCAGGAATTATTTTTCTCCTCCACTGTATCAAGACGATCTGGCTGCATAATTCTTTGTCCAATAGAGTGGTCTAGCAGTTGGGGGACAGAAGTGTAACTGCTCAGGTTTAATATTAATAAGGGGAGCATGGGTTGCCCACACCTAAACCAGGGCCAGCACTGGGACAAAACCAAACCAGAGAAACATTGGTGAGGGTGAGGAGAGTGATGAGGAGTGGGTGTACTTTTGCTTCTTGGAGGTGTTGGAGGGAGGGGGACACAAATGACATGCAATTTGTAATGTCTGTAAGCTTGTAATGCTTGTAGCTCCACACTGTGGATGTGGATGTATTGTGTACTGCAGCTGCGTAGTTAATCATTAAACAACAGGCAGCTTTCCGGAGAGTTCCGAAAGAACAGCCTGCCATGTTAGGAAGCTGTGTGTGCTGTGCTCTGTGAAGATATCACAGTTGGTGACCGAGGATGAGATTTTTCAGATGTTTAAAGCGTAAATTTTGTTGGTGAAGGATTCAGCCAGCCGACCGAAGACTTTGGAAATTTTTGTCTTTGGGGAAAAAAAGCGACAAAATCCAAGGTAAAAAATACAGCACATGGTGTGAACAGCTAGAGATTAAAAATGGCAGGTGTAATTGGATATTTGGGTGAATATAGACATGACCGGGAACGTTTTAAAGCATATGTGGATCGGCTAGAAATATATTTCATTGTAAATAACATAATCAAAGTTCCAGACAATGCAGTCCAGAACCGGGCTGTGTTGGAATGTAAGAAAGCGATCTTCTTATCAGTGGCAGGTCTGGCATACGAAACCCTTGTAAATCTGCTTGTGCCTGACGAGCCAAAGGACACAATGCTTAGAGATTTTAATGAAGCTGGAGCAGCACTATAACCCCAAACCGTTAGAAATTGCTGAAAGCTATCATTTCAGGATTCAGCAGACAGCGAGGTCGATAGGCATGGCCGAACAATATTCCCGAGAATTAAATAATAATTACGGTTGTCAGTCAACCGAGGTAAATCACCTGCAGGTTCAAAGTTAAAAGACAGCCATGGCCGAAAGTCTCAGAAACTGCAAATTCTAACAGAGCGTCGAAGTCGTCCTATAGGTGTCTGGGACAACACATTGCACAAAGTTGTCCATACGTGAAGGCAGAGTGTTTCTTTTGCAGAAAGGCTGGGCATCTTGTAAAGGCATGTCGACTGAAGGGTAAACCAGTTTTTAAAGCTATGAGTTCAGTGTTCAAAGCTATGAGTAGTAATCCAAAGAGACTACATAGCTTGGAAGAACAACAACAGGAGATGTTAGAGTTACATGTCATAAGGAGCACTAGGTTAACGGACAACGATTCGGAAAGCATCAAAATCCACATAGATGTTGCGGGATTCAAGATACCAATGGAAATTGACACGGGTGCCTCCGTGAGTGTAATACCGGGGTCTCTGTACCGTGACAAATTGCGTGATTTTCAACTGGAGAAATCCAAGATAGAGCTGCGAGGCTACTTGGGAGAGAAAATTCCTGTAGTAGGCCGTATCACCGTACTGGTGAAATATCAAGATCAATTTCAGAACTTGCCTCTAATAGTAGTGAAAGGAGACAAGACTGCTTTACTAGGAAGAAATTGGTTGAGCTCACTGAAGCTGGATTGGAGTAAGATTTTCAGTGTGGAAGCGAGCTTTTCATCAATGGAAGAGGTCATCAAGCAGTATCCTGCGTTCTGCGAAACGGGCAGTCCGATCCAAGGCTTCAAGGCGAGTGTTAGGGTACAGAAGGACACTAGATCGGTTTACGACAAGCCACGTTTCTACCATATGCACTCGAGGAGAAAATTTGAGCAAGAACTCAAAAGACTAGAGACTGAGAACATTATTTGTAAGATAGATCGATGTAATTGGGCTACACCCATTGTTGTTGTACCTAAGTCTGATGGTAAAGTAAGATTGTGTGGTGATTATAAGGTAACCGTAAATCAGGTTCTAGAGGGTAATGTCCCCAATACATTGCCGAATATAGAAGATTTGTTCACAACACTGACAGGTGGTCAGATCTTCTCAAAACTGGATCTTACGAATGCCTACTTACAGCTTGAACTAGATGAGGAGTCCAAGTCATGTTTGACTATAAATACTCAAAGGCCTATATCAATTTAATAGGCTTTGTTTGGAGTATCTTCTGCCCCTGCCATATTTCAAGGGGTGATGAACCAGATTTTGCAAGGTATTGAAGGGGTAGTATGTTATTTGGATGACATACTAATTTCAGCACCAAATAGGCAAATTCATAATAACATTTTGAATGAAGTCCTCAAACGGCTAGAGAAGCACAGAGGATGAGTATCTGCTCGTAAGTGTGAGTTATTTAAAAACTCAGTGGAGTACTTGGGGTACAGAGTAGACACAGATGGGTTACATCCAACCATGGAAAAGTTGGATGCAATTAGAAATGCACCCACTCCCAGGAATGTCACTGAACTTCGTTCATTCTTGGGTCTTTTGAACTATTATGGGAATGAATCAATTATTTCTGACTTTTCAGATAGTTTTGATATACCAGTAGCAAATCCTAAATCCAATGTACTGGAAACAAATCCAGGCGAGAATCAGAATGAAAGTCTGAGTCCGAGTCAGCGAAACAAAGAGCCTGAAGTTAGTGAGTGCAAATGAAAATCAAGGAAATTACATGGAAGAAAATGTTCCTCAGGATGAGCCTCAAATGAGTGTGAAATCAACACCATATTTGGAAGGTTCTGTTCGAGAGTGAAGATATCCTCTTTGAAACAGAAAACAAGTGGTAAAGTTAAATTTGTAAATATGTATAAAAATGAAAGTTATTTATGATGTTTGTTATGATGGCTTTTTCATTAAGGAGGGAGAAGTGCAATGTCTGTAAGCTTGTAATGTTTGTAGCGCCACACTGTGGATGTGGACATATTGTGTACTGCAGCTGCATAGTTAATCATTAAATAACAGGCAGCTTTCCGGAGAGTTCTGAGAGAATAGCCTGCCATGTTAGGAAGCTGTGTGTGTTGTGCTCTGTGAAGATATCACACAATTTGTAGCCTTCAAGGGGCCCACCATTACACACCACTTCACTGTAGCAGCGAAAGAATACATTTGGGTATAATTGGTACAATAATCCTACCCTTATATAACAGCTTATCCTCTGACTTAACGTGAGCAGCATGTTGGGAGGTCCAACAATAACTTGGGCGGGAGGAGGGGGGAATGTTTAATTTGTGTGCAGACTTGAGCTGTATTAAGCAGAAGATTGGATACTGAATTTCGGCTGCAGCTTTGCAACGCACTTTGCTGATCATAAATATCTGAAAAATATGAAGCCGGATTCCAGCAAGACCAAGCTAGAAAAACTCTAATGAAATACCTTTCCCTCCCCTTCCCCTACCCCATCCCCATCCCCTTCCCCTACCCCATCCCCTACCCCTACCCCATCCCCTTCCCCTTCCCCTTCCCCTACCCCATCCCCTTCCCCTACCCCATCCCCTTCCCCTACCCCATCCCCTTCCCCTACCCCATCCCCTTCCCCTACCCCTACCCCATCCCCTTCCCCTACCCCATCCCCTTCCCCTTCCCCTACCCCATCCCCTTCCCCTTCCCCTACCCCATCCCCTTCCCCTTCCCCTACCCCATCCCCTTCCCCTTCCCTACCCCATCCCCTTCCTCTCAGAACCACAATAGGGTTTTTCATGTCCTCACCATTATCTCCCCACCAGCTTCCAAATTCAATGGATCATCTGCCATTTCCGCCACTTCCAGTGTGATCCCATCACCAAACACATCTTCCCCTTTCAGCATTCCGAAGGGATCGCTCACTCCACGACACCCTGGTCCACTTTTCAATCGCCCCCAATAACCTCTCCTTTTCCCACAGCACCGACCTATGCAAGAGCAGGAGATGCAATACCTGCCCTTTCGCCACCTCCCTTCCCATTGTACAGGACCCCAAACACTCCGTCCAGATGAAACAGCGATTTACTTGTACTTTCAATTTAGTATACTGTATTTGCTGCTCACGATGCTCTTCGACATTGGGGAGACCAAACACAAACTGGGTGACCACTTTGCGGAATACCTCTGTTCAGTCCGCAAGTGTGACCCTTAGCTTCCAGTCGCCTGTCATTTTAATTCTCCGCCCCACTTCCACTCTGACCTCTCTGCCCTTGGCCTTCTACACTATTCCAATGAAGCTTGAGGAACTGCACCTTATCTTTCAATTACTTGACAGCCTCCACATTGAGTTCAACAATTTTAGATCACTATCTCTGCCCCCATTTTGTCAGACAGCATGTGCTAATTCTGCTATTCCCATTTACACCTTCTCTGGACCCATCTTTTGTTTCTTTACTTGTCCCACAATCACTTCCTTTTGCCTTGCACCATCATTCCTTTGTCATGCAATCTCTCCTGCCTTCCACCCTGTCAGACCTTCCCTTTTGTTCTTTCCTCCCATCCCCCTTTCCCTGCCTGTACTTGCTTATAACCTATTAAATCTGTACCATTTTCCAGTTCTGAAGAAAGGTCATTTGACCTGAAATGTTAACTTTTCTTCTCTCCACAGGTGCTGTCTGACCTGCTGATTATCTCCAGCATTTTCTGTTATATCTGTAATGAAATACTTTATCTTTCTACTTTTTTGTGTGTTCTGGTGTATAGATTGTATTCTCGTATTGTTATCTAGTACCTACATCAGACCTTCTTCAAGACCCCCTCATTCTGTCCATTTTCCCCATGTGGATTGGATCATAATTCAGTTTTAAGATATAAACATTCCAGAATATCTTTCAATCTGCTTTGGCTAGACTGGCCAGCCTATAATACTGACTCAAATATCGATCAAACGATTGTAGCAGAATGAACGGGAAAACTGCAGATAAAATTGTATCTTTCAGTTGAGAAGGACGGTGGCAAATGAAGTACAGTTTTCCATTGATACTTAACACAACCAATGATGCAAGGCAAAAAGCCCTGTTTATATGCATTATATTATGAGATGCTTAAAAACTGTTACAACATAGAGCAAATACTTCTATTTATATATTTAGGCCATTTCCAGTAAAGAGAAACTGAAAACCTGAAATTATAAACAAGAAAACCCTGAGAAAGATAGGTGATTATTTTAATCTGATGAAGGTTTGCTTGTGACATGATAACCTATCTTCCTCTATTAGATGTTGACAGGCATGTATTCCAAAATGTTCCATTTTTAGTTATTGTTTAATATCAATTATCAATCTATCACCCCGAGTCCCAATATAAATAGGGTCTGAGTATATTTTGTGACATTGCTAAGTCTGTTTTTAGATGTGATCCTGTTGTGGATCGCATTTATCATGGGCATAAATGTCAGCATTTTCAAAGGCTTTTTGTAGTAAGCAAGCGGGTGGGAATCTAAAACACAAAACAGATTATTCAAACTGCAGAAATGCTTTTGTTGTACAATTGGTGATGGAGACATACATGCCAACCATCAGCATTCCATGCTGATGCCCAGCATTTTCAGGGCCCCATCAGTGTGCCAGCATTCGCTAACAGTCACTGGTGCTCTCCCCCCACAGACCTGATCCTTCCTGAATCTGATCATGGGTACATTGAACCAGAGCCCCTCTATTTTCTATGTAGTGATAGTGCATTCCATGGCCTCTCTTGCAGTTGTTTGAGCTGTCTGTGCGGCCAATGGGCGTGGAACTGCCATGGATATCTGCAGATTCTGTGAGTTGACCCTCAGTACCTGACTCATTTGACTGCTGGATTCCTCCACACTAGCTGCCATTTGTTGTAACCTTCTGGGCAGCTCCACCAATGACCTCACCAAAGCTGCTTGCACTAATAGAGCATCCTTCTCTCAAAAGCTGGGCCACAGAGATCTGGTTTCCTGGTCTTAACAATTGGGGAGAGGTGACTTCACCCTGTGGTGAAGGGCTTCCCACTCCTCATCTTCTACTTGGTCCTGCTTCTGTCCACCCATACTCTATGATTCACCACTAATACTGCCCTCCTGCTGTCTGCCTAAGCCTTCTGAAGTGGATGTATCCAAGCTGGTGAGTGGGTAGGATAGGTGCAGTGATAGGGGTTTTGCTAATTCTCCAGGGGCTATTATCAAGTGAGGGGTCAGCTTTGGCTCTTGCAAAGGCACATAAATAACAGTGGCTATAAGGAACTTAGAATTGTCATCTAACATGGCATAAACCAGCATTTCACACATTTACAGTGCTCCTGGCAAGATTGTGCAAGAGTCCTCTGATAGGAATATTGGCCCCAAGTTTCCACATGATTTGCTCCTGATTTTTAGGAGCAACTGGTGGAGAACGGAGTATCTTAGAAATCGGAATTCTCCACATTTACGTTTTCTGCAGTTCTAGTCAGGTAGAACAGTTTCACTTTTGAACAGAATTTTTTTTTCCAAAAGGGGGCGTGTCCGGCCACTGACGGCTGATTTGAAAGTTTCCACAGTGAAAACGTACTCCAAACTAACTTAGAATGGAGCAAGTGAAGATTTTTATAGGCTTGAAAAAAACCTTGTCTACACATTAAAAAATCAGGCGCAGGTTACAAATTAGGAGTCGGGAACGAGGGGCGGGGGAAGGGAAGTCATTAAATTCTACAATAAATCCTTAGTTATACTTATACAAATATTATGCAAATAAATGCAACTTGAATAAAAATTTATAAGCAAAGAAAAGATTAAATAAACCATGTTCCTACCTGTGTGAAAGTGCTTCAGGCAGGCCTTTCAGGCAGCGGATTGCCGTCGGGACTGACCGACGGCGGGAGGGAGGGAGGGAGGGAGGGAGAAAGCTGCAGAAAGCCTCAGTACTTGAGGCAGCCGTTTGCCGTCGGGCCCGACGGACGGCAGGGGGAGAAAGCTGCAAGAAGCCTCAGTGCTGATCACGGAAGGGCAATGTGGTTTTATTAAAAAATGTTAAAAATTGAACAGCTACAAAGAATTTGAATAGTCTCAAACAAGTGCATGTGTCCCGTTTATCACAGTCTATCTTTAATTACAGAATGCACTCCCTCACCCTCACACAGAAATATCAAGAAAATTAAAATACAAGCCTTTGCAAGGGTTCAATAAACAAATTTTCACTTTTTCTGCAGCACTTTTTAAAATGGCCGAGTGCCAATGTTTCCTTCAGACTGCACGTGCGCGAACGCTCCAACGCGCACGCGCAGGGTTGCCGGCACGAAAAAAACTCATTTAAATTGTACCCGCCCCCTCCTACTTACAAAATCGGCGCGAGTGGTAGGCTCCGCCCCCTGTGCGCCGCGCCAAGCAGACATCGAGCTGCAAATCGCTCGAGAATAGCGCGGTTTTTTTTAGGCGCCGTTTTCGGCGCGAAAAACGGGCGCGCAGCTCGGAGGGGCGCCTGTTTTGCCACGTGTGGAAACTTGGGGCCATAGTGTCCTGTTCTGGAACAAATCTATTTCCCCCTTCCAGGGACTTGACTTGACTTGGTTTTGGGAGGAGGTCGAAAGCTCTTAACCCTTGTATAATCATAGTTACTATGTAGTTCACCCTGTGCAATGCTTCCTTGGAAAATGGAAATTTGTTAGCAGTAATTAACCTAATGGCACCAATCCACCATACTTAACACAGAAATAATAGCAACAAGTGCTTTGGTGAATCAATATGTAATATCGTTCAGTGGAAAGTTGCAGCACCCCTGCCTCCCCCCTGGCTGAAGCTTGTGTATGGCCCAGGAGGGGACCTGTTATTGAAAGGTAGCACTTAGTTGCATGGAGCTTTAAAACTTGTGCAAAGTTTAACTGTCGAGGTAAGAAGCTTTGTTTATAGAACATTTTAAACTATTAATGAGCAGTGCTGATACTTGCCATCATGTTCTTCGGTCACAAATTCATTCATAATTGGTTCCCCCGCTATTACTTTTGCATTCTGGTCACATTTTGCCTTTGATTAGTTGTATTATGTCACATTACATCCGTATGTGTTTTGTGAATAATGTACTTTGCTCTCCTTAACACAGAACAGTCGTTTCAATACCCTTGGGTAAAGTGTCAATTTTTTTCTAGTTTCTAGCATTGGAGGTAATTGCTTCAGACCTCATTCTATTTTCACTTGCTGTTTGTTTCAGTACAACAGCCTCCTGATCGTGCATTTAGTGACATCTCCATGGAAACCGAATGAAATTGGTACTGTGCAGACAAAAAGAACAACAAGGACTTTCCAGCTATATTGGTAGATCATTAATTGTTTGTAATCCGTGTAATTTACATGTTTTTCCAGAGAAGCAGTTCACTGGAATAATTTACATTGTGACCATTTGTCCCTTTAGAAGAAGCTAGTCCCAAAATTTAGAGACAACAGCTGAACTTTGTCAGTAAATGACAGTAGTATCGTCTGCCTATGTCATTTTACTCAGTTCTGCCTGTGGCAAGTCCAACATGGTATCATGTACTCTATTTGAGCACATCTCTACAATATTTAAGCTATATTGCAATGAAATTATCAATCAGAAATAATGTAATCAACATTTTATATCCTTTTAAATTGCAGTAGTTTTCATGGGGAATTATAAGAAAAGTCTTGAATCAGATTAAAACTGATGGTATTGTGCTATAAAAAACATGACGGCAGAGGTACAGAAAAGAGGGGTTTGGTCACAAGAACATGACCGTAATAAAGCATTTCTTCAAAATTCCATCGTATGAGCTCTGCTTTATTGATGCTTTGTTTCATATAAAATCTGAGATGTAACAGCTTATAGACCTTTATTTCTTAGTATCAGTACATTCAAGAGGGTATGACATCCCAACTGCTTTGAGTGTAGATGTTTCATGTTACTTTTGTGTTGTTGCAGTCTAGGGAGAATGACCGTGTACTGTTCTCGATTGTTTACAATACATTGTTCAGGTCTTTGTGCAGCCGCATTACAGACTGTTTCAGTGAGGATGTGCTACATCTCATCTGCTGAAATCTTCATCCATGCCTTTGTTACCTCTAGACTCGACTATTGCAATACTTTCTTGGCCGGCCTCCCACCTTGCACCCTCTGTAAAGTTGAACTCATCCAAAATTCTGCTGCCCGTATCCTAACTCACACCAAGTTTCGCTCATCCATCACTCCTATGTTCGCCGACATACGATGGCTCTTGGTCTGGCAACGCCTCGATTTTTAAAATTCTTAGGTGTATGTTGTTTGTGTTGGCTTCACATCTTTCAGCTACAAGCTGCTGAATTCTTTCTCTTACAGGTACACTTCCTTGCTGGCAGTAAGCAGCTCTCCAGATTTAGCTAATATTTGTTAAATCGACCACAAGTAGTTCTAACCAATTGTCTGACTGAAGAATTAAATGGCAGTAGTAATCCTTCATCTGCAATCTGAACATGCATAGAGAAAGTCCGCTTAAGACTATTGTCCCTGAATTAAGTATGTGTCGTATCGCCTTTGAAATTGAGGTGTCTTCTGTACATTGTCCATGCCTCTGATCCATAGAGGAGGGTGGGTATTACTACAGCCCTGAAGACCATGAGCTTGGTGGTAGATTTGAGGGCCTGGTCTTCGAACACTCTTTTCGTCAGGTGGCCAAAGGCAGCACTCGGGCACTGGAGGCGATGTTGAATCTCCACATCAATGTCTGCCTTTGTTGATGAGAGGCTCCCGAGGTATGGGAAGTGGTCCACGTTGTCAAGGGCCGTGCTGTGAATCTTGATGACTGGGGGGCAGTGCTGTGCGGCGAGGACAGGCTGGTGGAGGACCTTTGCCTTATGGATATTAAGCGCAAGGCCCATGCTTTTCATATGGCTCGGTGAATACATCGGCTATATCCTGGAGTTCAGCCTTTGAATGTGCGCAGACACAGGCGTCGTCTGCGTACTGCAGCTCAACGAAAGAGGTTGGGTTGATTTTGGACCTGGCCTGGAGGCGGTGTAGGTTAAACCGCTTCCCACTGGTTCTGTAGTTTAGTTCCACTCCAGCGGGGAGCTTGTTGACTGGCATCGGGGAGCATGACATCGAGGAAGATTGAGAAGAGAGTTGGAGCGATGACGCAGCCCTGTTTGACCCCGGTCCGGACGTGGATTGGGTCTGTAATGGAACCACTGGTAAGGATCACGGCTTGCATGTCATCGTGGAGCAGGCGAAGGATGTTGACAAACTTTTGGGGGCATCTGAAACATCCTGTATGGATCAGAGACATAGAAACATAGAAACATAGAAACATAGAAAATAGGTGCAGGAGTAGGCCATTCGGCCCTTCTAGCCTGCACCGCCATTCAATGAGTTCATGGCTGAACATTCAACTTCAGTACCCCATTCCTGCTTTCTCGCCATACCCCTTGATCCCCCTAGCAGTAAGGACCTCATCTAACTCCTTTTTGAATATATTTAGTGAATTGGCCTCAACAACTTTCTGTGGTAGAGAATTCCACAGGTTCACCACTCTCTGGGTGAAGAAGTTCCTCCGCATCTCGGTCCTAAATGGCTTACCCCTTATCCTTAGACTGTGACCCCTGGTTCTGGACTTCCCCAACATTGGGAACATTCTTCCTGCATCTAACCTGTCTAACCCCGTCAGAATTTTATATGTTTCTATGAGGTCCCCTCTCATTCTTCTGAACTCCAGTGATGTACAGAATACACCTCAAGTCGCTGGAGATATATCACCAACGATGTCTCTGCAAGATCTTGCAAATCCCTTGGGAGGACAGGCGCACGAACATCAGTGTCCTCGCCCAGGCTAACATCCCCAGCATTGAAGCATTGACCAGACTCAATCAACTTCGCTGGGCAGGCCACATAGTTCGCATGCCAGTCACGATACTCCCTAAGCAATTGCTCTATGCGGCGATCTTTCATGGCAAACGAGCCAAAGGTGGGCAGCGGAAACGTTACAACGACATCCTCCCTGGTAAAGTGCGCCATCACCACTGACACCTGGGAGTCCCTGGCCGAAGACCGCCCTAGGTGAAGAGGTCAGGCGCAGGCAGCGGAAGGAGCGTGCGACAAAGCAGTCCCACCCTCCCTTATCCCGACGAATGTCTGTCCCACTTGTGACAGGGTCTGTGGCTTTCGTATTGGACTGTTCAGCCACCAAAGGACTCACTTTCGGAGTGGAAGCAAGTCTTCCCCGATTCTGAGGGACTGCCTATGATGATGATGATGATTAAATTGACGACGTTCAGGAGTGCATGCGCAAAATCGTGAACTTGCGATCTGTCAAGTTCTGACTGGACATAGGCGTTGCTGCATGTTTCATCTCCTCATTCAAATCAACATGCTGGCGAAAAGTTGGTTTAATTGCCCATCTACTGCGCATGAATTACCCAGAAAAGTTTTACGTCTGGTGTGAACAGGTGCTGGAGTCTGTTGCACAGCGCAAGGGGAGGGGTATGAGAAAATTGTATTAATGTTGAGCTCGGTTTATGCTACAGCCCATAACAATGAGGCACGGGTTTGTGTCTGAGCAGATACAAACTTTGAAAGAAACTTTCATTTGTACGAGTTTGAAAACGGGGCATTTTTGTGTCACCGCCTTTACTTTGCAGATTCCTTCATGTTCTCAATCATTTAAGCTTGATTTTTATATTATTTAAATTAATCAAAAGATAGCTGAATAGAGGAAAGACTAATTCGATAGGACTACAAGATTGTAATTATAGGTTTATGTTGTCATAGCCCAGAATTAAAGGGTTGACGTTAATTCAGCTGCATGCTTTATCTAAAAAGCATCCTAAGCGAGTTTTATGGTTTTAAGGACACCTTCAGTAAAAAGTATCTCGTCTATTCAGTGTTTAATCGAGTTCTATTGATAAAATCTTGGTTTGTGTATTAAATATAATTGCAATCATAATCTATTAGTAAAATAGCATTTCTGTCTGCTAAGTTATTTAAAATGAGTTGTGAACAAATCAGCAATCTCCTCTATTTCCTGATTGGCTAAGAGTCAGGAAGTGAAAGGAGTAACACCCCATGTGATCCTAGGTTCACATACATACACAACGGTGCGACACTGCGGTCCGTGAGCCACGACACTGCGCACAACACGGCAACGTTTGAAAGCAGCTTCTCGAAGGGGGCTTGCACGAAGTAAGTGCGGATTTCATTCGGATGTCGGCAGCATATTGCTTAGCTATACCGCCGACTGTGAATTCAGGGCCATTGCATTTAGCCAACAGGAGAGAATTTCCCGTGGCATTGCCCATGACAGATTTCATAACAGGAATGTTATACAGGTTGAGCGTCTGAAATCCGGAAACCTCAGGACCGGGGCCATTCTGGGTATTTCTGGATTTTGGAACATCTTTGCCTGGGTCGAGGTAGGTGGGGTCAAGCAGCCGAGGGTGGGGGGAGATGGGGGGGAGCCGGGGCCGGGGCGAGGTCGGATCGCCGAGCGCCAGGGCGGGCGAAGTCGCAGCGAGGTCGGGCCGCCGAGGGCCGGGGGGGAATCCGGATTTCGGAACATTTTCCAGATGACCCCAGCACAGATTGGCCCGGTGTCCAGATTCTGGAACATTCTAAATTTTGGAACTCTGGATTTCGGACACTCAACCTGAACCATATATTGAGCAATCGCTCTACTCGGAACTCGTACATGGCAAGCGAGCCCCAGGTGGGCAGAGGAAACATAGAAACATAGAAAATAGGTGCAGGAGTAGGCCATTCGACCCTTCGAGTCTGCACCACCATTCAATATGATCATGGCTGATCATTCACCTCAGTACTCCTTTCCTGCTTTTTCTCCATACCCCTTGATCCCTTTAGTCACAAGGACCAGATATAACTCCCTCTTGAATACATCCAATGAACTGGCATCAACGACTCTCTGCGGCAGGGAATTCCACAGGTTAACAACTCTGAGAGAAGAAGTTTCTCCTTATCTCAGTCCGAAATGGCTTACCCCTTATCCTAAGACTGTGTCCCCTGGTTCTGGACTTCCCCAACATCGGGAACATTCTTCCCGCATCTAACCTGTCCCGTCCCGTCAGAATCTTGTACGTTTCTATGAGATCCCCTCTCATCCTTCTAAACTCCAGTGTATAAAGGCCCAATTTCTCCTCATTTGAAAGTCCAGCCATCCCTGGAATCAGTCTGGTGAACCTTTGCTGCACTCCCTCAATAGCAAGAATGTCGTCCTTCAGATTAGGAGACCAAAACTGAACACAATATTCCAGGTGAGACCTCACCAAGGCCCTGAACAATTGCAGTAAGACCTCCCTGCTCCTATACTCAAATCCCCTAGCTCTGAAGGCCAACATGCCATTTGTCTTCTTCACTGCCTGCTGTACCTAAATGCCAATTTTCAATGACTGATGAACCATGACACCCAGGTCTCATTGCACCTCCCCTTTTCCTAATCTGCCACCATTCAGATAATAATCTGCCTTTGTGTTTTTGCCACCAAAGTGGATAACCTCACATTTATCCACATTATACTGCATCTACCATGCATTTGTCCACTCACCTAACCTGTCCAAATCACCCTGCAGCCTCTTAGCATCCTCCTCACAGCTCACACTGCCACCCAGCTTAGTGTCATCTGCAAACTTGGAGATATTACACTCAATTCCTTCATCCAAATCATTAATGTAAAGAGCTGGGGTCCCAGCACTGAGCCCTGCAGCACTCCACTAGTCACTGCCTCCCATTCCGAAAAGGACCTGTTTATCCCGACTCTCTGCTTCTGTCTGCCAACCAATTCTCTATCCTCGCCAGTACCTTACCCCCAATACCATGTGCTTTGATTTTGCATACCAATCTCTTGTGTGGGACCTTGTCAAAGGCCTTTTGAAAGTCCAAATACACCACATCCACTGCTTCTCCCTTGTCCACTCGACTAGTTACATTCTCAAAAAATTCCAGAAGATTTGTCAAGCATGATTTCCCTTTCACAAACTTTGACCGATCCTATCATTGCTTTCCAAATGTGCTGCTATTTCATCCTTAATAATTGATTCCAACATTTTCCCCACTACTGATGTCAGGCTAACCGGTCTATAATTACCCGTTTTCCCCCCTCCCTCCGTTTTTAAAAAGTGGTGTTAAATTAGCTACCCTCCAGTCCATAGGAACTGTTCCAGAGTTGATAGACTGTTCGAAAATGATCACCAATGCATCCACTATTTCTAGAGCCACCTCCTTAAGTACTCTGGGATGCAGACAATCAGGCCCCGGGGATTTATTGGCCTTCAATTCCCCAACACCATTTCCCGCCTAATAAGGATATCCTTCAGTTCCTCCTTCTCACTGGACCCTCTGTCCCCTAGTACATCCGGAAGGTTATTTGTGTCTTCCTTCGTGAAGACAGAACCAAAGTATTTGTTCAATTGGTCTGCCATTTCTTTGTTCCCCATTATTAATTCACCTGAGTCCGACTGCAAGGGACCTACGTTTGTCTTCACTAATCTTTTTCTCTTCACATATCCTATAGAAGCTTTTGCAGTCAGTTTTTATGTTCCCGGCAAGTTTCCTCTCGTACTCTATTTTCCCCCTCCTAATTAAACCCTTTGTCCTCCTCCTACTGAATTCTAAATTTCTCCCAGTCCTCAGGCTTGCTGCTTTTTCTGACCAAGTTATATGCTTCTTCCTTGGATTTAACACTATCCTTAATTTCCCTTGAATGCCACGGTTGAGCCACCTTCCCTGTTTTATTTTTACTCCAGACAGGAATGTACAACTGTTGAAGTTCATTCATGTGATCTGTAAATGTTTGCCATTGCCTATCCACCGTCAACCCTTTAAATATCATTTGCCAGTCTATTCAAGCCAATTCAAGCCTCATGCCGTCGAAGTTAGCTTTCCTGAAGTTTAGGACCCTAGTTTCTGAATTAACTGTGTCACTCTCCATCTTAATAAAGAATTCTACCATATTATGGTCACTCTTCCCCAAGGGGCCTCACACAACAAGATTGCTAATTAGTCCCTTCTCATTACACATCACCCAGTATAGAATGGCCAGCTCTCTGGTTGGTTCCTCGACAGATTGGTCTAGAAAACTATCCCTAATACACACCAGGAAATCCTCCTCCACCGCATTGCTACCAGTTTGGTTAGCCCAATCGATATGTAAATTAAAGTCGCCCGTGATAACTGCTGTACCTTTATTGCACATATCCCTTATTTCTTGTTTGATGCTGTCCCCAACCTCACTACTACTGTTTGGTGGTTTGTACACAACTCCCACTAGCGTTTTCTGCCCTTTGGTATTCTGCAGCTCCACCCATACCGATTTCACATCATCCAAGCCAATGTCCTTCCTTACTATTGCATTAATTTCCTCTTTAACCAGCAACGCCACCCCGCCTCCTTTTCCTCTTTGCCTATCCTTCCTGAATGTTGAATACCCCTGGATGTTGAGTTCCCAGCCTTGTCACCCTGGAGCCATGTCTCTGTGATGCCAATTACATCATATCCATTAACTGCTTTCTGCGCAGTTAATTCGTCCACCTTATTCCGAATACTCCTCGCATTGAGACACAGAGCCTTCAGGCTTGTCTTTTTAAAACACCTTGCCCCTTTAGAATTTTGCTGTAATGTGGCCCTTTTTATTTTTTGCCTTGGGTTTCTCTGCCCTCCACTTTTACTATTCTCCTTTCTATCTTTTGCCTCTGTCCCTTTTATTTCCCTCTGCCTCCCTGCATAGGTTTCCATCCCCCTGCTATATTAGTTTAACTCCTCCCCAACAGCACTAGCAAACACACCCCTAGGACATTGGTTCCGGTCCTGCCCAGGTGCAGACCGTCCAGTTTGTACTGGTCCCACTTCCCCCAGAACCGGTTCCAATGCCCCAGGAATTTGAATCCCTCCCTTCTGCACCACTCCTCAAGCCACGTATTCATCTGAGCTATCCTGTGATTCCTACTCTGACTAGCACATGGCACTGGTAGCAATCCTGAGATTACTACTTTTGAGGTCCTACTTTTTAATTTAGCTCCTAGCTCCCTAAATTTGTCTCGTAGGATCGCATTCTGTTTTTTTACCTATATCGTTGGTACCTATATGCACCACGACAACTGGCTGTTTACCCTCCCTTTTCAGAATGTCCTGCACCCGCTCCGAGACATCCTTGACCCTTGCACCAGGGAGGCAACATACCATCCTGGAGTCTCGGTTGCAGCTGCAGAAACGCCTATCTATTCCCCTTACAATTGAATCCCTATCACTATAGCCCTCCCACTCTTTCCTGCCCTCCTATGCAGCAAAGTCACCCATGGTGCCATGAACTTGGCTGCTGCTGCCCTCCTCTGATGAGTCATCCTCCTCAACAGTACCCAAAGCAGTGTATCTGTTTTGCAGGTGATGACTGCAGGGGACCCCTGCACTCCCTTCCTTCCACTGCTCTTCCTGTTGGTCACCCATTCCCTATCTGGCTGTGTACCCTTTACCTGCGGTGAGACCAACTCGATAAACGTGCTATTCACGTCATTCTCAGCATCGTTGATTCTCCAGAGTGAATCCACCCGCAGTTCCAGTGCCGCAATGCAGTCTGTCAGGATCTGCAGGCGGATACACTTCCCGCACAAGTAGTTGTCGGACACCGGAAGCGTCCCTGAGTTCCCACATAGTACAGGAGGAGCATAACACATGTCCGAGCTCTCCTGCCATGACTTAACCCCGAGATCAACTTAATTTGGCAACAACAGGAAACATTTCAAGGACATCCTCAAAGCCTCCTTGATAAAGTGCAACATCCCCAACGGCACCTGGGAATCCCTGGCCCAATACTAACTTAATGGAGAAAAGCATCTGGGAGGGCGCTGAGCATCTCGTGTCTCGTTACTGAGAGCATGCAGAAATCAAGTGCAGACAGCAGAAGGAGCATGCGGAAAACCAGGCTCCCCACCCACCTTTTCCTTCGACACTGTCTATCCCACCTGTGACAGAGACTGTAATTCCCGTATTGGACTGTACAGTCACCTGAGAACTCACTTTTAAAGTGGAAGGAAGTCTTCCTCGATTTCCAGGGATTGCCTATGATGATGATGTGCACGGTGCACTGCTGCTGAAGTGTAATTTAGTGTGTCACATTGAAGGAAAAATGTTGTCTTTTTCAACTGAAGGGTAATTCATCTTGGGCAGATGCTTAGATCAAGTAGTGGTCAGACTGATCTATTTTTAAATACTTGTGTTATTCCTGAAATCGAATTGATATTTTCTGATGGACTTTCTCTGTTGTAGTTTGCATTTGATCAGCTTTCTATCTTTGGAGCCTCCTATCAACAAGAGCAGGCATCGACGACGAGATCCAACACCGCCTCCAGTGCGCCAGTGTAGCCTTTGGTCGCCTGAGGAAAAGTGTGTTTGAAGACCAGGCCCTCCAAACTGCCACCAAGCTCATGGTCTACAGGGCTGTAATAATACCTGCCCTCCTTTATGGCTCAGTAACATGGACCATGTACAGTCGACACCTCAAGTTGCTGAAGAAATATCACCAAAGCTGTCTCCGCAAGATCCTACAAATCCTCTGGGAGGACAGGCGCACCAACATCAGCGTCCTCACTCAGGCTAACATCCGCAGCATTGAAGCACTGACCACACTCGATCAGCTCCGCTGGGCAGGCCATATAGTCCGCATGCCAGACACGAGACTCCCAAAGCAAGTGCTCTACTCAGAGCGCCTTCATGGCAAACGAGCCCAAGATGAGCAGCGGAAACGCTACAAGGACATCCTCAAAGCCTCCCTGATAAAGTGCAACAACCCCACTGACACCTGGGAGTCCCTGGCCAACACGGCCCTAAATGGAGGAAGTGCATCCGAGAGGGCACTGGGCACCTCGAGTCTCAACACCGGGAGCATGCAGAAATCGAGCGCAGATCGCGGAAAGACCGTGCGGCAAACCAGTCCCACCCACCCCTTCCCTCAATGACTATCTGTCCCACCTGTAAATTCACTTCAGGAGTGGAAGCAAGTCTTCCTTGATTCTGAGGGCCTGCCTATGATGATGATGATGATGATCTCTTCACATCCATTTTCAAGTGGGAAACATAAATTTGCATGTATGAGACTGTGACATCTGAAGAATGATGGACGTATCTCAAAAAAATTTGTATAACCAATACCTTCTATTGCACTGCTCACACTAAATCAAATGATATACTATTTTGTGAGATGAGTATTATACCATATACAATTTGCTGCAAAGATGGAGCTGTGAATAAGCTGGTCTGTCCCATTTTAAGGTCACAAGATCTACTTTCTGTAAGTAAACACAGCCTGAGGTACTCAGACTTCATTTGTAAGGGAGCTTTACAGTTTGTAATGTGCTCATTGGTTTCAGGTTTTAGCTCGGGGATGCCCAGTTATTTGCTATAGATGCAAAGCAATTTAAATGTGTGATGTATGGGTAACTACACATACCAGTTATAATATTTTACAACTGATTTTCCCCCACAATGCCACATAGCTCCCTAAGTGCCATAGTTTTATGCAGTGCAACATGCAATATATTGTCATGGCCACTGATTTATGGTGTTTGAGTAAGTAATTTTATTAGTGTATTGTTGGGGTGTTAGTGACCATTTTGGGCAGAATGCAATGGCCATTTTTTGATGGAAACTGTAAATCCATTATCTTGATTACTATTCAGTTACTTTGCTTAATGTAGTTAATTTTATCTTTCACCTTTTTTAAGATCCCAGAATATAGTAGAAAATAGTCTGGAAGATGTTGCAGGCTGCAGGTAGGTAGGATGTAGATTGTACAAACTGTGTATAATGGTACTAGAAATTTGGGATGGGAGGCTGTGTGGGTTTGTATTGCTGGAGGACAGTCTTGAAGATTTGGGAATGGAGGTCTTGGGAGTGCATGGGGGGAGGGAAACTGTGGGGTCAGTAGAGGGTCTAGGAGAACTAGAAAGATAGTTCTGAGATTTGTGTAGGTTTGTCAGCCTTTTCTGACCTTGACAGTTCGAATCGTCCCACTCCCTGGTTCTAGGGCTGCTTGGAATTATTTAGGGGATGTGATAGATGTAGACACACAACTGTTTGGTGCAAGGACAAATATTTTATTTAGAAAATAGAACACCACACTAATTAACTTAATATAACAAAATGTACAGAAAATGGGGGAAAGCATATACGCAACGGGTACAGAGGTTATGCAGTGAAAAAAAACACCTCCCACTACTACACTAAGTTAGGCTCTGAAATTGCAGGGATTATGCTCACCAAAGGATTTCGCCACAGTTTAGACTAATTGCACATTGCTTTCTCTCCTCAATCTTGTGGATTCTTTGGCTGGTTGCGGTGTCTTCAGTATTAGCACTGGTCGACGTTTTGATGGTAAATAAGTTTTTTTCCTTGAGTCAGCGCTGGATGATTGTTGGTTTTTCAGTGACTCCAAGGCTTCTTGTTAGGTGGTTCTTGTTGCGTTGCTGTAACCTCATGTGGCAAGTTAGATGTTTCAAAGCCAGAGTCAAAGAGCCCAGAGTCCAAGTGCTTTTCCAGACTGTTCTCGGGTACGTTTCTTCAAAAGTGTTTCCTCAGCTCAAAAGTTACCACCAAGTTATACCTGAGTGCACAATTGATTTTTGATGACTGCTTTTGTGCGATTTTGGCAGGCTGATCAACTCTAATGTGATCCCTTTGTGAGAATTTTGGTGGGCTGATTGAGCATTAACATGATAGAAGATTCCCAAAGGTGTTGATGGGGTTTTTAAATGGTGCCGTTAGAATGTAATCAGGTCTTGATACTGTCCATTGTGTGTTTTGCTGATGCCAGGATTTTTCTGTATAGCCTTTTTAAGAACTATTAAAATATGTATGTATCTGGGTCCCTGGTAAGTGGGCTTTTGTTAGACTGCTAATGTCTCCCTGGGGCCTGCCTCCTAGGTGGGTTAGCAGCCCTATGCAGACCCAGCATACAATTTAAAATGTCCAAACTCAATCTAAAAGGCCCGAGTTTAGTCCAAATGCGCCTAATGGTGAGATATTTCTGTCCACATTTCTCCTCCAAAAGTCTAACACAGTTCCCTTTTAAATTCCAGACACATGTCCATTGAGTAGGGGGTCACAGAATTTTGTGAATCCTACATGTGGGAGAACAAGAAAGACGCTGGGGAGGGTGGGTGTACCCCCAGTAGGATGAGAAGGGGCTATGACAGCACCTGGAAAGTCTTGAATGGTGCTGTAGATAATAGAAGAGATCCATCAAGTAAGTGAGCAACATCACCACCTACCTTGAGAATGCAATTCGAAACAAGTAAAATAATAGGTAAATTTAAGTGTGACACAGGCATGACATGAAACTGTTACAGAAAGTAAATATTCTTTGACAGGGTGTATGGACATATGTAAAACTAATATAGATAGATATAACCCCACCTCCTTTATTCAGTAATCATATAAATGCTTTCATCCATATACTCGAGCGCCTTATTGTGCCAAAATGTCTCAAAGCCCTTCACACACACTTAATTTTTTTTTGAAGTGTGCTGATTGTTATGTAGGTCATCCTCGCACCTTGATGTTTAAAGAAATTTAGCCCAGCTATTTTCCAACCTTTATGTCTCTGTGAAACCGTTTACTTTGTCCTCTGCTAATAACCCTTTGGTTCCTTAACTGGGAAGAACATATTTAACTTCTAATCTAGATATTTTAAATGTCCATCTAAGCATTACACTTTTTTAAATTTAAGCAGCTGGGAACTGGCCCCTTCCTAAGTTTATTGGCATATAGTCTCATTGGAAGAAAGCATGTTGAATCAATTAGACTTACACTATTTGTGATGGTTGATTCATATTGAATTTAATGCAGTATTGATTTGATTTCATTGCATCTCTCTGTTCCTCCCCCTTTTTCGAAATTCACAGATTATTGAGTGCATATATTGCTAATCTTACCTGTGGCAGTAAATACAGCAAAGTATATAACCTTTGCTAAGATCTCTTATCCTGCTTAACATCAGTGGAGTAAGTTACAACACTATGGTTTCAGTTGCATGCTTGTGTTTCATATTTTAGATTGGGGAACATCACTAAATTTATTTTGAGTGCTTTTTTAGGACAATCTAGTTTTCATTTGCAAAACTGCTTAATGGCTGTGTGGGCAGAAACACAGAAGCATAGAAAATAGGTGCAGGAGTAGGCCATTCAGCCCTTCTAGCCTGCACCGCCATTCAATGAGTTCATGGCTGAACATGCAACTTCAGTACCCCATTCCTGCTTTCTCGCCATACCCCTTGATCCCCCTAGTAGTAAGGACTTCATCTAACTCCCTTTTGAATATATTTAGTGAATTGGCCTCAACTACTTTCTGTGGTAGAGAATTCCACAGGTTCAACACTCTCTGGGTGAAGAGGTTTCTCCTCATCTCGGTCCTAAATGGCTTACCCCTTATCTTTAGACTGTGACCCCTGGTTCTGGACTTCCCCAACATTGGGAACATTCTTCCTGCATCTAACCTGTCTAAACCCGTCAGAATTTTAAACGTTTCTATGAGGTCCCCTCTCATTCTTCTGAACTCCAGTGAATACAAGCCCAGTTGATCCAGTCTTTCTTGATAGGTCAGTCCCACCATCCCGGGAATCAGTCTGGTGAATCTTCGCTGCACTCCCTCAATAGCAAGAATGTCCTTCCTCAAGTTAGGAGACCAAAACTGTACATAATACTCCAGGTGTGGCCTCACCAAGGCCCTGTACAACTGTAGCAACACCTCCCTGCCCCTGTACTCCGATCCCCTCGCTATGAAGGCCAACATGCCATTTGCTTTCTTAACCGCCTGCTGCACCTGCATGCCAACCTTCAATGACTGATGTACCATGACACCCAGGTCTCGTTGCACCTCCCCTTTTCCTAATCTGTCACCATTCAGATAATAGTCTGTGTCTCTGTTTTTACCATCAAAGTGGATAACCTCACATTTATCCACATTATACTTCATCTGCCATGCATTTGCCCACTCACCTAACCTATCCAAGTCACTCTGCAGCCTCATAGCATCCTCCTCGCAGCTCTCACTGCCACCCAACTTCGTGTCATCCGCAAATTTGGAGATACTACATTTAATCCCCTCGTCTAAATCATTAATGTACAATGTAAACAGCTAGGACCCCAGCACAGAACCTTGCGATACCCCACTAGTCACTGCCTGCCATTCTGAAAAGTACCCATTTACTCCTACTCTTTGTTTCCTGTCTGACAACCAGTTCTCAATCCACGTCAGCACACTACCCCCAATCCCATGTGCTTTAACTTTGCACATTAATCTCTTGTGTGGGACCTTGTCGAAAGCCTTCTGCAAGTCCAAATATACCACATCAACTGGTTCTCCCTTGTCCACTTTACTGGAAACATCCTCAAAAAATTCCAGAAGGTTTGTCAAGCATGATTTCCCTTTCACAAATCCATGCTGACTTGGACCTATCATGTCACCTTTTTCCAAATGCGCTGCTATGACACCCTTAATAATTGATTCCATCATTTTACCCACTACTGAGGTCAGGCTGACCGGTCTATAATTCCCTGTTTTCTCTCTCCCTCCTTTTTTAAAAAGTGGGGTTACATTGGCTACCCTCCACTCGATAGGAACTGATCCAGAGTCAATGGAATGTTGGAAAATGACTGTCAATGCATCTGCTATTTCCAAGGCCACCTCCTTAAGTACTCTGGGATGCAGTCCATCAGGCCCTGCGGAATTATCGACCTTCAATCCCATCAATTTCCCCAACACAATTTCCCGACTAATAAAGATTTCCCTCAGTTCCCCCTCCTTACTAGACCCTCTGACCCCTTTTATATCCGGAAGGTTGTTTGTGTCCTCCTTAGTGCATACCGAACCAAAGTACTTGTTCAATTGGTCCGCCATTTCTTTGTTCCCCGTTATGACTTCGCCTGATTCTGACTGCAGGGGACCTACGTTTGTCTTTACTAACCTTTTTCTCTTTACATATCTATCGAAACTTTTGCAATCCGTCTTAATGTTCCCTGCAAGCTTCTTCTCGTACTCCATTTTCCCTGCCCTAATCAAACCCTTTGTCCTCCTCTGCTGAGTTCTAAATTTCTCCCAGTCCCTGGGTTCGCTGCTATTTCTGGCCAATTTGTATGCCACTTCCTTGGCTTTAATACTATCCCTGATTTCCCTTGATAGCCATGGTTGAGCCACCTTCTCTTTTTTATTTTTACGCCAGACAGGAATGTACAATTGTTGTAGTTCATCCATGCGGTCTCTAAATGTCTGCCATTGCCCATCCACAGTCAACCCCTTAAGTATCATTCGCCAATCTATCCTAGCCAATTCACGCCTCATACCTTCAAATTACCCTGCTTTAAGTTCTGGACCATGGTCTCTGAATTAACTGTTTCCTTCTCCATCCTAATGCAGAATTCCACCATATTATGGTCACTCTTCCCCAAGGGGCCTCGCACAATGAGATTGCTAATTAATCCTCTCTCATTACACAACACCCAGTCTAAGATGGCCTCCCCCCTAGTTGGTTCCTCGACATATTGGTCTAGAAAACCATCCCTTATGCACTCCAGGAAATCCTCCTCCACTGTATTGCTTCCAGTTTGGCTAGCCCAATCTATGTGCATATTAAAGTTACCCATTATAACTGTTGCACCTTTATTGCATGCACCCCTAATTTCCTGTTTGATGCCCTCCCCAACATCACTACTACTGTTTGGAGGTCTGTACACAACTCCCACTAATGTTTTTTGCCCTTTGGTGTTCTGCAGCTCTACCCATATAGATTCCACAACATCCAAGCTAATGTCTTTCCGAACTATTGCATTAATCTCCTCTTTAACCAGCAATGCTACCCCACCTCCTTTTCCTTTTATTCTATCCTTCCTGAATGTTGAATACCCCTGGATGTTGAGTTCCCAGCCCTGATCATCCTGGAGCCATGTCTCCGTAATCCCAATCACATCATATTTGTTCACATCTATTTGTACAGTTAATTCATCCACCTATTGCGGATACTCCTTGCATTAAGACACAAAGCCTTCAGGCTTGTTTTTTTTAACAGCCTTTGTCCTTTTAGAATTTTGCTGTACAGTGGCCCTTTTTGTTCTTTGCCTTGGGTTTCTCTGCCCTCCACTTTTCCTCATCTCCTTTCTGTCTTTTGCTTTTGCCTCCTTTTTGTTTCCCTCTGTCTCCCTGTATTGGTTCTCATCCCCCTGCCATATTAACTCCTCCCCAACAGCACTAGCAAACACTCCCCCTAGGACATTGGTTCCGGTCCTGCCCAGGTGCAGACCGTCCGGTTTGTACTGGTCCCATCTCCCCCAGAACCGGTTCCAATGCCCCAGGAATTTGAATCCCTCCCTGCTGCACCACTGCAGGTAGCAGTTAATGGTGTAATTTTATACATATGCAAGCATAGTGCTTGTGCTTATGCAGTGATTTTTTTCTTTGTTTTCTTAACATCAGTAACCAAAGCAATTAGGGGATACATTTTGCATGACGTGCAATTCAGCATCAGGATGATGCCAAAGATAAAAAGAAAGAAATAATTTGTATTTATCACGCACCTCTCAGACGTCCCAAAATACTTTGCAGCCAATTAAATACTTTTGAAGTGTAGTCACTATTGCAATGTAGGGAAACGAGGCAGCCAATTTGCACACAGCAAGATCCCACAAACAGCAAAGCGACAATAACCAAATAATCTGTTTGTGTTGTTGGTTGAGATTATTATTGCCAAGAACATGAAGAGAACTCCTCTACTCCTCTTCCAGTAGTACCATAGGATCTTTTATATCCACTTGAGAAGGCAAATGGGGTCTCTGTTTAACATCTCATCCTTCCCACACTGAGTAGAATAAAACAGTAGGTAGTTCATAAATTATTGGGAGGAATGTTTCATGCCTGCTGGATGCCATTGTCACACATTCCTTGAAACCAATTGCTCCATAGACATCATAAATGCAACATTCTGAATGCTTGATTAAACCTGAAGAGAAGTTGACGATGAAGCAGTTTATCTTTCTCAGACATCAACACAAACTTGAAAAATCAAACCATGTTACTGAAGTGCCATCATTGAGCCAAGGCTCATATAGTTACGAGGAGAGACTTTACTGCTGGGACTATTTCCACTGGAGCCAAGTAGGCTGAAGAAATTCTGTTTTTAAAATTATGAAGGGTGTTGATGGACTGAATATGGAAAAACGATTTCTCCTGTTTAAGGTGTCGGGGATGAAGGTCTATCAATTCAAAATTGTCACAAAGTGTAATGATGGAAGTTGGGAAAAACCTCTCTACTGGTAGTTGGTGCAGATTTGAGGAACTTTGGCACAAAACTCTTTTCGCCATCCCTTATCAAATATGGCTGACCCACTTAAAGCACAATTATGCCTTGTTCTCCTTTGTCTTGGCCTCGCGGTCAGGAATTCCCTCCCTAAACTCCTCCGCTTTTCCAATACCCTCGCTTTAAGATTTTCTTTAAATCCCACCTCTTCGACCAAGCTTTTAATCAACTCTCCTAATATCTCCTTTGACTTGGTGTCCATTTTTTAAAATTATGCCTCTGCAAAGTGCTTTGGAACATTTTTCAACATTAAACATGCAATATAAATGCAAGTTATTTTTAGACCATTGAATCCTTTGCCACAAGAAATGGGTGAGACTGAGCGTATAGAATTATAGAAATTTATGGTACAGAATGAGGCCATTCGGCCCATTGTGTTTGTCGGCTGAAAAAGTACTATCCAGCCTAATCCCACTTTCCAGCTTTTGGTCCGTAGCCCTGGAGGTTATGACACTTCAAGTGCATATCTAAGTACTTATTAAATGCGTTTTCGGCAGTGAGTTCTAGACCCTTATCACTCTCAGGGTAAAAAAAGTTCTCAACTCCCTCCTAATTGTTCTGCCAATTACTTGAATTCCATGCTCCCTGGTTATTGACCTCTCTGCTATGGGAAATAGGTCCTTCCTATCCACTCTCGGCCCTTCATAATGTTATCATCATCATCATAGGCAGTCCCTCGAAATCGAGGAAGACTTCCACTCTAAAAGGGAGTTCTCAGGTGGCTGTACAGTCTAATGCGGGAGTTACAGTCTCTGCAACAGGTGGGGCAGACAGTGATTGAAGGAAAGGGTGGGTGGGGAGCCTGGTTTGCCACATGCTCCTTCTGCTGTCTGCGCTTGGTTTCTGCATGCTCTTGGCGATGAGACTCGAGGTGCTCAGCGCCCTCCCGGATGCTCTTCCTCCGCTTTGGGTGAGGGATTCCCAAGTGTCGGTGGGGATGTTACACTTTATCAAGGAGGCTTTGAAAGTCTCCATGGAAGCATGAATTTTATACACCTCAATTATGTCTCCTCTCAGCCTCCTCTGTTCCAAAGAAAACAACCCCAGCTTATCCAATCTTTCCTCGTAGCTAAAATTCTCCAGTCCTGGCAACATCCTTGTAAATCTCCTCTGTACTCTGTCTAGTGTAATCACATCTTTCCTGTAATGTGATGACCAGAACTGTATGCAATACTCTAGCTCAGGCCTAACTTGTGTTTTATACAGTTTTTAACTATTGCACCTTTTTAAGGTAAAACTGCATACATATTTGAAGTACAGGCAGACACAGGGCTGAGAGAGCAAGACCATGGGGTTAGTTTTGGATCGTAGTAGCAAAGAGACACTGAGCTGAATGGCCACCTTCTGTGCTGTTACACAATTGATTTAATCGATCTTCCAGGAATTATGGTCCTCTAGCTTTTTAGGTTGATGAAATTGAGTGAAACCTTTGAGCACATTTGATGGCCAGTGGTTTCCTAAGTTATCTTAGAAATACGACCTGTGAGTGATGTGGATTTTATCCAACTTAATTCAGGTGCATTGCTTGTGCTCTGGTCATAGACTAGCGTGCGGCGGCCCGGCCCGGAAATCAGCACGGTCCCGGCCTATAAGACCATCAGTAGGTTGGGGCCATTGGAGGGAGCAGCGTGTGGCAGCATTGCACTGCAGGGAGCAGCGCATGCTGCTGCAGGAGGGCGACGGCTACAAAGTCAGGTCGCTGATTGCAGTGCGGGCAAGCACAGCAGAAGGGGCGAAGGAGTGGCAAGAGTCCATAGAGGGAAGTGACCGGAGCCCAGGAGAGGCGTGAATCTAGGGCTCAGAAGAGGCGAGGGCCCCGGGGCAGCACAGGCCAGCCCACACTGCGATGTGTGTGCGCACTCGGTCTGTGCAGCAGAGCTGGTCTCCAGTTAGTCTTGGGTAATCCTTGCCATTGGACCAAGACCTAGCTCTGTCAAGCCCGTGTGGTGGCTGGTGTGCAACGGCCACCACACGTTAAAAAAAATCCAAGCACAGACATCTTCCACCCTTCACAATGTAGTTTGGGATCTGGAATATTAGGTCCTTCATTGAACGCCTGTGAACTCATTCCTTTTTGGTGTGGAAGCAAGTCATCCTCGCTTCGAGGGACTGCCTATGATGAGACTATTTTGAAAGAACACCAGATTTAGCAAGTTATTGTGCACAGTTGACATTTTTTTGGAATAGTAAGCATGGCTTCATAGTTAAGGTCTGGTAGTACTGCAGCACAGCAGGAGTCACAACTACAACTAACCTCAGCTAACTATTTATATATAGAGAAGTACCACCTGCAAATCTACTGGGAGGATAGACGCACCAACGTCAGTGTTCTCGCTCAAGCAAACATCCCAAGCATTGAAGCACTGACCATACTCGACCAGCTTCATTGGGCGGGCCACATCGTCCGCATGCCCAACAGAAGACTCCCAAAGGAAGCGCTCTACTCGGAACTCCTACACGGCAAGCGAGCCCTAGGTGGGCAGAGGAAACGTTTCAAGGACACCCTCAAAGCCTCCTTGATAAAGTGCAACATCCCCACCAGCACCTGGGAATCCCTGGCCTTAGGCTGCCTTAAGTGGAGGAAGAGCATCCGGGAGGGTGCTGAGCACCTCGAGTCTTGTCGCCGAGAGCATGCAGAAACCAAGCGCAGGAAACGGAAGGAGTGTATGGCAAACCAGACACCCCATCCACCCTTTCCTTGAACCACTGTCTGTCCCACCTGTGACAGAGACTGTAATTCCCATACAGGCACCTGAGAACTCACTTTTAGAATAGAAGCAAGTCGTCTTCGATTTCGAGGGACTGCCTATGATGATGATTTATATATGCCAATCACCCTTTCTTTCATAATTCAAAAGATGCTGCCTTTTTATAGAATCATTGGGCCCAAAATTTACCACCACTTAGCTCCATTTTTTTTGAGCTAACTGTTTTTTGGAGTTAACTTAATTTAAGGCGATTTTGCTAAATTCGCCAATGGTATCGCCGTCCTTAACAGATAACGGATGTTTTTTTTAAGTACTGCTTTTCTAACGTCACTTGGGGTCAAACCCACCCATAATACCGTTTTTGCGAGTTTCGTCAATAAGGATTTGTTTAAGAACAGCGATAAAGACCACTTTTTAAAACCTTGCCTTACCAAGTCGGAGTCCAATCGAAATCAGCGTTACCGACTCCACCTTGGGAAACGGAGCTGAGTTAAAGCTTTTGGAGGGAGAGGACAAAACTTGTATTCTGTTCAAACTACTTAAAAGTGTTTGTGCGGAGGGAAAAGACTAACTTTATTGCAGTTCAAAACTGAAATTGCGATAGGTGCTTAAGTTCCATCTCCGAACCGTTGACGTCCCATCTTCGCTGCTCACTGTGTTCGAAGCACACAGTCGGAGCGCCAGCCGGCAGGATCGCTTCCTCGGCCGGACACAGGACCTCGGCGCTTGGCTTCCACCTCCCCGCGGGCTTCTTTTGAACTCTATGTCTCGAGCCCGGTGAGCAGCGGAGACGGGATGTCAACAGTTTGGTGTAAACATTTAAATTGTACATTTTGCCCCCCCAGTGTTGATTTTCTCTGTTGTATTGTCTGGCTGAAATCTCTGCTGACTCGCAATTGTGCGTCACGTTACCCTGAAAACCTAAATGCTTCGAGTCGAGTGTTGTGCATGCGCAGAACCAGCCTCACTTTTTCGGTGCAAAAAAATTAGTTCCATCCTCAAAACCGGAGGTATTTCTATGCTGCACCAAAATGAAAAATAATTTTGTCGAAACTTCGGACTATTTTTGGTGTTATTTCGGACAAAGAAACCTCCGTTAATCGGAAATAACGCCAAAAAACTGAGCTATTTTACAATGTGGAATTTTGGGCCCATAGAATCTTACAACGCAGAAGGAAGCTGTTTGGCCCGTCACATCTGCTGTCCAGTTTGAAAGAGCTGTCCAGTTTAGTCCCATACTCCAGCTTTTTTCCCATAACTCTACAAATTAGTTCTCTTCAATACATGGCCAATTGCCTTTTGAAAGTTGTTGTGGAATCTGATTCTATCACCCTTTCAGATAATGTCTTCCAGATCTTCTTAACCCTCTGTGTGAAGAAATTTCTCCTCATTTCCACTGTAGAACTTTTGCCAATTATCTGAAATCGGTGACCTCTGGTAACCAATCCACTTGCCAGAGGAAATAATTTCTCCCTACTTGATTTATCAAAACACCTCATAATTTTGAATACCTTTATTGGGTCTCCGCTTAACCTTCTCTGCTCTAAGGAGAACAATCCCAGCTTCTCCAATCTCCCCACATAACTGAAGCACCTCACACTGGTATCATCCTGTTAAACTTCCTCCGTACCCTTTTCAAGGCCGTGACATCCTTTCTAAAGTGGGGTGCCCAGAATTGTACATACTATTCCGACTGAGGCCGAGAAACATAGAAACATAGAAATTAGGTGCAGGAGTAGGCCATTCGGCCTCTCGAGCCTGCACCACCATTCAATACGATCATGGCTGATCATTCCCTCAGTACCCCTTTCACGCTTTCTCTCCATACCCCTTGATCCCTTTAGCCGTAAGGCTATATTTAACTCCCTCTTGAATATATCCAATGAACTGGCATCACAACTCTCTGCGGCAGGGAATTCCACAGGTTAACAACTTCTAAGTGAAGAAGTTTCTCCTCATGCCAGTCCTAAATGGCCTACCTCTTACCCTAAGACTATCCCCTGGTTCTGGACTTCCCCAACATCGGGAACATTCTTCCTGCATCTAACCTGTCCAGTGCTGCCAGAATCTTAAACGTTTCTATGAGATCCCCTCTCGTCCTTCTAAACTCGAGTGTATAAAGGCCCAGTTGATCCAGTCTCTCCTCATATGTCAGTCCAGCCATCCCTGGAATCAGTCTGGTGAACCTTCGCTGCACTCCCTTAATAGCAAGAACGTCCGTCCTCAGATTAGGAGACCAAAACTGAACACAATATTCCAGGTGAGGCCTCACCAAGGCCCTGTACAACAGCAGTAAGACCTCCCTGCTCCTATACTCAAATCTCTTCGCTATGAAGGCCAACATACCATTTGCCGCCTTTGCCGCCTTCACCACCTGCTGTACCTGCATGCCAACGTTCAAGGACTGAAGAACCATGACACCCAGGTCTCGTTGCACTTCTCCTTTTCCTAATGTGCCACCATTCAGATAATATTCTACCTTCGTGTTTTTGCCCCCAAAGTGGATAACCTCACATTTATCCACATTATACTGCATCTGCCATGCATTTGCTCACTCACCTAACCTGTCCAAGTCACCCTGCAGCCTCTTAGCGTCCTCCTCACAGCGCTCACCACCACCCAGTTTAGTGTCATCTGCAAACTTGGAGATATTACACTCCATTCCTTAATCTAAATCATTAATGTATATTGTAAAGAGATGGAGTCCCAGCACTGAGCCCTGCGGCACTCCACTAGTCTTTGCCTGCCATTCTGAAAAGGACCCGTTTATCCCGACTCTCTGCTTCCTGTCTGCCAACCAGTTCTCTATCCACGCCAGTACATTACCCCCAATACCATGTGCTTTGATTTTGCACACCAATCTCTTGTGTGGGACCTTGTCAAAAGCCTTTTGAAAGTCCAAATACACCACATCCACTGGTTCTCCCTTGTCCACTCTGCTAGTTACATCCTCAAAAAACTCCAGAAGATTCGTCAAGTATGATTTCCCTTTCACAAATCCATGCTGACTTGGACCGATCCTGTCACTGCTTTCCAAATGTGCTGCTATTTCATCTTTTTAATGATTGATTTCAACATTTTCCCCACTACTGATGTCAGGCTAACCATTCTATAATGACCCGTTTTCTCTGCCTCCTTTTTTTAAAAAGTGGTGTTACATTACCTACCCTCCAGTCCATAGGAACTGATCCAGAGTCGATAGACTGTTGGAAAATGATCACCAATGCATCCACTATTTCTAGGGCCACTTCCTTAAGTACTCTGGGATGCAGACTATCTGGCCCCGGGGATTTATCGGCCTTCAATCCCATCAATTTCCCTAACGCAATTTCCCGCCTAATAAGGATATCCTTGTTCCTCCTTCTCACTTGACTCTTAGTCCCCAGTACATCTGGAAGGTTATTTGTGTCTTCCTTCATGAAGACAGACAAAAGTATTTGTTCAATTGGTCTGCCATTTATTTGGTTCCCCATTATAAATTCACCATAATCCGCCTACAACGGACCTACATTTGTCTTCACTAATCTTTTTCTCTTCACATATCTATAGAAGCTTTTGCAGTCAGTTTTTATGTTCCCTGCAAGCTTCCTCTCGTACTCTCTTTTCCCCCTCCTAATTAAGCCCTTTGTCCTCCTCTGCTGTATTATAAATTTCTCCCAGTCCTCCGGTTTGCTACTTTTTCTGGCCAATTTATATGCCTATTCCTTGGATTTAACACTGTCCCTAATTTCCCTTGTTATCCACGGTTGAGCCACCTTCCCCGTTTTTATTTTTACTCCAGACAGGGATGTACAATTCGAGATTTGTCAAGGTTTAGCATGACTTTCTTTTGTTTTTGGATTTAATGCTCCTATTTTCAAAGCCAAGTATCCATACACTTCCTTAACCGCCTTATCAACTTGCCTTGCCACCTTCAAAGATTTGTGAATATGCACCCCCAGACCCTCTGTTCTTGCACCACCTCAAAAAAAAGTACCATTTAGATTATTCTGCCCCTCTATGTTGTTTCTCCCAAAGTGCATCACCTCATATTTATCTGAATTAAATTGCATCTGCCACGCGTCCGTCCATTTCACCAGTCTGCCTGTGTCCTCCTGAAGTCTGCTACTATCATGCTCACTATTTATTATGATGCCGAGTTTTGTATCATACGCAAACTTTAAAATTGTACACTCTCTACCCAAGTTCATGTCATTTATTTGTCCCAATATCAACCTCTGGGGGACTCCACTGTATAATTCTCTCCTGTCAGAAAAACATCCGTTCACCACTACTCTCTGCCTCCTATCCCTTAGCCAATTACGTACTCAAGTTACCACCATCACTTTAATACCATGTGCTTGTATTTTCCAAATAAGTCTGTTCTGTGATACTTTATCACATGCCTTTTGAAAGTCCATGTATACATCTTACTGCACTACCTTCATCAACCCTCTCTGTTACTTCAAAGAACTCCATTAGGTTAGTTAGAAACAATTTGCCTTTAAAATTTTCCGTGCTGACTGTCTCTTATTTAACCCATGCTTCTCCAAGTGAGAATTGCTTGACCATGGTCTCTCGTAGTTTTCCCACCACTGACGTTAGGCTGACTGGCCTGAAGGTACCACATTTATCTCTCTCTCCTTTTTTAAACAAGGCTGTAACATTTGCAATCCTCTAGTCCTCTGGCACCACTCCGATATCCAAGGATAATTGCAAGATTGTGATCAGAGCTTCTGCTATCTCCCTCCTAGCTTCCCTGAGCAACCTAGGATGCATTCCATTTGGACCGGATGACTTGCTAATTTTGAATGATGCCAACTTATTTAGAACCTTCTTTCTATCTCTTTTTATCCTATCCAATATCTCTACTCTTTCCCCTCCCCCCCCCCCCCCCATCTCCAACATTGACTTCATCATCTTTTATGAAGACTGAGGCAAAATACTCATTCAGAACCTCAGTCATGTCCTCTACCACAAGAATATTTCCTACTTTACCTCTAATCACTTCCACCATTGCTTTAAGCGTCCTGTTACTTTTTCATATTGAAGGTTTTTGGGTTTACTTTTATGTTACCTGCTAATCTTATCTCATACTCTCTCTTTGCCCTTGTATCCTTTTTCATTTTCCCCCTGCACACTCTGTATTCCGCCTGGTTTCCGATTGCCTCGCTCCTGCACTACTATAGAGGATTCTTGCATTGCTTGCCTTTTCCTCCTAGATTGCCTTGTGTGGACCCACTCTCTCTTCCCCTGAACTCTCTCTAGCTGCGGGATGACCACCTCCTGAAACATGCTATCCACGAGACTTTCAGCTTCCGATTGTAAAGTCCTGTCCCCTCAGTACAGATTCACACGAGGCATGTAGTGAAGTCAAGGTCACTCTGGACCTGCACCTTTTATTTCACAGCTCTGGAATGCTGCACTTGCCTGAGACCTGTGCTTATATACCTGTCTCTTGCAAGTGCACCCCCGGTGGTAAGGTATGCTGGTGGTTACAGGTCATATCTTATTACAGTCATGTTTCGCATGTTGGGAGACAGTTATATATAATAATGTAAGATACATGACACCGATAGTGATGCTAGCTGCCCCTGGAGATACTCTGAGCTCGAGCAAATTCCTGCACATGTCATTTTCCAGGACATGCAAAGTGTTCTGGAGTTCCCACATGGCCCAGGATGTGCATGTGACAGGCCCCAGCTGTCCTGTCATATTGGCTAACAGCTATTTAAAATTGTTTGATTAGCTTTTAGCTAACACTAAAACACTAACTATGAAGAACACTAACCAATAAACTAAATACTTAAACTAACAACACTAACCATCAAATATTTAATTCATCAGGTTCCATCCACTATGCTAGTTGTGACATCACTTCACTTCTTGTTTTGCGATGCTCTCACTGTGCCTGCTGTGTATTTATGCTCCTTGGGCCTCCCGCAATGCTCTCTGATTATTTACCTTGATTTAAGTTACTTAGCACCTCCTTTCCCCTCTGCGCCCAATCCCCCTCTCACCAAATTGCCGTTGCCACTCTGTTTAGCAGAAACTCCCAGCTCTGTGCTCCTGCAATATAAAACCTTGCCAGCTAAAGACTCCTTGAACTCCCAATATGGGGAAATGCACCTCTTTTGACATTCAAGACCAATGCATGCAGTAGAAACATAGAAACATAGAAAATAGGTGCAGGAGTAGGCCATTCGGCCCTTCTAGCCTGCACCGCCATTCAATGAGTTCATGGCTGAACATGCAACTTCAGTACCCCATTCCTGCTTTCTCACCATACCCCTTGATTCCCCTAGTAGTAAGGACTTCATCTAACTCCTTTTTGAATATATTTAGTGAATTGGCCTCAACAACTTTCTGTGGTAGAGAATTCCACAGGTTCACCACTCTCTGGGTGAAGAAATTCCTCCTCATCTCAGTCCTAAATGGCTTCCCCCTTATCCTTAGACTGTGTCCCCTGGTTCTGGACTTCCCCAACATTGGGAACATTCTTCCTGCATCTAACCTGTCTAACCCCGTCAGAATTTTAAACGTTTCTATGAGGTCCCCTCTCATTCTTCTGAACTCCAGAGAATACAAGCCCAGTTGATCCAGTCTTTCTTGATAGGTCAGTCCCGCCATCCCGGGAATCAGTCTGGTGAACCTTCGCTGCACTCCCTCAATAGCAAGAATGTCCTTCCTCAGGTTAGGAGACCAAAACTGTACACAATACTCCAGGTGTGGCCTCACCAAGGCCCTGTACAATTGTAGCAACACCTCCCTGCCCTTGTACTCAAATCCCCTCGCTATGAAGGCCAACATGCCATTTGCTTTCTTAACCGCCTGCTGTACCTGCATGCCAACCTTCAATGACTGATGTACCATGACACCCAGGTCTCGTTGCACCTCTCCTTTTCCTAATCTGTCACCATTCAGATAATAGTCTGTCTCTCTGTTTTTACCACCAAAGTGGATAACCTCACATTTATCCACATTATACTTCATCTGCCATGCATTTGCCCACTCACCTAACCTATCCAAGTCGCTCTGCAGCCTCATAGAATCCTCCTTGCAGCTCACACTGCCACCCAACTTAGTGTCATCCGCAAATTTGGAGATACTACATTTAATCCCCTCGTCTAAATCATTAATGTACAGTGTAAACAGCTGGGGCCCCAGCACAGAACCTTGCGGTACCCCACTAGTCACTGCCTGCCATTCTGAAAAGTCCCCATTTACTCCTACTCTTTGCTTCCTGTCTGACAACCAGTTCTCAATCCATGTCAGCACACTACCCCCAATCCCATGTGCTTTAACTTTGCACATTAATCTCTTGTGTGGGACCTTGTCGAAAGCCTTCTGAAAGTCCAAATATACCACATCGACTGGTTCTCCCTTGTCCACTCTACTGAAAACATCCTCAAAAAATTCCAGAAGATTTGTCAAGCATGATTTCCCTTTCACAAATCCATGCTGACTTGGACCTATCATATTACCTCTTTCCAAATGCACTGCTATGACATCCTTAATAATTGATTCCATCATTTTACCCACTACCGATGTCAGGCTGACCGGTCTGTAATTCCCTGTTTTCTCTCTCCCTCCTTTTTATCTAGTATTATCTAGAATTTTGTTATACTATTTTCCAGTTTTGCAATACACTTCCATGACACCTGTACCAGATGTACACTAACATTTGGACATCCCCAAGTACTACTTTTTTGCTTTCGTCTATGCGTACTCCCATCACCATAAGTATGGTACTGTAAAGATGGTCAAATAATATTCTTTGGACAATCCGTTGTCTGTGCAAAGAGCTACATAGAGTTTACAGCATAGACACAGGCCATCGGCCAAACTGCTTTATGCCTGCGTTTATTACTCCACACGAGCCACCTTTCATCCCTCAGCATCTAACCCTGAAACTTGTTCTGTTTGTAAAGAGTATCTTTCTTTGTTACCTGCTTAATATTGGTTTGTTCTGAAATTAAATTTAATGCTTTACTTTGTGGCCTTATAGTTCTGGTTTGTGGTAACACTGATCTTAAGGACTCAGAATGGAAAATTTGCTGCAAGGTTCTCAAGTAATTGAGTTGAACAGTGATGGTTTTCCTGGCAATATACCGATATAGTAACTTACTTTTTGTTTGTTAAATATATGTAGAGTTGGTTCACAAGGTTATATTTGTATGAACTATATAGCATGAATGACTTTACTAAATTGCTTGTGACATCAATAATGGATGGAAAACATTGCAGTGAACTATCTCGCCATCACCCTTGGTCTCTGATGATTAAAAAGATTACAATAAGATCTTAGCTTTGCTTCAGATTTAAAGAACCATTGTTTTTATATAAAAGTTTCTGTTTTCCAAGCACTACAACTTAGAGACTCAAATCTAGCAGAAATACATTGCTGTGTCTCAAACACCAACATGACAAAAATAACGTGTGGCTGGCCCCCTGAACTGCTCCCCTGTGGCTTGCATGGTGCCTCTTTAACTACTAACCCACTAGAGTCTGATTCAAATAGAGTTTCAAACTTCAACCTCAAAGCCATGGTAACAATAGGTGCTGTCAACCTGCTTCCTGTCAGATTTGTAGTTTCAAGAGTAAATCTTTGATCAGCAATTGTTTCATGGTGGATGGGGCCAGTAGATTGCAGAGCAGTAATGAGCCTATTCAACTGGAGCTGGTCCTCCTCTTTTGAGTTGTTTACAACCAGTGGACATAGGAACTTAGCACACAAATTCCACCCCTTCCAATTTGTGCCTCCATGGGAGAGCACTCCAGGAAATCCTCCATATGCTTTCCTTCTAACCTGAGTTCACAAGGACATTTTCTGTTTCCTGAAAAGTTCTCTATGGTGCTGTGAAATAACAGCATCTGGACAAGGATGCATCTCGTCAGGAACAGAAGTTTTTCAAAGGGGCACGATGACCTCGTTCAGTGAAAAGTTTGTTTTAGCAGGTTGCTTGACAACGCTGAATGTAAAAGCAACTTCAGACTAAAAGAACTATTAAGTGCAGTGAGATTCTGTGTGGTTTGGGAAACATTTCCAGATTACTGTGGAAGTAAAACGCAATCAACTGTTTGTGGACTTGGGTATTGAATTTTCAAGCTACCACGGGAATGTAGGTATGTAATTATTCTATTTAGCGTTTTTAATCTTTGCTAATTGAAATATTGGTACAAACAGGGGGTTTGTATTTGTTTTCCCTGTGATGCTCACAAAGGAAGTGGCTCATAATTATGCACATCATCTGGACTTACTCAGACTTTTAAATGAGACAGCATCTCTTCTACAGCCTGCATCACCAGAAACACAAGTTAACCAAAAAAATTGTCTTACTTCCTGTCTCATTTATCCAAGCTTTTAAGCAGAGCTGCCTGGTAGTACTTTTGCCAGAAACATTTCCAGAACTACTGGCGTCTTTTATGTGAAATGGTAACTAAAGCAGCCTGTGAAAGTGAAACATAGGGGATACTTATTCTTTATCCTTTAACTTAGTAGAAGACTTACCTCATCAACATAGTTGTTAGCCATATGATTAGGAGTATCTTGACCATTTTGGGTTTAACCTATAATTACATTCAGTAAGTAATTATTTTCGGCTGTACTGTGTTAATTGTAGTTCTGGTGTGAACTCAAGAGTAAATTTGACTCAAGTTAGTGGTCAGATTGGATTTATGTGGTTTAAAAGCCTTCGTAATGAAGTTTTAAAATGCAGGCAGTGAAGACTCCGTTGCTCGTTAAAGACAGAACAGCAGTGTTGTGTGAGGGAGGAATTCACCTCCCTGAAACTTGCTTTTTCTGGCAATTTCATGTGACTTTTGCAGCAACAGCATAAAGACTGCTTCTGATCCTGCAGCGACTGTGGAGCTTGACTACAAATCGAGGCATAAAGCAAATTCTGCAGAAATGCTGAGTAAGTAATCCAGTTGAGTTACCAATACAAGGCTGAAAAGATAGATGTATCTTACTAAGCTGCTGTTGTGGGAAATCTAAGAGCATATACGTAAAGGATTCTGTACTTAGTTTATTTGTGGAAGACTAGGCTCTTGCAGATCTTTTAATCTGATAGAACAATAAACTGGAATGTGACATTTTGAGTGCATCCTTCCATTCTAAGTATCGATAAAGGATGTGACACATTAAATTTTGCTCTAATGCGCAGTGGGAAATCCTTTTGTTCTGCAGTCTTTTGTATCACAACTCAGTACTGTGAGGAATAGAAATGTAAACGAGCTGCTGGGCTCTAATATTAAATGGGTTTTTCTGGAAATACCTATGGCTCTAGCACATTCCTTTTCGTTTGCTGACAAGGGAAATCCTTGGAATGCTGTGCCTAATGAGCGTTAAGTCTCTTGAGGTAATAGAGTAGAATGTTCTGTCTGTGAGGATGTAAAGCAGGGAACTGTGCTGTGTGTGTGTTGGGGGTGGGGGAGGAGCTCTGAGTATGTCAAAGGGGCAGAGGAAGGAGTCACTCACATTAAGGACAAATTCCCAGCATATTTATTACATGCATGGAATTTACAATTAACTTTTAAAACATTAGGTCAGGTCTGGGCAGCAGGAACTGAAAGCTGGCTCCAGTAAACGCGAATGAAATTGATGTGAATGTTGCCATTGTGCATGTTGTCGGCTAGTTGACAGAAACATTTTTGATTTGCATGCTTCTTCGAGCGCATTAAGATTCTTTGCTTTGATTATTACAAATTGTTCAACTGTGCTAATATTTTATTTTTGATGGAATCTTAACGATACCAGAACGCAAGGGGGTTAACAAGATTGTTACAAATCTTTTCAGCTACCTGCAGTGAGCAGTACATCTGTTTTTTTAATGTTCAGTGTTTGACTCTACAAGGAGTGGAAATATGGTCAATTCTCTGAAGTAATGTTTTGCTTTGAATGAAGCAGCATTTAGATGCTGATGTTCCGACAGAAGTGCTGCAGTTTCTATACATCCTGGCAACTCAATCTTTCTTTTAGCTTCCTGGTACCTTAATGAATAGTTTTTTTTATTCCTCTGAATAGAATATGTTAACCAACAGGATTTGACAAAATTATAGTTGGCCTTAAAAAAAAAAGTTAGAGTGGAGGTTTTATGTTTGAAAATTATGTAGGTGTAGTTGAGTGGCTGAATTCATGTTTCAAGCACTTCCTTTAGATTAGAAGTCTTATCAATTCTTTCAGTTGTTAAATTGTCAGTTAAAATGACATTTTAATTCCCCAGTATAAATGTAGTGCGACAGTAAAGGCTTTGGTTTCACTCAAGAATTGAAGTGTGTTCCACTCCAACTCAAGTTGGAATTTTTAATCCCGACATAGAAACATAGAAAATAGGTGCAGGAGTAGGCCATTCGGCCCCTCGAGCCTGCACCGCCATTCAATAAGATTATAGCTGATCATTCCCTCAGTACCCCTTTCCTGTTTCTTCTCCATACCCCTTGATCCCCTTAGCCATAAGGGCCATAATTAACTCCCTCTTGAATATATCCAATGAACTGGCATCAACAACTCTCTGCGGCAAGGAATTCCACAGGTTAACAACTCTGAGTGAAGAAGTTTCTCCTCATCTCAGTCCTAAATGGCCTACCCCTTATCCTAAGACTATGTCCCTTGGTTCTGGACTTCCCCAACATCGGGAATATTCTTCCCGCATCTAACCTGTCCAGTCCCGTCAGAATTTTATATGTTTCTATGAGATCCCCTCTCATCCTTCTCAACTCCAGTGAATACAGGCCCAGTTGACCCAGTCTCTCCTCATATGACAGTCCAGCCATCCCTGGAATCAGTCTAGTGAACCTTTGCTTCACTCCCTCAATAGCTTGTACAGACTAGACTTTTTGCTCTGCCTCAAAGAATGTTTCTCTGCTTTGGCTAGTGGACGACGAGACCTGCAGTGCAGAGGACAGACAGTATAATTATCACGTGTGCTGAAAACTTTTCTTTCCTTTGGGAAAACATACAGAAAACAATTTTTCTTGGTTTCTGTTGTGCCAGTATATGACCAAGAAGAGTAAAACCACAGCTGCACTATTTTGGACAACGTGTGCAATCTATAAATCAGATTGTCTAGGCTAGATAGGAATAGCCGAAATACTGTATTAACAGCAGATGCTGCATATAAGCTATGTCCTGTTTCTTAAAAATTGTCCAGGTTTGGGGATAGTGTTTGTGAGGCAGTAATACTGGCTAACGGTTGTACCAACACCTAACTGTATATTTGCTTCGATAAGCTGCAGTAAATATATTGTGCTTTGATGCAGATTTTTAATAACTGCCAAGTCAGGGATACGATTTATGAACCATTGCAGTTTTGAGAATTTACTGGCTATCTGTTAATTTAAGAAGTCTGAGCTTTCAACCAAATTATGCAGTGCCTTATTTTGTGTGGGAAATGAGTGATAATGCAGATAATGCAGAGATAATACATACAAGGGTATGTATCAGCAGTATCAATCCATTCAATTTTCTGGGTGTGGGTTGATGGATATTCAACATTCGCATTGCCTTTCATGAACATGCTATACGCACTAGAAGCAAAAAAAACTTTTTGGTGCACCATTATTGCAAAAGGAAAATTTGGTTACTATTCACTGATGTATGTAAAAAAAAATAGTTAAGTCTGGTTAAGGAAGGTTATGCAATGGATTGTTCTGTCCACTTAAATCATCCTCTCCCAAGAAACTGACAAGGCAACAATGATCTTTTTTTTAAAAAAAAAGGAAATAAAATTACTTTAAAATTCAAATAATTCACCATAATGTTACTGACTTTTCAGTTCAGCGACTGGAAGCTGGGTTTAGTTTTCCTTTAAGAAAATGCTGTCACCTGCAGTTATGTGACTATAGATATTAAAATTAAATTAACACTAAGTACAAAAAAAATGGTACATTTGACTGATAAATGATACAGTCCACATAAGAGAAAGCTTTGTTGTCTGGCTGTGTGTTTGCCTCTCACATCTTTGATAATAGATGTGAGTATTGGTTTTGATTGCCTAGATGAGTCTGACCAACTTTAAAGCCAGATTCAGTGATGCAGTTGTCTGTGTTTGTATGGCATTGCTGTAGCCTTCATTTTTGCTGAAAGTGAGTTAAAATACCGTAAATCTGCTGATGTATCGTTAAATAATTTTAAGCATTAAACATTTTAACATTAAGCTTTTAGTCTGAAGTTAAACTGTGTTTACTTGAGGGGAAAATCCAGTGACTAAAGCTTTGAAGGAATGTTGAAATTAAACAATGGAATGTGCTTGGATCCTTTCTAGGACATTATAATGTGCTGTTTAAAACAAGGGAATGTCTTCATATAGTGAAAATGTTGTTCACACTGTGTACAAGTGTTGCAATAAAATGATTTGTGATGCATAGATATTCTTTCCTCTTTTTATGTATCAGCTTTATTTTATTCAAAAATTGAATGCAAAGCATTGGCATGTGAATTGCTGAATATGTCGACTTTTCTTCTAAATTAGCAGAGTGCGAAATCAACCGGTGTTACCATTAACAGCAATTTTAAAAAGTGCTTAGCATACATCGAGATCTGTGGAAGAGATTTAACAACCTATAAACACAGCTGTCCCTTTATTTATACTTATATAAATCCGTTTGCCCTGGTGGATAGGAGTAGGTGGAATGATGGTACTTATGTTAAAAAATGAGTTGTTGGATTATAAACTGGGTCATGACCTCTTGAAGATAGAATTGTGTACAGAAAACCTAAGTAATATAGAAGATGGTCACTTGATATCTCTCAGCTGTGGCACTAGATAAGCAGCAGTGGGGGAGAATAACTAAGGGGGTAGGAGAGTGAAGAAACATTTCCTGATGAATCATTTTTAGTTGCTTATATAAACCGTAGTGATCTACAAAAACTTCTACAGCTTTGTGATCGATTCTGAATAGTTTATCTCTTTGACTTCAACTTCAAAGGGCGTCTTTGATGCCACAGCAGATTGGTTTGTTGATTTAAATTGCAGATGGTCTCTTTGATTTTAAATAGGGTTTTCCTGCAACACACGCTGGTTTATTCCACTTTGAAGGCTTTAATACAATTAAATAACAACTTAATTTGACTTGTACATCTGAAATGATGTTTACATTTGTAGAATCATACACTCCTTTTGTTTGTACTAAAATCTGGCTAATGTATTGAAATGTTTTCAAACACAATGTTTGATTTGCTGTGATCGCCAATACTAAAGTTGCATGAAATATTATTTGAAATGAGGAAGAAAACAACTATGGGAGTGATTTTTGGATTAAAAAGAGTACTTTTGGGAGGAGAAGATTTTCTGAAAGGTGGAGGTCTGGAATCACTCTTCTACGAGAGATGAGCAGAATTAATCGCACAATATCAAGAACTTTGTCAAATGGATAGAATGACTTTAACTAATTCATAAGCTGTGTATATTGAAGATAATTAATAGGTAACCTATTACAGATGTAGGTGGGAAGAAACTGGACAAGGAGAAAAAAAGAGTCAAGATGGAAAGTCAGTCTCTTGCTTCCAGATGTCCAATCTCTCCCTCCCTACATCTGCGACTCTTCCAACTCCCTCCGCCAGTTCAACAGTTTCCAGTTTACTGGCCCTAACCATCTGCTTTTCACCATGGACCTCCAATCCTGTATATCTTTCCCACCCCCACCAGGATGGCCTGAGGGCTCTCAGCTGCTTCCATGAACGAAGGCCCAATCAGTCCCCATCCACCACTACCACCCTCCTCCTGGCTGAACCTATTCTCGCATTGAACAAGTTCTCCTTAGATTCCACTCACTTCCTCCAAATAAAAGGTGTTGCTATGGGAACCTATCTGGGCCCTAGCTATGCTTGCCTTTTCGTAGGGTATGTGGAACATTCTTTGATCCAGTCTTACTCTGGAACCTCCCTCGCCTCTTTTTCCAGTATATTGATAACTATCTGTGCCGTTTCCTGCTCTTGTCCCAAACTGGAAAATGTCATCAACTTTGCTTCCAATTTCCACTCTTCCCTCGCCTTCACATGGTCCATCTCCGACTCTTCCCTTCCCTTCCTCAACTTCTCTGTCTCCATTTCTGGGGATTGGCTATTGACCAATATCCACTATAAGCCACTGACTCCCACAGCGACCTTGACTACACTTCCTCCCACCCCGTTTCCTGAAAGGACATAGACAGGCTAAGTGAGTGGGAAAAAATTTGGCAGATGGAGTATAATGTTGGAAAGTGTGAGGTCATGCACTTTGGCAGAAAAAAAATCAAAGAGCGCGTTATTATTTAAATGGAGAAAGATTGCAAAGTGCCGCAGTGCAGCGGTACCTGCGGGTACTTGTACGTGAAACACAAGGATAGTATGCAGGTACAGCAAGTGATCAGGAAGGTCAATGGAATCTTGGCCTTTATTGCAAAGGGGATGGAGTATAAAAGCAGGAAAGTCTTGCTCCAGCTATACAGGGTATTGGTGAGGCCACACCTGGAGTACTGCATGAAGTTTTGGTTTCCATATTTACGAAAGGATATACTTGCTTTGGAGGCAGTTCAGAGAAGGTTCACAAGGTTGATTCCAAGATCAGGGGGTTGAGTAGGTTGGGCCTCTACTCATTGGAATTCAGAAGAATGAGAGGTGATCTTATTGAAACGTATAAGATTATAAGGGGGCTTGACAAGGTGAATGTAGAGAGGATGTTTCCACTGATGGGGGAGACTAGAACTAGAGGGCACGATCTTAGAATAAGGGGCCGCCCATTTAAAACAGAGAGGAGGAGAAATTTCTTCTGAGGGTTGTAAATCTGTGGAATTCGCTGCCTCAAAGAGCTATGGAAGCTGTGATATTGAATAAATTTAAGACCGAAATAGACAGTTTCTTAAACTATAAGGGGATAAAGGGTTATGGGGAGCGGGCAGCAAAGTGGAGCTGAGTCCATGATCAGATCAGCCATGATTTTATTGAATGGCGGAGCAGGCTCGAGGGGCCGTATAGCCTACTCCTGTTCCCATTTCTTATGTCCTATTCCATTCTCCTAGTTTCTCCATCGCATCTGTTCTGTCGACACCACCTTCCATACCGGTGCTTCTGACATGTCTTCCATTTTCCTCAACCAAGGATTCCCCTTCACCGTGGTTGACATGGTCCTCAACAGTGTCCATTCAATTTCCTGCACTTCTGCTCTCACCCCTTCTCTCTCCCAGAACCACGATATAGTCCGCCTTGTTCTCGCCTTCCACATTCAATGGATCATCCTCTACTATTTCCGACACCTCCAGTGTAATCCCAACACCAAATACAGCTTCCCCTCCCCTCCCCTTTCAGCATTTCGAAGGGACCGATCCCTCCACAACACTGTGGACCACTCCTCTATCAACCCCAACAGCCACTCCGCTTCTCATGGCATCTTTCGTGCAATCTCAGGAGATGCAACATCTGCCCTTTTACCTCCTCCTCATCGCCCAGGGCCTGAAAAACTCCTTCCAGGGGAAATAGTAATTTACTTGTACTTCCTTCAAATAAGTACACTGTATTCGCTGTTCATGCTGCGGTCTCTAAAATGGGGAGACTAAACGCAGATTGGGTGATCGCTTCGCGGAACACCTCCGTTCAGTTCGCAAGCGTGACCACGAGCTTCTGGTCATCTGTCATTTTAATTCTGTGCCCCATTCCCACTCTGATCTCTGTTCTCGGCCTCCTACATTGTTCCAATGATGCTCAACGTAAGCTTGAGGAACAGCACCTCATCTTTCCATTAAGCAGTTTACAGCCTTCCAAACTCAACATTGAGTTCAACAATTTCAGATCATAACCTCTGCCCCCACTTTTTCGGCGGCTGTTGCTGATATTCCTGTATTCCCATTTACACCTCTAGACCTATCTTTTGTATCCTTACTTGCCCCATGATTATCTCCTTTTGCTTTGCACCATCATCCTTTTTGTCATTTAACCTCTCCTGCCTTCCCCTCTATCACAGACCTTCCCTTTTGTTTTTTCCTCCTCTTCCCCCACCGCCCCCCGCCCCCCCTTTCCTTGCCTGTTACATCTCTAATTTTTTCCAGTTCTGACGAAAGGTCATCGTCCTGAAATGTTAACTGTTCCTCTCCCAAGTGTTCTACTTTTGTGAGCCTCAACAGCAAGTTGGCAAATTATTCTAAGTCCAATCCTGTCTTCACCCAAAGTCTGCAATTGTATTAGATCTGTGGTGGGTCCGTTAGTAAGAATCACGGCTTGCATGTCATCGTGAAGCAGGTGGAGGATGATGATGAATTTTTGAGGACAGCCGAATTTGAGAAGGATACTCCATAATCCTGCGTGGTTGACCGAATCGAAGGCCTTTGAGAGGTCGAAGAAAGCCATCTACAGAGGTTGATGCTGCTCCCTATATCTTTCTTGGATTTGTCACACGTTGAAGATTACGTACGTTGTGCCCCTTAGTGGGCAGAACCTGCATTGCGACTCTGGGAGGAGCTCTACAGCCACTGGGAGATGATTGAGGAGGATTCTTGCGATGATTTTCCCTGTGACAGACAGCAGGGAAACTCCTCTGTAATTGCTGCAGTCAGACTTGTCCCCTTTCTTGAAGATGGTCACGATTACAGCGTCTGAAATCCCCTGGCATGCTCTCCTCCTTCCAGATAAGAGAGATGAGGTCATCGATTTGTGCCAAGAGTACTTCTCCGCCATGCTTCAGTACTTGGGCGGGCCTGCTCCTGAGGCCTTGTTCTTTTTCAGTTGTTGGATGGTCTTTTCAACCTCATGCTGGCTGGGATTGTCGTCGTCATCCTCATAAGCAGTCCCTCTGAATCGAGGAAGACTTGCTTCCACTCTTAGAATGAGTCATTAGGTGGCTGAACAGTCCAATATGAGAGCCACAGTTCCTGCCACAGGTGGAACACAGTCGTTGAGGGTAAAGGAGGGTGGGACAGGTTTGCTGCACGTTCTTTCCACTGCCTGCTCTTGTTTTCTGCATGCATTCGGCGATGAGACTCGAGGTGCTCAGCGCTCTCCCGGATGCACTTCCTCCACTTAGGGCAGTCTTTGGCCAGGGACTTCCAGGTGTCCCAGGATGTTGCACTTTATCAGGGAAGCTGTGAGGGTGTCCTTATAATGTTTCCTCTGTCCACCTTGGCTCGTTTGCCATGAAGGAGTTCCAAATATAGCGCTTGCTTTTGGAGTCTCGTGTCTGGCATGCAGACATTGTGGCCTGCCCAGTGGAGCTGATCAAGTGTGGTCAGTGCTTCAATGCTGGGGATGTTGGCCTGGATGAGGACACTGATGTTGGTGCGTCCATCCTCCCAGGGGATTTGTAGGATCTTGCGGAGGCATCGTTGGTGGTATTTCTCCAGTGACTTGAGGTGTCTACTGTACATGGTCCATATCTCTGAGCCATACAGGAAGGCGGGTATTACTACAGCCCTGTAGACTATGAGCTTGATGGTAGATTTGAGGGCCTGGTCTTCGAACACACTTTTCGTCAGGTGGCCGAAGGCTATGCTGGCGCACTGGAGGCGGTGTTGAATCTCTTCTTCAATGTCTGCTTTTGTTGATAAAAGGCTCCCGAGGTATGGGAAATGGTCCACGTTGTCCAGGGCCATGCCGTGGGTCTTGATTGGGGGGCAGTGGTATGTGGCGAAGACAGGCTGGTGGAGGACCTTTTGTCTTACGGATATTTAGCAGAAGGCCCATGCTTTAGTACATCTCAGTAAATACGTCGACTATGTCCTGGAGTTCAGCCTCTGAATGTGCGCAGATGCAGGCGTCGTCCGCGTACTGTAGCTTGACGACAGAGGTTGGGGAGAAATTACAACATGCTGCGGTGCAGAAGGACCTGGGGGGTCTTTGTGCATGAATCCCAAAAAGTTTGTTTGCAGGTGCAGCAGGTAATCAGGAAGGCGAATGGAATGTTGGCCTTCATTGCGAGAGGGATGGAGTACAAAAGCAGGGAGGTCCTTCTGCAACTGTATAGGGTATTGGTGAGGCCGCACCTGGAGTACTGCGTGCAGTTTTGGTCACCTTACTTAAGGAAGGATATACTAGCTTTGGAGGGGGTACAGAGACGATTCACTAGGCTGATTCCGGAGATGAGGGGGTTACCTTATGATGATAGATTGAGTAGACTGGGTCTTTACTTTTTGGAGTTCAGAAGGATGAAGGGTGATCTTTTTGAAACATTTAAAATAATGAAAGGGATAGACAAGATAGAGGCAGAGAGGTTGTTTCCACTGGTCGGGGAGACGAGAACTAAGGGGCACAGCCTCAAAATACGGGGGAGCCAATTTAAAACTGAGTTGAGAAGGAATTTCTTCTCCCAGAGGGTTGTGAATCTGTGGAATTCTCTGCCCAAGGAAGCAGTTGAGGCTAGCTCATTGAATGTATTCAAGTTACAGATATAGATTTTTAACCAATAAGGGAATTAAGGGTTACGGGGAGCGGGCGGGTAAGTGGAGCTGAGTCCACGGCCAGATCAGCCATGATTTTGTTGAATAGCTAAGCAGGCTCGAGGGGCTAGATGGCCTACTCCTGTTCCTAATTCTTATGTTCTTATGTGGCCTTGGACCTAGCCTGGAGACGGCGAAGGTTAAACAGCTTCCCACTGGTTCCACCCCAGCAGGGAGCTTGTTGACTGTGAGGTGGAGCATGACAGTGAGGAAGATTGAGAAGAGGATTGGGGCGATGACGCAGCCCTATTTGACCCCGGTCCGGACATGGATTGGGTCTGTAATGGATCCGTTGGTAAGGATCATGGCCTGCATGTCGTGGGATTGTGCTGAGGCGGTGACAGGTAGCAAGCTGCGGGATGGAGTCAAGGACACTCGCATCAAAAAGACTCTTGGTTGTGAAGATCCTCGAAGTGCTCCTTCCAGTGGGCACTAAATGCCTCTCTGTCCTTGATGAGCCCTTTCAGTTCTTGGCTCTCAGTGGAATAGGGCCTTGGGTGCTTGGGCCGTAAGTGGACTTGACTGCACTAAAAAATCCACGCATGTTGTGATTGTCAGCTAGATGCTGGGTCTCCTGCGCTTTTTCGACCCACCATTTGTTCTTTAGGTCACAAGTTTTTCATTGAACCTTGGCCTTTAGTTGTCTGTAGGTCTGTTTTCTTTCACTTGAGTTGTTTCTAATTCAGAAATGCCTTGCATTTGCGGTTTATTAGCTCCTGGATCGTCTGGTCATTCTCATCGAGCCAGTCTTGATGTTTTCTGGTAGAATAAGCAAGAGTCTCTTCGCAGGTGCTAATTATGGTGGACTTGGGGGAAGACCAGGCACTATAGATACTCTGCGGCTCCGGTTCATTGGAGGTTGTCAGATTGGCTGTGAGGCATTGGCTGAATTGGGCTTTCTTTGCAGGGTCTTTGAGTTCTTCAGTGTTGATCTTTTTCCAGCAGCATTTCTGTTGCCCCCGCCATTTTGAGACTACGTTGATGGAGATATCGGAGTGGATTAGACAGTGGTCAGTCCAGCAGTTGTCAGTTCATGTCATGGCGCGAGTGATACGGACGTCCTTGCGGTCCCTTGCTTGGATAATGATGTCGTCTAGCATATGCCAGTGCTTGGAGCAAGGGTATTGCCAGGAGGCCTTGTACTTGGCTTTCTGACGAAACAAGGTGTTGGTTATAACAAGACCATGTTCTGAGCACTTCGTCAAGAGTAGGTTACCGTTGGAGTTAGTTTTTCCTACCCCTTGCCTGCCAATCACCCCTCTCCCATAGGTCTGTGTCCTTTCCAACTCTGGCATTAAAGTCACCAAGCAGAATCAGCTTGTCGCCCATTGGGACTTGGGATAGAAATTGTTCAAGGCTGGAGTAGAATTCCTCTTTTGCCTCGTCCATAGCATCCAGGGTTGGGGCGCACGCACTGATGACCGTAGCATACTGGTTCCGGGTTAAGGTGAGCCGAAGGACCATGAGGCGTTCGTTTATCCCATAGGGGGAATTTCTCAGGCACAAAATTAGCTAATTTTTGATGGCGAAGCCAACCCCAATATAAGTGCAGACCGGGGTCAAACAAGGCTATGTCATCACACCAGCGTTCTTCTCAATCTTCCTCACTGCAATGCTTCATCTCCCCCTTAACAAGCTCCCCGTTGGAGTGGAGTTAATCTACAGAACAAGCAAGAAATTGTTCAACCTCCGACTCCTCCAGTCCAGATCCAAGGTTGCTCCAATATGCAGATGATGCTTGCGTTTTTGTGCACACTCGGAGTCCGAACTCCAAACCATCGTTGACACCTTCACTGAAGCGTACGAGAGTCTGGGCATCACATTATACATTCGTAAGACAAAGGTCCTCGACCAACCTGCACACGCCACACAGTACTGCTCCCCGGTTATCAAGATCCACAATTACACCTTGGACAATGTGGACCACTTCCCACACCTTGGGAGCCTACTATCAGCAAGGGCAGACATCGATGACAAAGTCCAACACTTCTTCAGTGTACCAGTGCAGCCTTCGGCCACCTGAGGAAAAGAATGTTCAAAGACCAGGATCTCAGACCCGGCACCAAGCTCATGGTCTACAGAGCAGTAGTGATACCTGCCCTCCTATATCCCTCAGAGACATGGACTATGTACAGGAGGCACCTCAAAGCACTGGGGAAGTACCACCAATGCTGCTCCGCAAAATCTTGCAAATTCATTGGCAGGATAGGTGCATACCATCAGTGTTCTCTCTCAGGCCAGCATCGAGGCATTGACCACGCTCGACTCGCTCTGGTGGGCAGGCCACAATGTCCGCATGCCCGATGCTAGACTCCCGAAACGAGCATTCAACTCCAACTACTTTACGCAGGCGAGCCCCAGGAGGGCCGAGAAGACGCTTCAAAGACACCCACAAAGCTTCCTTGAAAAAATGCAACATCCCCACTAACTCTTGGGAATCCCTGGCCCAAGTCCACTCAAAGTGGAGGAGGAGCATCCGAGAAGGCATTGAACACTTCAAGTCTCTTCGCTGGAAGCACGCGGAAGCCAAGCAAAAAAAGCGAAAGGAGCATACAACCAATCAAACACCCTATCCACCCGCCCCTCCGGCCATCATCTGCTCCACCTGTGACAGAGACTGTAGATCCCACATTCGCCTCATCAGTCACCCTAGAACTCATTTAGTGTGGAAACAAGTCATCCTTGACTCGAGGACTGCCGAAGAAGATGATGATTTGCATAAAACCTGTTAAATCTCTTTTTTTTTTCCCAGTTCTGACGAAAGGTCATTGACCTGAAATGTTCTTCTCCACAGATTCTGCCTGTCCTGCTGAGTGTTTCCAGCATTTTCTTTCTTCTAAACCAGTGCAGTTTTAGGAATACAGCTCCCCAGGAAGGACTAAGAATAGTTGTATCCTAAGGCTGCTGTAAATTCAGATTATCCACCCCAAAGTTTTCCACTTCGCCCTTGGATGCGCTGACTGTTCCTGATAGTTCTGTAAATGTTGCAAAACTTTGTTTTCTCTCCCAAGTGTTTCCAACCCTGTCTTCACATGAAGTCTGAACACTAACACTTTCAGCAAGAGTTCACTGGTGGGCTTGGGTGGAAACCAGGCTGATTTTTCCCGAGCCCAGAGTTGCTGTAGCAGCACAACTGCTCTCCTGCCTGAGATTAGCCAACAGCACAGATGGGGGAGTTAAACCAAAATCTGCTGGTTTGCATAGCTCTATATTAGTGTCCTGTCTCACATTTAAAGATTTGTTCTTGTCTTTAAATCCCTCCATGTTCTTGCCCCACCATTCCTTTTTAATATGCTATTCCCACTGTCAAACTCCATTCCAATGACTCCAACCATCTTCACATCCCCTTCGCCTGAAGCCTCTGGGCACCAACTTGCTGGAAACCCCTCCCTAACCCCCTCCCATTTTTTTTCTCCTTCTTCAAAAATGTCCTCAAATCAATTTATTTTCCCAAAAATGTGTCTCCAAATGTACCCCTGTCCAATGCCATCAATTTTATTTTCGCACAACGCACTTTTTTTGTCCTTGGAAATTGCCCATCTAACTCCTCTTCATATTTATTGGACAAATCAAATTGGAAAAGGTAACCTTGAGGAAGAGATCATAGAGGGTATGCGAGATGGTTTCTTGGAACAATACGTTGTGCAACCAACCAGGGAGCAAACTATTCTAGATCTGGTAATGTGTAACGAGTCTAGATTAATTAATGGTCTTGCCGTGAAGGATTCTCTTGGGAAGAGTGATCATAGCATGGAAGAATTTCAAATTCAGTTTGTGGGTGAGAAAGCTAGGTCTCAAACTAGTGTCCTGAACTAAATAAAGGTAATTACAAAAGTATGAAGGCAGAGTTGGTTAAAGTGGATTGGGAAAATATATTAAAGGATAAGTCTGTAGAAAAGCAGTGGCAAACAATTAAGGAGATATTTCATAACTCTCAGCAAAGATATATATATTCCAGTGAGAAATAAAGATGCTAAGAGAAGGATGAACCATCCGTGGCCAACTAAGGAAGTAAAGGATAGTATCAAATTGAAAACAAAAGCATACAATGTTGCGAAGAACAGTGGAAAGCCAGAGGATTGGGACATTTTTAGAAACCAGCAAAGAAAGACACAAAAAATGATAAAGGCAGAGAAGATAGCTTATGAGAGTAAACTAGCAAGAAATATAAAAACAGACAGTAAGAGCTTCTACAGGTATATAAAAAGGAAACGAGTAGCTAAAGTAAACATTGGTCCCTTCGAGGATGAGACTGGGGAATTAATAATGGGTAAACAGAAATACGGAGACTTTGAATAAATATTTTGTATCGGTCTTCGTGGTAGAAGACACTAAAAACAACCCAATAACTGATAATCAAGGAGGTAGTGTGGGGGGGGGGGGGGGGACTTAAAACAATCACGATCACCAGAGATAAAGTACTAGGCAAACTAATGGGACAAAAGGTGGACAAGTCCCCTGGACGTGATGGCCTGGCTGCAGAGATAGTGGATGCATTGGTTGTAATTTACCAATTCCTTGGATTCTGGAGAGGTCCCAGCGGACTGGAAAACCGCAAATGTAACACCCCTATTTAAGAAAGGATGGAAACAGAAAACAGGAAACTATAGACCAGTTAGCCTAACATCCGTCATTGGCAAAATGCTGGAGTCCATCATTAAGGAAGTAGTAGCAGGACATTTAGAAAATCAAAATGCAGTCAAGCAGAGTCAGCATGGTTTTATGAAGGGGAAATCATGTTTGACAAATTTGCTGGCATTCTTTGAGGATGTAACGAGTAGGATGGATAAAGGGAAACCAGTAGATGTCGTGTATTTGGATTTCCAGAAAGCATTCGATAAGGTGCTACATAAATGGTTACTGCACAAGTCAAGAGCTCACGGGGTTGGGGGTAATATATTAGTGTGGATAGAGGATTGGCTAACTAACAGAAACCAGAGAGTTAGGATAAATGGGTCATTTTCAATTTGGCAAACTGGAACTAGTGGTGTGCCACAGGGATCAGTGCTGGGGCCTCAACTATTTACAAGTTATATTAATGCCTTGGGTGAAGGGACCGAGTGTAACATAGCCAAATTTGCTGATGATACAAAGATTGGTGGGAAAGCAAGTTATGAAGAGGATGCAAAGAATCTACAAAGGGATATAGATAGGCTCAGTGAGTGGGCAACAATTGGGCAGATAGAATATAATGTGGGAAAACGTGAGGTTATCCACTTTTGCAGGAAAAATAAAAAAGCGAATTACTATTTAAATGGGAAGAGATTACAAAATGCTGCAGTACAGAGGGACCTGGGGGTTCTTGTGCATGAAACACAAAGTTAACATGCAGGTACAGTAAGTAATCAGGAAGGCAAATGGAATGTTGGCCTTTATTTCAGGGAGTTGGAGTATAAAAGCAGAGAAGTCATGCTCCAACTATACAGGGCGTTGGTGAGACCATACCTGGAGTACTGCGTACAGTTTTGGTCTCATTTAAGTATGGCAGTTCAGAGAAGGATTACGAGGTTGATTCCTGAGATGAAGGGGTTGTCATATGAAGAAAGGTTGGGCCTATATTCTTTGGAGTTTAGAAGAATGAGAGGTGATCTTATTGAAACATAAGATTCTGAGGGGGCTGGACAGGGTAGATGCAGAGAGGGGGAATCTAGAATTAAGGAACATAGTTTCAGTCTAAGGGGTCGCCCATTTAAGACAGAAATGAGGAGGAATTTCTTCTGAATCTTTGGAATTCTCTACCCCAGGGAGCTGTGGAGGCTGGGTCATTGAATATATTTAAGGTGGAGATAGTCAGATTTTTGAATGATAATGGAGTTGAGGGTTATTGGGAGTGGGCGGGAAGTGGAATTGAGGCCAGGATCAGATCAGCCATGATCTTATTGAATAGGGGAGCAGGCTCGAGGAGCCTAATCCTACTCCTGCTATTTCTTTAGTTCTCCTATTCTATTGCCTTTACATTGATACTTTCTAAAGTTGTGCAAGCAGCTGATAACTCAAATTGTCCCTTATTGGGTAGCATTCTCGCCGCTTGAGTCAGAAGGTTGTGGGTTCAAGTCCCACCTCAGAGACTTGAGCACAAAAATCTGGGGTGACACTCCAGTGCAATACTGAGGGAGCGCTGTACTGTTGGAGGTGCTGTCGTTCGGGTGAGAATCTGAACCGAGGCTTCGTCTGCTCTCTTAGATGGACGTAAAAGATCCCATGACACTATTTTGAAGAAGAGTCGGGGGAGATAGCCCCGCTGTCCTGCCCAATATTTATCCCTCAATCAACATCAATAAAACAGATGATCTGATCATTATCACATTGCTGTTTGTGGGAGCTTGCTGTGTGCAAATTGCCTGCCGTGTTTCCTACATTGCAGCAGTGCCTACACTCCATAAGTACTTAATTGGCTGTAAAGTGCTTTGAGATGTCCTGAGGTCATAAAAGGCACTATATAAATGCAAGTCTTTGAAAGTACCTTGAAAGTTCCAGCCTAGCCTATGATTGCCAATATGGTTTTCGGTATGGTAATTCCACTTGTGACCTTCTCAATGCATTTCAAAAGCCGTTAACAATGTTTTGCAATTTCCCTCTCCTTAACTCAAGAGGTGAGATTAATTGTAAGGCCCTAAAGTCACTCCAACTAGGATCATATAATACGTGAATGAAAGCAGGATATTTTGGTTTGTCGAGCTCAGCTACATGGCGCCCTTACTGATTGTGCCACCAAAGAGGCGGGGGCATGCAGATAGTTTTTGTCATTTATTGAAAAACTTCAGGCACAAAATAAATGGTAAAATATATCCTGTCACTTCCCTAACAAGATGCGATATAATTGGTAGTCACCCTTGGCTCAATAATAACGCTTGCCTCTGAGTCAGGATTTTAGCCCCACTCCAGAGATTTAAGCTCCTAATCTACGCTGACAACAGAGTACTGAGGGAGTGCGACACTGTAGGAGGTGCCATCTTTTGGAGGAAACATTAAACTGCAGCCCCGTCTTCCCCCTCAGGTGGGCATAAAAGATCCCATGGCACTATTTAAAGAAGAGCAGGGGAGTTCTCCTATCCAGGCCAACATTTATTTCTCAACCAACATCACTAAAACAGAATTGTTTAAAACATGGCTATTTGTGGGACCTTGACTGTTGCATTTCCCTCCATTATAACAATAACAAACTTCAAAAGTACTTCATTGACTGCGAAGCACTTTGGGACATCCTGAGGTTAGGAAAGGCATTATATAAATGTACATTCGTTCATTCTTTTACTGTGTGATGGAACTTTTAAGCAATGGCATTAATATTTACCTACTTATGGCCTCGGAATGAACTTCTTAATTTCATTGAGAATTCCGAATGGTCACTTCATCTTTTCGAATCAATAAACACTTCTCATCATCCTCCCAGGGCAATGCTGGAATTCTGTTCGCTGGTGATTGTTCCTTCGCTCAAGGCAGTTAATGATTATGCTTATCAAACCATAGAAGTCTTTCAAACAGCAGACGAGTCAGCAACTCTCATGAGCTCTACTGATTTCATTTTACCATCCAAAATGTCAAAAATAATAATAGTTTGCACTATCTCGAGGTTACAAGTGAACGTTAGAATTATTCAGGTGCTTCTTTGGTGATGTTGCCCTTCCCCCTTCTCCAGTACAGATATTAAGGCTGTAATGTACTCCCCCCGCCCCCCTGCCCGGCAAGTTCATCAGATTTCTGAACATTCTGTGTCTGTTGGTGTACTAGCATGTTATTTCTGTTGCTGTATACTCGTACCCAAGTTGACTTATACTTAAATACCCTGTTGATATATGCTAATACATTGTTTTCTGCAATGATGGCACTGTTTTCCTTTGGGCAGTTGATTCTTTCTTTTTGGAAATTGGGATAGATGCTCATTAGGAGTGTGCCAGTATTTGCACGGGCCCCTGGGAGAGTGCTGACATTTTCCAGGAGGGCATCTCCACAATGAAAAGTTTCAAAATTGTACTATCTGAGTAACTTAACTTTTTAAAAATTAATTCCCGGGATGTGGGCGTCGCCCATCCCTAATTGCCCTTGAGAAGGTGGTGGTGAGCCACCTTGAATGTAGGCTGTTAGACATGGTAATTGCAGGTTGACATACATAACACCAGAGGGCTTATCCCCTGGAGTCCCAAGGGATCCCACAATCCCTTGGGAGCACCTGAAAAAAGGAGGCCTCACAGGCTGGAGAGGAACTCTGAAATCTGCAATAAAGGGCTACAGTCACACTTACTTTGAGCTTGCAGTATCTAGTCTGACTCTTCACTCAACACATAACATATGCAACCCATGGGGGGGTTATCAGCTTTGTCAAAACTGGTGGCACATTTAGACAGTAAAGTGCTGCAGGAAGATTAAAAAGATGGGAGATTGCAGGAAGAGAACGTCTGCCCTGGGCTATAGGACAAGGTGCAGATAGATTACAACAAAAACAACTTGCATTTATATAGTGCCTTTAACATAGTAAAACTACCTAAGGAACTTCCCCGGAGTGATTATCGAACATTATTTGACACCGCGTTACATAAGATATTAGAATAGGCTTGGTCAAAGAAGTAGGTTTTAAGGAGCGTTTTAAAGGAGGAGAGAGAACTAGAGGCGGAGAGGATTAGAGAGGAAATTCCAGAGCTTCGGGCCTAGGCAGCTGATGGCACGGCAGTCAATGGTGGAGTGATTTAAAATCAGGGATGTGCAAGATGCCAGATTGGATGAGTACGGAGATCTCGGAGGGTTGTAGCGCTGGAGGAGGTTACAGAGATAGGATGGGGTGAAGCCATGGAGGGATTTGAAAATCAGGATGAACATTTTAAAATTGAGGCGTTGTTGGACCTGGTGCCAATGTCGGTCAGCGAGCAGAGGGGTAATGGGTGAATGGGACTTGGTGCGAGTTGGAATATGGTGAGCTCAAGTTTATAGAGGTTGGAAAATGGGAGGTTGGCTGGAACAGCATTGGAATGATCATCTAGAGTTACCATTGGTATGGATGAGAGTATTAGCAGCAAATGACTTAATTCAGGGTTACGTTGTTACGGAGATGGAAGTAGGCAATTTGGTTGATGGAACACATATGGGCCCCAAGTTTCGGCCCGTGCCGAAAACGGCGCACCTCCAAGCTGGACGCCTGTTCTTCGTGCCTAAAAGTGCACTCGAAAAAAACTTCGATATTCTCCGGCTCCTCGGAGCTCGATCTCAGCTTGGCGTGGCGTGCTCTTCACAGCGGGGGACGGAGCCAAACATTCGCGCCGATTCTGTAAGTAGTGGGGGGCGGGTCCAATTTAAATGAGCCAACGTGGTGCCGGCAACCCTGCGCGTGCGCGTTGGAGCGTGCGCGCACGCGCAGTGTCAAACAAACATTGGCACTTGGCCATATTTAAAAGGACTTGGCTGCCGTTGAGCCACTGACGCCGCCCCTTAAGCATGGCCGAATGGCCTCAACCTCCTTGAAAAGCGGCGTGCGTCTGGTGTTGATCCTTCGGCTGCCGGCCAGCCACTGACGCCGCTCCTATCCCATGGCCGAATGGCCTCAGCTCCCTTGAAAAGCTGCGTGCTTCCGGTGTTGATCCTTCGGCTGCCGGCCAGCCACTAACAGAATGAAGGCCTGCCTACAGCACCGCAGCTCAGCTCGAAGGCTGCTTGCTGCTGCTGTTGGGGCTGCCGTCGAGACACTGACGCTACACTCCTGCCTGTCTCCAACATGAAAGGCCTGCCTGAAGCACAGCAGCTCGAAGGCTGCTGCTGTTTCACACAGGTAGGAACATGGTTTATCTTTTCTTTGCTTAAAATTTTTTATTCAGGTTGGATTTATTTGTATGATATTTGTATAAGTATAACTAAGGATTGATTGTAGAATTTAATGACTTCCCTTCCCCCCCCCCCCCCATTCCCTACACCTAATTTGTAACCTACGCCTGATTTTCTAAAGTGTAGACAAGGTTTTTTCGAGCATACAAAAATTTTTAATTTCTCCATTCTAAGTTAGTTTGGAGTAAGTTTTCACTGCCGAAACTTTGAAAACAGGCGTAAGTGGCCAGACACGCCCCCTTTTGAAAAAGAAATTCTGTTCCAAATTGAAACTGTTCTAACTGACTAGAATTGGAGCAAACTAAATGCCGAGAATTTGAATTTCTAAGATACTCCGTTCTACACCAGTTGCTCCAAAAAATCAGGAGCAACTGAGGCCAAAACTTGGGCCCATGTAGTTGGAAGTTCATCTTGGGGTCAAATAGGAAGCCAAGGTTGCGAACGGTCTGGTTCAACTGAGTCAGTTCCAGGGAAAGAGATGGAGTTGATGGCCAGGGAACGGTATTTGTGGTGGGCGGGGGATGGTGGGGATGCATAGTCATTGAGCAGTGGGAGTTGTGTAAGGATGTAAGAATTGAATGGTTGTTAGCAAACTCACTATCGCAATGCAATGCAATTCAGACTTGGTTGAAATGCGGTATGTTCCTTAATGGACAAAGATGCTGTCTTGTGGTGTTTCCGGGCCCAAGTTTCGAGCCGCGCCTAGAACGGTGCAGTCCCGACCTGGACGCCCGTTTTCGCTCCATAAAGTGCGCCTAAAAAAACCCTCCAGATTCTCCACCTCCCTGCAGGTCCTCTGGCCCTTGGCGCAGCGCAGCACGAACTGTAGGGGACGGAGCTAGGTCCCTGCGCTGAAAACAGTGCCGGGACCTCTGCACATGCGCGCTACAGTGGGCGCGCAAGTGCAACAGCTCCAGGCGCCCGGAACGGTGTGGGAGGGGCCCGAAGCACGCAGCCCCTAGCCCTGGCCGAATGGCCTCACTGGGGCTGCGTGAATAAGGCTCCTCCCACGGCCAGCTCCTGCTTCCTCCCGACCCGACTCGACTCCCGCTCCCCCCGCCCCCCCGCCCCCGAACCCGACCCGACTACCGCTCTTCCCCCCCACCGGACTGGATCCGTCCTGACCTCCCTCCCCCCGACCTGACCTCCCTCTCCCTCCCTCCCTCCCCCCGGCCCGAACCGAACCGACCTCCCTCCCACCACCACCCCGACCCGACCCAACCCACCACCTGTATTCTGGTGCTGGGGTCGGGCCCGCCCGAAGTCTCGGGCCCGGCCCGTTCAGCTCCCTCCCGGCCCCTTCTCCTTCCCCCCCATCCTCCTTCCCCCCCATCTCCTTCCCCCTCACTCCTTTTCCCCCCATCTTCCTTTTCCCCCCATCTCATTTTCCCCCCCACATCTCCTTTCCCCCCCCACATCTCCTTTCCCCCCCCATCTTCCTTTCCCCCCCCTCTCCTTTCCCCCCCCATCCTTCCCCCCCCATCTCCTTTCCCCCATCTCCTTTCTCCCCCCATCTTCCCCATCTACTTTCCCCCCATCTCTTCCCCCCCCCATCTCCTTTCCCCCCATCTCCTTTCCCCCCCATCTCCTTTCCCCCCCCATCTCTTTCCCCCCCCATCTCTTTCCCCCCCCATGCTCTTTCCCCCCCATCTCTTTCCCCGTTTCCCCCCATCTCCTTTCCCCCCCCATCTCCTTTCCCCCCCCATCTCCTTTCCCCCCCCATCTCCTTCCCCCCCATCTCCTTTCCCCCCCCATCTCCTTTCCCCCCCCATCTCCTTCCCCCCATCTTTCCCCCCCATCTCCTTTCCCCCCATCTCCTTTCCCCCCCATCTCCTCCCCCCCATCTCCTTTCCCCCATCTCCTTTCCCCCCCATCTCCTTTCCCCCCCATCTCCTTTCCCCCCCATCTCCTTTCCCCCCCATCTCCTTTCCCCCCATCTCCTTTTCCCCCCATCTCCTTTTCCCCCCATCTCCTTTCCCCCCATCTCCTTCCCCCCCCATCTCCTTCCCCCCATCTCCTTCCCCCCCCATCTCCTTCCCCCCATCTCCTTCCCCCATCTCCTTTTCCCCCCATCTCCTTTTCCCCCCATCTCCTTCCCCCCCCATCTCCTTCCCCCCCATCTCCTTCCCCCCCCATCTCCTTCCCCCCATCTCCTTCCCCCCCATCTCCTTCCCCCCCATCTCCTTCCCCCCATCTCCTTTTCCCCCCATCTCCTTTTCCCCCCATCTCCTTCCCCCCCCATCTCCTTCCCCCCCCATCTCCTTTATCCCCTTCTCCCCTCCTCCCCCTTCTCCCCCATCCCCTTCTCCTCCTCCCCCCTCCCTCTTCTCCTCCTCCTCCCCCCTCCCCTTCTCCTCCCCCCTCCCCTTCTCCTCCTCCCCCCTCCCCCCTTCTCCTCCTCCCCCTCCCCCTTCTCCTCCTCCCCCTCCCCCTTCTCCTCCTCCCCCTCCCCCTTCTCCTCCTCCCCCCTCCCCCTTCTCCTCCCCCTCCCCCTTCTCCTCCCCCCTCCCCCTTCTCCTCCCCCTCCCCCTTCTCCTCCCCCTCCCCCTTCTCCTCCCCCCTCCCCCTTCTCCTCCCCCCTCCCCCTTCTCCTCCCCCCATCCCCCTTCTCCATCCCTCCCCCTTCTCCATCCCTCCCCCTTCTCCATCCTCCCCCTTCTTCATCCCTCCCCCTTCTTCATCCCTCCCCCTTCTCCATCCCTCCCCCTTCTCCATCCCTCCCCCTTCTCCATCCCTCCCCTTCTCCATCCCTCCCCCTTCTCCATCCCTCCCCCTTCTCCATCTGCTCCCCCCTCGCTCCCTCTGCTCCCCCCCCTCGCTCCCTCTGCTCCCCCCCTCGCTCCCTCTGCTCCCCCCCCTCGCTCCCTCTGCTCCCCCCCTCGCTCCCTCTGCTCCCCCCCTCGCTCCCTCTGCTCCCCCCCCTCGCTCCCTCTGCTCCCCCCCTCGCTCCCTCTGCTCCCCCCCCTCCCTCCCTCTGCTCCCCCCCTCCCTCCCTCTGCTCCCTCCCTCTGCTCCCCCCTCCCTCCCTCTGCTCCCCCCTCCCTCCCTCTGCTCCCCCCTCCCTCCCTCTGCTCCCCCCCTCCCTTCCTCTGCTCCCCCCCTCCCTCCCCCCCTCCCTCCCTCTGCTCCCCCCCTCCCTCCCTCTGCTCCCCCCCTCCCTCCCTCTGCTCCCCCCTCCCTCCCTCTGCTCCCCCCTCCCTCCCTCCCTCTGCTCCCCCCTCCCTCCCCCCTCCCTCCCTCCCTCTGCTCCCCCCTCCCTCCCTCCCTCTGCTCCCCCCCTCCCTCCCTCCCTCTGCTCCCCCCCCTCCCTCCCTCCCTCTGCTCCCCCCCCTCCCTCCCTCTGCTCCCCCCCCCCTCCCTCCCTCTGCTCCCCCCCCCCTCCCTCCCTCTGCTCCCCCCCCCCTCCCTCCCTCTGCTCCCCCCCTCCCTCCCTCTGCTCCCCCCCTCCCTCCCTCCCTCTGCTCCCCCCCTCCCTCCCTCTGCTCCCCCCTTCCCTCCCTCTGCTCCCCCCTCCCTCCCTCTGCTCCCCCCTTCCCTCCCTCTGCTCCCCCCTTCCCTCCCTCTGCTCCCCCCTTCCCTCCCTCTGCTCCCCCTTTCCCTCCCTCTGCTCCCCCCTTCGCTCCCTCTGCTCCCCCACTCGCTCCCTCTACCCCCCTCTGTCAGAAACACAGACACTGACAGACAGAGAGTGAGAGACACACATCGACAGACACAGAGATAGAGACACTGACAGAGACACACTGGGGGGGGGGGGGGGCATCCCAGCACGCTGTTGGAGGGCTCCCGGTGCTGCAGTCGGTAAGTAGAAAATGTTTTATTTATTGATTTTTAAAAAAAACATTATTTCTTATTAATTTTTTTTGATTGATTTATTGGTTGATTTATTGATGTATTTATCATTTATTATTGATGATGGCTCTTTATTTGTAAAACTGAAGTGTTTAATGTTTGTAAACTTCCCTTTAAACCCCGCACCCCCCCCCCCCCATTCCCTACACCTGATTTGTAACCTATGCCTGATTTTCTAAAGTGTAGACAAGGTTTTTTCAAGCGTACAAAAATCTTCACTTACTCCATTCTAAGTTAGTTTGGAGTAAGTTTTCACTGACGAAACTTTGAAAACAGGCGTAAGTGGCCAGACACGCCCCCTTTTGAAAAAAAATTCTGTTCCAAAGTTAAACTGTTCTAACTGACTAGAACTGGAGCAAACGAAATGACGAGAATTCCGATTTCTAAGATACTCCGTTCTACACCAGTTGCTCCTAAAAATCAGGAGCAAATCATGTGGAAACTTGGGGCCATGAAGTGCTAACGATCATCAGCAGGGGCTGTGATGGAAAACAGCATTTCATTGTTTCAAATGAGTTAGGGGAGTGGGATTATAATGAGGGGATTTATGAAAATGCTTATCTCATGTGGTGTGACTGCCAGCTGTGTTTAATTAACAATATCTGCACATAGCAGGCACATCTGGGTCAGACGGATCCTATTTTTGTTACCTGATAAAATCTATACTGGTCCATTCCAAGTTTTAATGCAAAAATGTGATATTGTAGCTTTGCCCTTTTAACAGATGTCTGCTCCTCCTACTTTATATTTACTGGAAAACAGATGGTTGGCAACTTGAGGCCCAGGTTTTCCCAGTTGCCAGAACACCTGAATGAAGAAGTAACTTTCCTTCACGTCCAAGTGCAGCTAAAGAGCCATCAGATTAGGCCTGGGATTGGATTAGAAATAGCACAATGTAATTGTTGTGTTAATGGAGTCTAAATTAGTGAGGGCTGTGAAGTGTTGGCTGTGGAAGAATAAGCCTTGATGTATTTAAAAAAATATTTTTGCACTTCTCCATGTTGAGGAATGTATTTATGCTCTCAGAATCTGCCTCAAGCACTCGCAGATCGGGTAAAGCACTGCCAGTTACAGAGCAAGTCTCTCTCTGTTCTATCCCAGTAACAACCTCGAGTGCCCCTCCCTTACTGCGGGTGTAACGTTTTATCCATTTTCCACACCAACCTTTCTGAATATGATTGCCAATTAGTGCTGAATTAGGGACAGTGTTGTGCTTTAGACTCGTGAGGAGCTTGGACCAAGTCTGCCTGAGCTCAGTTCACAAGGGACCTGTACAGCTAACGGACTTTCATTCCATCACTTTGAGTTGGTTTTGAACCCAGATCCCAGAGGTTAAATGGTCAGTGCTTAATTCGCTGCAAGTTCTCCCAAACTCCAACTTTATAAAAAATGTCCTCCTCTGCATACTGTCTGAGTGACATAATATATAGCTTCGTTATGAATGCTAAGGACGCCCAACTCTATCTCTTTGCCAGTTCCCTCTGCAGCTTGTATGCTGTCCATTATCTGTCTGACATTAGAGGGGCAATACCCTACCCTGTAACTTACATGAATGCCAGAGACTTTTCCTTTGGTTTCAGCAGGCAGCCTCCTTCTGCCCAAAATCACACTCCTGCCTCTTGGCCAGCTACCACTTCAGGCAGGAAACTGACTGGGTGCATGCAGAGAATTAAAATCCCCTGGGCCTCAAGTTGCTGAGGTCAGGAACGTTTGGCATTCAATGTGGCCCTGGCCTGCCGGTTTCCCAGTCTGGGTTAAAATCAAGTCTTTGGTTGTGGATAACCCAAATAATTTTCCAAATGAACAGTAGGAAGACAAAAGGCATCATTTGCAGTCCCTGCTTAAAAATTCTGCTCCCTCACCATTGATTTCATCCTTTCTCTTGGTGTTTGCTCAGGCTGAATTAAACAGTATACAGCATCCTGTTTTAGCAGAGCTGAGCACCAAATCCCATATCCCATCTGTTTCCAATGCTACCTTCACATCATCACCTGCCTCCAGTTCTGATCCAGCCCCACTTCCACTGAAATGCTTATCCACAAGTTTGTCGCCTCTAGATTTGATTTCTCCAATGCCCACTTTGCCAGCCTACAGTTTTATTCATTCATAGGATGCAGGTGCCGCAGGCAAGGCCAGCACTCATTACCTATCTCTAATTTCCCTTGAATAGGTTGGTAAGATACCTGCTTGAACCACTGCTGTCTGTGTGGCGAAGGTGCATCCACAGTGCTGTTAGAGAGTTCCAAGATTTTGACCCAGCGACAATGAAGGAACAGCAATATATTTCCAAGTCAGGATGGTGTGTGACTTGGAGGGGAACTTGCAGGTAGTGGTGTTCCCACCGACTGTGCTGTGCCTACCAACTTGTTCAAAACTCTGCAGTTAGCCCCACTTGCCTGTCACCCTCTATCCTCACTGACTTGCACTGGCTTCCCACATGCCAAAGCATCATATTTAAACTTCTCACCATCTTCAAATTTCTACACAGCTCCACCCCATTCATCCCCCTCCACCCTTGAGTCCTCCAGTCCTTTGACTCTGGCTTGTATACAATCTCCACCACATTCTACTCCACTATTGGTAGCAGAGCCTTCAGCCATTGGTCTTATCCTCTAGATACCTGCTTGTAAACCCCTTCATATCTCCACCTGTGTCTCCATTTTTCAAAACCCTTCTCAAAACTTCGACAAGCCTTCGGTCACGTCTAATTCTCCCACAAAGGCTGCTGCTTGTTCCTGTCTTCCTCTGTAAAATGCCTTGGGCCAATTTTCTACCTTGAAGGTACTGTGTAAATGTGTGTTTGTGTTTATTAATAATGCCATGGCGGTCAGATGGTGATTAACCAAAGTTCGGCTAATAAGATAGCTTTATCTCTTTCCCCGCGCCCCCCCCCCCCCACCCAGCCAAAGGTGAAAGCTCCTTTCAAGGTGGGTTTGTGTGAAAGAAAACTGAAACACTGATGCATGCAATGCTTGATTTGTGACATGAACATCTGTTTCCCAGGACCAGAAGCTAAATTCTTTTGCCTGAGCTCCACTTGTTGTGAAAGTGAGAAATATTAGACTATCGAGGGAATCGGAAATTTAACTTCTGTTTTTATTGAAGAAATGCAGTTTTCTTATTGTTGAAGTAAATGGTCCATTTGATAGTTATTGGGTCTCCAAATTCTATGAACTTAGCAATTTATGGAAGGTTAAGTTTTTTTTCAATAGATTCTTAAATGGTCATCTCCCTACTGACCTATTCATAAAATCTGTAGATACAAACATAAATATTGTATATGTCACTAAATATTAGTCTAGCTCAAATATATTTATTAAAGCCATAATTGAAGGAAAAGGGCAAATTGGTTTTATTTTAAATTTGAAGTGGCCATTGATTGAAACCACTCTAAAATTGCTGAGATTTTGAAATGCTAAATTAGATTTTCTGAATGTGTAATTTTTATGAGCTAAATCTGTCAGCATTTATTGAAAATTGTTACCAGATTTGTGTTGGCTAAAACTTCCTGCAAGGTAGAAGCTAAAAGTAACTTTGACCAGATCTCTTATGATAATTAGCTCAACCCTGACCACACAAAAACATCCTTGCTTTGTGCTGCCCACCCATTCTCCGACCTCAGATTTGTAGTTTTGTCAGAATGTGGCAAGTGGTATCTCAAAAGTAAGGGGTAACTTGAACTATACTTTAAGCAATGCAACCTTACTTGCTTCAAGCTGTGATTGCATCTGGTGACTAGGTATTGTGCTGGGAAACCACTAAATGATCGTAAAGTAAGAGTATAATTTACGATGCATTTGATTACCAGTAACACTGGGAACATTCAAACTCTGCACATACTGTTACCCTGTCAGAACCATATTATTTGTACTGCATGCATCAAAAGCAAACAGTAAGCAGTTTTGTTACAATTCCACAGGCTTGAGGGTGGTCTCTGGTGAAGTATCTGATTCCTCTCCTTGGTCACAAGATTTGAATTGCAGCACTGACTTGTCAAATTCTTCTTTTCTATTTTAGTTTTGTCAGATCTCTGAGTCAGTTCGTGTACTGTTTGAAAATAGTTTGTGTGCAGTGGTGGTTTGGGGGGCTGGGTGGAGGGAGAATGGGGAGGGAAACCTGAAATGTTTGGCTTTGCTCATTTTCGACTAATTAATGCCACACAGCCAACAAAGGGTGGAGGTAGGAAAAAGCTGGCCCACAGCATGTGGAATTATTTTCCATATTTCCATACTTTGACAGGAAATGGCCCCTCAAACACGAGCAGCTATTTCAAAAGATCTGCCTGTGCTTCTTCAATCTTTGGGTCTCAGCCAGGGCTCAGTGGATAGCACACTCTCCTCTGAGTCGGAAGGTTGTGGGTTCAAGCCCCACTTCAGAGACTTGAAGCACAAACAATCTATGCTAACACTCCAATGCAGTACTTGAGAGAGTGTTGCATTGTCAAAGGTACGTAATTTCGGATGAGGCATTAAACCGAGGCCTTGGGTGGACGCAAAAGATCCTGTGGCAATATTTCAAAGAAGAGCAGGGGAGTTTTCCCAGTGTACTAACCAATATTTATCCCTCAGTCAACACCACTAAAACAGATTATCTGGTCATTATTACATTGCTGTTTGTGGGAGCTTGCTGTGCACAAATTGACTGCCGCATCTCCTACATTACAATATTGACTTGGCTATGAAGTGCTTTGGGATGTCCAGAAAGGCGCTATATAAATGCAAGTCTTTCTTTCTCCAGTGGTTACGTATACCATGCACTATAGCGCTCGGTGATGCACACCAGGTTACATTACATGCCTGTGCTGTGTTAATTGAGCTGCTGATCGTTATGTATGTCTGTAAACCTCACCAATATGTAAGACTTGCCACTAGGGGGCACACCTGTGGAAGACCGAAGGGTCACCTGTGCACCCTGGGCAAGCAGGTATAAAAGGTAATCTACCATGCTGCTTCCTCACTCTGGAGTCTGAATAAAGAGACCAAGGTCACAACAGTTTGAGCTTACAATACAGTCTTGTAGAGTTATTCTGAACATAACAGATCTCAGCCAGGGTGACAGTTGATGCACAACAGTTGGACTCAGAGTCCCGCAATTAAGGAGGGGAAAAATCAGTCAGATCAGTGACCCTTATCAAAAATTACACTTGTACCATAAGAACATAAGAAATAGGAACAGGAGTAGGCCATACGGCCCCTCGAGCCTACTCCGCCATTCAAAAAGATCATGATTGATCTGATTATGGACTCGGCTCCACTTCCCCACCCGCTCCCCATAACCCCTTATCCCCTTATTGTTTTAAAAAACTGTCTCTTTCTGTCTTAATTTTATTCAATGCCCCAGCTTCCACAGCTCTCTGAGACAGCGAATTCCACAGATTTACAACCCTCAGAAGAAATTTCTCCTCATCTCAGTTTTAAATCAGTAGCCCCTTCTAAGATTATGCCCCATAGTTCTAGACTCCCCCATCAGTAGAAACATCCTCTCTGCATCCACCTTGTCAAGCCCCCTCATAATCTTATACGTTTCAATAAGATCACCTCTCATTCTTCTGAACTCCAATGAGTAGAGGCCCGAACTACTCGACCTTTCTTCATAAGTCAAACCCCTCATCCCCGAATCAACCTTGTGAACCTTCTCTGAACTGCCTCCAAAGCAAGTATATCCTTTCGTAAATATGGAAACCAAAACTTCATGTAGTATTCCAGGTGTGACCTCACCAATACCTTATGTAGCTGTAGCAAGACTTCCCTGCTTTAATACTCCATCCCCTTTGCAATAAAGGCCAAGATACCATTGGCCTTCCTGATCACTTGCTGTACCTGCGTACTATCCTTTTGTGTTTCATGCACAAGTAGCCCCAGGTCCCGCTGTACTGCAGCACTTTGCAATCTTTCTCCATTTAAATAATAACTTGCTCTTTGATTTTTTTTCTGCCAAAGTGCATGACCTCACACTTTCCAACATTGTGTCCTCCTCACACATTGCTTTTCCTCCCATCTTTTATCGTCAACAAACTTGGCTACATTACACTCAGTCCCTTCTTCCAAGTCGTTAATATAGATTGTAAATAGTTGGGGTCCCAGCACTGATTCCTGCGGCACCCCACTAGTTACTGATTGCCAAGCCGAGAATAAACCATTTATCCTGACTCTCTGTTTTCTGTTAGTTAGCCAATCCTCTATCATGCTAATATATTACCCCCAACCCCGTGAACTTTTATCTTGTGCAGTAACCTTTTATGTGGTACCTTGTCAGATATCTTCTGGAAGTCCAAATATATCAAAGAACTCCAGCGAATTTGTCAAACGTGAATTCCCCTTCATAAATCCATGCTGACTCTGCCTGACCGAATTTTGCTTTTCCAAATGTCCTGCTACTGCTTTAATAATGGACTCCAACATTTTCCCAACCACAGATGTTGGGCAAACTGGTCTATAGTTTCCTGCTTTTTGTCTGCCTCTTTTTTTAAATAGGGGCGTTACATTTGCAGTTTCCAATCTGCTGGGACCTCCCCAGAATCCGGGGAATTTTGGTAAATTACAACCAATGCATCCACTATCCCTGCCGCTACTTCTCTTAAGGTAGTGTGCAAGGCACATTTGTGACATGTCTTCCCCATCCCACACGGCCACCTAGTCTGTTGAAGCTCATTCTCTGAGCTCTCGTATACGGCTGCCAAGTCTGATTGGACATATCCCTGGAGGCTTCATCACATGGCCTCCAACTGCCGCACCAGCTGCAACAGCCTATTTTTCTATCTCTAATATTTTTATAACTAATAAGTGTTCAAAGAAAATGGGGAAAAAAACAACAATTATTTCTATCAAGCCATTATTGATTTTTCTCCTGGGTTACTCGCAACAGTGTCCTGGAAATTGATATCCATTCCTGGAGACTCCAGGGCAACTCTGGAGCGTTGGCACAGGAGGAGACCGCACCAGGAGTATTGTGTACAGTTTTGGTCTCCTTACGTAAGGAAGGATATACTTGCCAGAGAGAGAGAGAGTGCAATGAAGGTTCACCAGACTGATCCCTATGATTGTCCTATGAGGAGAGATTGAGTAGACTCGGCCTATATTCATTCTCTAGGGATTAGAAGAATGAGAGGTGATCTCATTGAAACATACAAAATTCTTACAGGGCTTGAAAGGGTAGATGCAGGGAGGGTGTTTCCTCTGGATGGGGAGTATAGAACCAGGGGTCATAGACTCAGAGTAGGGGGTCGGCCATTTAGAACTGAGGTGAGGAGAAATTTTTTCACTCGGAGAATGATTAAATTTTTGAAATTCTCTACCCCAGAGGGCTGTGGGGGCTCAGTCCGTGAGGATATTCAAGACAGAGATCGATAGATTTTTGGATATTAAGGGATATGGGGATAGTGTAGGAAAGTGGAGGAGTTGAGGTAGAAGATCAGCCGTGATTTTATTGAATGGCAGAGCAGACTCGAGGGGCCAAATGGCCTAATCCTGCTCCTATTTTTATGTTCTGTTAAAAGGGAATACATTGAAATAATGCTGTCCTATGTAACATTTAGTTTATTTCCCCGTTTCCTTCCCTGCAATCTGTTATCCATTATTTTGCTGTCTTTTTCCTGTTTCACCACAAACTCTGTTCCCTAGGTACTGACTCCATCCCTCTCCCCAACTTCTGTCTGGGGCTGAACTAGACTGTTCGCAACCTTGGTGTCATATTTGATCCTGAAACGAGCTTTCCACATATCCACCTATTTCCACCTCCTGAACATTGCCCTTCTCTGCCCTTGCCTCAGCTCATCCTCTGCTGAAGCCCTTATCAATGCCTTTGTTACCTCTAGATTTGACTCTGCCAATGCACTCCTGGCTGGTCTCCCACATTCTACCCTACATAAACTAGAGGTCATCCAAAACTCAGCTGCCCATGTCCTAACTCGCACCAAGTTCCGCTCACCCATTATCCCTGTGCTCACTGACCTACATTGGCTTCTGGTTAAGCAACACCTTGATTTCAAAATTTTCAACCTTATTTTCAATGTTGGTGTCAATTTTTTAATCCCATAATACTCCTGTGAAGCATCTTGGGATGTTTCACTGTGTTAAAGGCGATATATAAATACAAGTTGTTGTTGGCTACCTGCAGATCCAATGTGGCGGTTGTTTTGCATAATGTGTCTTAAACTGATCTGCCCTCTGCTGTACTTTAAACAAAGTTGAATTATGTTCTTTAATTAAAGGTTTTTCATTGATCGTGGTATATTTTACTGCATAGTGAGATTTTCAACATAGATGATTGAGCTAAAAATTCAAGAGATAAAAGTGAGCAACAAAGCAGTTAGCTGATAGCAGAATTACTGGGAGCCACTGCCTATATAAAATCTTTATTTTTAATTGCTATTTTGGTTACAGTACGTTGACGTGTATTATATTTAGAATATGCAATATGCATGATATTGCATCCATGATGCATTATAATCCGTGAGCTTGCTGATTAGCTTGGACTTGTGGATGATCCTGGATACTGATTCTGAGGCGAAGGGTCTATGCTGGTGTGTGCTGACTTACCTGCCCATTTCCAGTGCTGCTGAGTTTTGTTTGTGCCACAGAAACTTGGGAATTAACCCTATTCAGATTGGGTGGACTATATGCCCAATCCTTGGTGCATGAATTATGTTGAGAGTCATTGAAGTGCTGATCAGCCAATGGCTGTTGGCCAAGATCAGATCTAAAAGAATACATGACTTCCTCAGATTTTACAGCATTTCAACTCCTATTGACAGGGAGGAAGAGGTGAGGACAGGGGTCAGATCCTACAATCCCTTCTCCAGATGTAAACTACACTGATTTATTATCCTTATTTAATATCTCAACTGAAGGACAACACTTCAAACAATGCATTGTTGATCGTCCTGATTGCAGTATCCCTGATGTGCTCAGTCCTGCCATGTGGAATTTGCCATTAGAGGTACAGGTTCGACGTCCAAAATCCGTAGTTCCGGAATCCAGAATGTTCCGGAATCCGGACACCGGGCTGATTTCTGGTGGGGTTGTCCGGAAAATGTTCCAATATCCGGACTCCCCCTGCCTCAGCGAACTGACATCACTCGCCCCGACTTCGCGCAGCCCGATCTTGCCCCGGCCCCCCTCCCTCCCGTTTACCTCGGCTGCCTGATCCTGCCTACCTGAGGCTAGACAAGGAACTCCTCCACGGTGGCGGGACCCCACCCGAACACTTCCTCGGTGGCAGGGCCCCACCCGAACACTTCCTCGGTGGCAGGGCCCCACCCGAACACTTCCTCGGTGGCAGGGCCCCACCCGAACACTTCCTCGGTGGCAGGGCCCCACCCGAACACTTCCTCGGTGGCAGGGCCCCACCCGAACACTTCCTCGGTGGCGGGGGCCCACCCGAACACTTCCTCGGCGGCGGGGGCCCACCCGACGCCCTCATCGATGGGGCCGGCGACCCGAACAGCTCCTCGGCGAGCAACCTCCCCCACTTCCTCCCTTTTCTGACGTTCTGAAATCCGGAAATACCCGAACCTGGGATTGGGTGTTTCCGGATTCATGACATCAAAGACGTTCTGAAGTCCGGAAAAACACGAAAACCGGCTCGGCCTCAGTCCCGAGGTTACCGGATTCAGGAGGTCGAACCTGTACAACCAGTCCTCCCATCAAAGTTCATGGCAGCAACACTAATGCTTCTCAAAACAAAATGTATATTAAGATGCAGCACAGAAAAGTATGCTTTAACACGGGCATACTGTTAATTCCAGCCCCCCCCTCTCCCACCCGCAATTTACCTCTAAGCCTGTGGTAACCCAGTCCTTAGCCATGTATATATATGTAATACAAAAGCAAAATACTGCGGATGCTGGAATCTGAAATAAAAACAGAAAATGCTGGAAATCTCTGGGTCAGGCAGCATCTGTGGAGAGAGAAACAGAGTTAACGTTTCAGGTCGATGACCCTCGTCAGACTCATTTGGTAGTACTGTCGCCTCTAAGTCAAGCCCTACTTCAGGGATTTTAGCACATAATCTAGGCTGATACTTTAGTGCTGCAATGTTGAAGGTGCTGTCCTTCAGATGAGATATTAAATGAGGTCCAATTTGCCGTATGTCTACTCCTGCTCCTAATTCTTATGTTCTTGTCCCACTGATTCAGATGGGCATTAAGTATCCCAATACAGTATTTGAAGAAGAGCAGTTAACCTATGCAATCCTACTGTAGATAAAATGGCTATTGATTCATCATCGACAGTCCCTCGAAATCGAGACAGACTTGCTTTCACTCAGTGAGTTCTTAGGTGACTGAACAGTCCAATATGCGAATTACAGTCTCTTGTCACAGGTTTGACAGACAGTGGTTGAAGGAAAGGGTGGGTGGGGAGTCTGGTTTGCCGCTCGCTCGATTCGCTGTCTGTGTTTGTTTTCTGCATGCTCTTGGCGACGAGACTCGAGGTACTCAGCGCTCTCCCGGATGCTCTTCCTCCACTTAGGGAAATCTTTGGCCAGGGATTCCCAGGTGTCGGTGGGGATGTTGCACCTTATCAAGGAGGCTTTGCAGGTGTCCTTGAAATGTTTCCTGCGCCCACCTGAGGCTTGCCTACCGTGTAGGAGTTCTGAGTGAAGCGCGCGCTTTGGGAGTCTTGTGTCTTACCTGACACTGAGACAGAGATTCTTGTTTGTGCTAGTACCAGTCTTCAGTTAACGTGTGTCAAGAACACTCAGAATGGTTATGTGGAAGGAAAGGTTAATACTTCTTCTGAAATCAGTAGCATCCTTTCATTTAACACTCAGCAGTGCTCTGTGGGAAAACTTAGCATGACTGTAGACAGAAATCCACAGATTGTTTTGCTGCAGGACTGAATACAGCTACTTTCATTTGCAGATGCAAATAAATGTAAGTATAGTTTCATCTTTTTTTCCTGCCAAACAAACTACTTTGTTTACCGACTTGCAGTATCTATTACTTGAGATGTAAAGAGGTATTTTCACAACAAACGACGACTATCCTCTTCCATATTCCATGAAGATCAAGTGACCACATGTTTTCACTGGAGAAAGGGAGGGGAGACATGTGACAGTTTTCAAAACAATGGAAGGTGTGGATGAGGTGGAATTAATGAACCTAGAAATGGAAAACACAAGTGTAAAATTCACAACCCTCAAACAAGGCTAGAGATTAGAAAAAGTATTTTTTTCACAACAAGCTAGTGAATATGTGGAGCAAACAGAGAAAGTAGTTTATTCGGGATTACCTTTTTAAAAAGGAGCTGTGTTGATATTTGTTTATAATGGGATTGAGGGTTATAGAAATACTTAACACCGCTTGATATTTAAAATTTTCTTGGGCGGTCAAGGAAGAAAATAATTTCTGTAAAGAAGGGGATTAAGATGTGGTGTGGCTGGGAAGCCAGGATAGAATAATTATACATGGGGCTGGATTTTCATCTCATTTGCCCCCCGTTTAGTGCCTGGGTGGGGCGCAAAAACAATTTGTTCCATTTCCACGTCTGCCTGTCAGTCAGCAGACTGACTTTGCCGACTCACCCTCCAGAGAGATGGCATTCGGGATTCGACCCCAGAACTGCGTTTCCACACGCTACTGGTCCCAGGAGCCTCGGAGATCTCAAAACCCGGGAATGTAAGATCATCCTCGGACGAGGTGATTGCCGGTGGCAAAAGAGGTGTCGTGTGCATCTGCCCCCCGCCCCCCTTCTGGAGTAGGTTGCTCTGTCAGCTTCTCTGTCTCAAATTCCTCCTCCTCCCCACATGACAGCCTGAGTTGGAGATTTGATGAGGGATTCGGTGCCTGCGAGGGGGGGGCAGGGTGACACGAGGAAGGTCACATAGCACAGGCTCATTTGAAGGACTGCCACTGCTCCATTATATCTAGTCCAGAGACATTGCAGGACATTGCCCCAACCCAGCCCAGGGAGTGTGCAGGACTTACCCTCAGTATCCAAGCGGGGGTCTGCGCCCCCAGTGGCAGCTCCCGACCTGTGATGCCAATGAGACCTGCCACTCTGTCCTCCGATGTCTGAGTGCCAGGGTCTGAGGCGGACCGCCGCCTGTCCACACCTGCTGACGCTGATTATGAGACTTCTTTGCCCGCAAAGATGAAAATGGGAATGGTTACAAGAGGGTTCATCTGCTCTTGTGGCACAGATAGCCACCAAAGCACTTATACCATACTGTCTGAATGTAATACAGTCCTCTGTTTAATGGCCTTGGAAGTTGCACGTGGTTCATCAGGAGGACATCGAAGTGTGGAAACATCTTTTGAGATCTCAGAAGGCAATCTTAATAATGTGTAAAGATCATTCATGGTAAATAGGGTGCCAAACTAAGCCTACCTATGTGTCATGCATTTTAGTAGGCAACCCACAGAGTGGTGAGAGGCACCAACAGCATGAGAACAAATAGTGTGTCAGAATTATAATTTAAGTAATGAAAGAGTGCATCAATAAAAATTGTACTCACTCTTACGACCCTCAAATGATCGTTGAATTTCTTTCGGCACTGTGTTGCAGTCCTTACAACCGTGTCGGAGACAGCGACCTCCTCTAATAACCCTCCAGATTTTGTTGGATAATGATGGGAGGGGTCTAGATCCACCCCTCCTGTACAGATCACTCTTGTACGCTCCACAGCCCCCACAAGAGCTTCATTTGTCTCTGGGCTAAATCGCTTGGCACGCTGTCTCGACTCCTCATCCTCATCCTCATCCTCAAAATCCAAAAGTAAAATTGCTGATTCAGCCCCGGTCATTCCCTGCATTAGCGTTTATGATCAGACAGCAGACCAGAAACGCGGGAAGAAAAAATAAATAAAAATTTGCGCATCCGCAGAAGGGCCGATTTTTTTTTTCAGGGTGGAAATTTTGGCTCCGGCACACACAATCTGTTGTGCAATGCCGGAGTTAGTGCTAACAATCTTCGGCAACTTTCATTTGGCAAAAGTTGCATGCTCTGGTGCTCATCATCATAGGCAGTCCCTCGGATTGAGGAAAACTTGCTTCCACTCTTAAAATGAGTTCTAAGGTGGCTGAACAGTCCAATACAAGAGCCACAGTCCCTGGACAGATAGTCGTTGAGGGTAAGGGTGTGTGGGACAGGTTTGCTGCATGCTCTTTCCGCTGCCTCCGAGTGATTTCTGCATGCTCTCGATGATGAGACTCTAGGTGCTCTGCGCCCTCCTGGATGCACTTCCTCCACTTAGGGCGATCTTTGGCCAGGGCCTCCCAGGTGTCGGTGGGGATGTTGCACTTTATCAGGGAGGCTTTGGGATGTCCTTGTAACGTTTCCTCTGCCCATCTTTGGCTCATTTGCGGTGAAGGAGTTCCGCGTAGAACGCTTGCTTTAGGAGTCTCGTGTCTGGCATACGGACAATGTGGCCTGCCTAGCGGAGCTGATCAAGTGTGGTCAGTGCTTCAATGCTAGGGATGTTGGCCTGGTCGAGGACGCTAATGTTGGTGCATCTGTCCTCCCAGGGGATTTGTAGGATCTTGTGGAGACGTCGTTGGTGGTATTTCTCCAGGGACTTGAGGTGTCTACTGTACATGGTGCATGTCTCTGAGCCATACAGCAAGGCGGTTATTACTACAGCTCTGTAGACCATGAGCTTGGTGGCTGATTTGAGAGCCTAGTCTTTGAACACTCTTTTCCTCAGGCGACTGAAGGCTGCATTGATGCACTGGAGGCGGTGTTGAATCTCGTCATCAATGTCTGCTCTTGTTGATAGGAGGCTCCCGAGATAAGGGAAATGGTCCACATTGTCCAGGGCCACGCCATGGATCTTAATATCTAGGGGGCAGTGCTGTGCGGCGAGAACAGGCTGGTGGAGGACCTTTGTCTTACGGATGTTTAGCATAAGGCGCATGCATTCATACGCCTCAGTAAATACATCAACTATGTCCTGGAGTTCAGCCTCTATGTGCGCAAACGTAGGCGTCGTCCGTGTACTGTAGCTCGACGATGGAGGTTGGGGTGGTCTTGTACCTGGCCTGGAGATGGCGAAGGTTGAACAAGTTCCCACTGGTTTTATAGTTTAATTTCACTCCAGCGGGGAGCTTGTTGTCTGTGAGGTAGAGCATGGCAGCGAGGAAGATTGAGAAAAGGGTTAGGGCGATGATGCAGTCCTGTTTGACCCTGGTTCGGATGTGGATTGGGTTTGTAATGGATCCATTGGTAAGGATCAAGGCCTGCATGTCGTCATGGAGCAGGCGGGGGATGTTGACAAACTCTAGGGGCATCTGAAACGGAGGAGGCGAAAGTTGCATGCTCTGGTGCTAACGCTAACCCGGTGCTAAAAAAGAAATTTGCCACGATTTGCATCCGGTAACAGGCAAAATCACAAAAAGATGAAAATTCAGCCCATGGGCTCTGGATAGAGGGGACTCGGTGGCTAAACTGCCTTTTCATGCTCTGGAGTTCATGTTCCTCTAAACACATGTATTTTGTTAACTAGTCTCCTTTAGCACATATACAATCAGTAAATTGTGGATGGTTATTGAGGACATCCAGTTGAAAATGGAGGGTACCATGGATTCAACCAAATACAAATTTTACTCAAATAATAATAATAACCTGGTTTTGCAGCAATGCATTAAACCAATGTTACCACGTTGGCCCAGTGACTGGGCCAATGGTTCATTGACTTGCTGAATGTGGATGGTAGGATGCAGGTTTATGCGTATTTTTTTTTCCTCCTATTTATAAGAAAGTATTATTTAGAGCTATTTTGAGATAGTACAGATATACAGGGGAAAGATTTCCTCTGTGCTCTCTGTAGTAAAATCACACTCATTCTTTGCAAATAGGATTTATGATTTCACTACACACAGCATATAGAGATAATCTTCCTCCAAAGCTATTCTCCACAGAGGTAGGGAGAACTGTAGAGAAAGGACATGCATGACTCGCCCACCAACAAGTGGCTGGACAGAGCGACATAGGCAGAAGGCCTGTCCATCGTTTTGATTCAGGAATGATGACTGGCCCCCCCTGAGGCACAACTTATAAATAGGAAATGTATATGGAGAAGGAGAAGAAAGACAAAAAGATTTGTCGGGCACTAAAGCTATGATGGCCTGAAGGAAAGTTGAGGAAATGGATTATATTTATTGCACAGAATTCTCTTACATTTAATTCCTGATGACGAAATTCAACATTTTTGGCTGCAGTTTTTCAAAGTGAATCCCCCCACATGCATGCATACGCACCCAATTTGCAACTTTCAGTCATTAAGCAAAGATGTGTTTTGCAAAATGTTCTAATTTTGGCAATGTAATTTCCTCTTTCTCTAAAACAAAGCCCCTGGTGGCTTGCAGTTTCTTGACAATCTTTTGAAAATCGATTACTGTTTTTGAAAGGATTGTTGTCAGCCAAACACTGCAATACTTGGCATCTGATTTAAGACATTACAGTATTACTGCAGAGCTCCTTGGCACTGCTTATCAATATGTTGCCTTGTTAGCTCGCCGCATTTTCTAGGTAAAATTGTTAAACATCCTTGGATGTCTCAGGCCATCCCTTGTATCGAGGATGACTTGCTCCCACACGAAAAAGGGATGAGTTAACAGGTGTTTCGATGATATTCCAGGTCCCGAACTACATATTGAAGGGTGGAAGATGCCTGTGCGTGGACTTTATTAATGTGTGGTGGCCATTGCACACCAGCCACTACATAGGCTTGACAGCGCTAGGTCTTGGTTAAGTGGGAAGGATTAACCAAGACGATTGGAGACGAGTTCTGCTGAACGGACCTAGTGCGCACACATTGCAGTGTGGGCTGGCCCATGCTGCCCCTGGGTCCATGCCTCTGCTGGGCCCCGAACTCTCGCCTCTTCTGGGCCCCAATCACGTCGCTCGTGGGCCCCGATTTCTCTCCGCTCCGGTCATTCGCTGCACCTCCACCACGTTCACTCGCCTTCCTCTCTGTTGTACCTGGGCCCCGCCGAAGTTCCTGCCCACGCTCCATTCGGCGCCCTGGGTTTTGGTGATGTCACCTAGACGCCCTCCTGGAATCCGTCGCCCTCATGGAATGGCCCCTAACCGTAACCGTCCACATAACCCTGCACTGTATCTTGAAGCGCGAGGAAACACCAGTCACAGGTCGGGGGTATTAGAGGAGGAGTGGCGGCCCTGGAACCAGTGTGGCGCCCCGACCTGCCTTGGATGTAGCGTCTCAGTTATAACCCTTGTACGTTTTGTTTCTTTAATTGGTGACTGTCCCGGGGCTTCATTAAGTTTATGTTACGAGAGAAAATTGAGTCAGTGGGATCTGCCACAGAGAACAACCACGACTTACAGAAGGTGCACAAGGCATATTTTACTTAATTTTTCATGGAATCTTCTTAGATTTTTTAGCTACTTGGAAATGTGAAACCGGACTGTGTAGTGCTAACCGACCAAAGAGAAGTTGGAGCTATTTCAGAACTTGGTAGTCTCCCTTTACCTTTGTTTTTTTTAGAATATATACACTGTTTAGAAACATAAAAACATAGAAAATAGGTTCAGGAGTAGGACATTCGGCCCTTTGAGCCTGCACCACCATTCAATAAGATCATGGCTGATCATTCACCTCAGTTCCCCTTTCCTGCTTTCTCTCCATACCCCTTGATCCCTTTAGCCGTAAGGGCCACATCTAGCTCCCTCTTGAATATATCCAATGAACTGGTATCAACAACTCTCTGCAGTAGGGAATTCCACAGGTTAACAACTCTGAGTGAAGAAGTTTCTCCTCATCTCAGTCCTAAATAGCTTACCTCTTATGTCCCCTGGTTCTGGACTTCCCCAACATTGGGAACATTCTTCCTGCATCTAACCTGTCATGTATTCAACCATCATTGTAACCCATGTATAAGCTGACCTAAGTTGTACACCTTGAGAGCATTGACCACAAGGGGCGAACTTGTGGGAGACACTCCTAACCTGGACTTCCAGGTATAAAAGGTGAAGTTCCACCCACCTTCATCACTTGAGGTCTTGGTAATAAAGGTAACTGGTCACAGAATGACCTTCTCTTAAGTATGGGCCTCGTATGCATTTATACTGTATAGTAAGGACATATCATAACCTGTCCAGTCCCGTCAGAATTTTATATGTTTCTAAGAGATCCCCTCTCATTCTTCTAAACTCCAGTGAATACAGGCCCAGTCAATCCAGTCTCTCCTCATATGTCAGTCCTGCCATCCCGGGAATCAGTCTGGTGAACCTTCGCTGCACTCCCTCAATAGCAAGAACATCCTTCCTCAGATTAGGAGACCAAAACTGAACACAATATTCCAGGTGAGGCCTCACCAAGGCCCTGTACAACTGCAGTAAGACCTCCCTGCTCCTATACTCAAATCCCCTAGCTATGAAGGCCAGCATACCATTTGCCGCCTTCACCGCCTGCTGTACCTGCATGCCAACTTTCAATGACTGATGTACCATGACATCCAGGTCTCGATGCACCTCCCCTTTTCCCAATCTGCCGCTATTCAGATAATCTGCCTTCGTGTTTTTGCCACCAAAGTGGATAACCTCACATTTACCCACATTATACTACATCTGCCACGCGTTTGCCCACTCAACCTAATCTGTCCAAGTCATCCTGCAGCCTTTTAACGTCCTCTTCACAGCTCACACCCCCACCCAGCTTAGTGTCATCTGCAAACTTGGAGATATTACACTCAATTCCCTCATCCATATCATTAATGTATATTGTAAATAGCTGGGGTCCCAGCACGGAGCCATGCGGCACCCCACTAGTCACTGCCTGCCATTCTGAAAAGGACCCTTTTATCCCAACTCTCTGCTTTCTGTCTGCCAACCAGTTCTCTATCCATGTCAGTACATTACCCCCAAAACCATGTGCTTTAATTTTGCACACCAATCTCTTGTGTGGGACCTTGTCAAAAGCCTTTTGAAAGTCCAAATACACCACATCCACTGGTTCTCCCTTGTCCACTCTACTAGTTACATCCTCAGAAAATTCCAGAAGATTTGTCAAGCAGTATTTCCCTTTCATAAATCCATGCTGACTTGGACTAATCCCGTCACTGCTTTCCAAATGTGCTGCTATTTCATCTTTAATAATTGATTCCAACATTTTCCCCACTACTGATGTCAGGCTAACCGGTCTATAATTGCCTGTTTTCTCTCCCTCCTTTCTTAAAAAGTGGTGTTACATTGGCTACCCTCCAGTCCATAGGAACCGATCCAGATTCGATAGACTGTTGGAAAATGATCACCAATGCATCCACTATTCCTATGGCCACTTCCTTAAGTACTCTGGGATGTAGACTATCAGGCCCCGGGGATTTATCGGCCTTCAATCCCATCAATTTCCCTAACACAATTTCCCACCTAATAAGGATTTCCTTCAGTTCCTCGTTCTCACTAGACCCTCGGTCCCCTAGTATTTCCGGAAGGTTATTTCTGTCTTCCTTCGTGAAGACAGAACCAAAGTATTTGTTTAACTGGTCCGCCATTTCTTTGAAATTCACCTGAATCTGACTGCAAGGGGACCTATGTTTGTCTTCACTAATCTTTTTCTCTTCACATATCGATAGAAGCTTTTGCAGTCAGTTTTTATGTTCCCAGCAAGCTTTCTCTCATACTCTGTTTTCCCCCTCCTAATTAAACCATAGTTGGCAGCACAGAAGGAAGCCTTTTGACCTATTGTGCCTGTGTTACCTCTTTGCAGAGCAATCCAAAACGAATCCTGCTGCCCTCTAAAGCTCTCTCCCGTTAGTCCTATTTCTTTCTCTGCTTCAAACATTGATTTGAAAAATGGGATAAGTTTCAAAAATATACACAGTTCTGGAGCACTAAGATGTATGACACTCCGGGGACTTGAGCACATAAATCTAGGCTGACACTCCAGTGCAGTGCTGAGGCAGTGCTGCACTGTCGGAGGTGCCATCTTTCAGATGAGACAGGTGGACATAAAAGATCCCATGACACTATTTCGAAGAAGAGCAGGGGAGTTCTCCCCGGTGTCCTGTCCAATATTTATCCCTCAATCAACATCACTAAAACAGATTATCTGGTCATCATCACATTGCTATTTGTGGGAGCTTCTGTGTTTCCCACATTACAACAGTGTGTACAGTACAAAAGTACTTCATTGGCTGCAAAGTGCTTTGAAACGTCCAGTGGTTGTGAAAGGCATTATATAAATGCAAGTCTTTATTTTCAGTGGTAGTAACTAAACAGCCCATCTTGCTTGATCAGCTGAAATGATAGCTGAATGCAGATAGTCATTTTAAGAGTTGAGTTGTTGAATTAACCTTCACTTATTTATAGTAACCAATGATATGAGATCTTGATTTCATAAGAGGCAATTAAAATCAGATAATTTAAATGCTGCTATTGCACTGCATACCTGGATGATGATGATGAGTATTAAACTTAACAGTAACAGCTGAAGAGGCAGCAGTCACAGATAGTTTGAATCTGTGATGTGGTTTTGCCAGTGACTTATGGCAACAACCTGTTTGCATTGGCAATGACAACTGCTTTCCTTTTACAAGAATAGTAATGATATACACGACTTGTTACGGTTTTAATAGATTGAATTCATCTGTGCAGTAGAAGACTTGGAATTGTGAGTTACATATTATTCTAATGGCTAACCATTTTCTCTGGTCGCACAGTGTATTTAAACACGAATGCAAGTCTGCTGCATAAGTGCTCCTTTTTGTTGACCGAGTTGTAGTTTCATTCTTTAAGGTTTTTCATAAGTTATTCTGCTGGATATATGTCACTCTCTGGATAGACAAAATGTGCATTAGAATGTAGCCGATTTTTTCATAAAATTTTCTGCACCTCAATGGGCTGGATTTTTGGCTGATTTGTGCCCCATTTAGTGCCTCAGCGGGACGCAAAAATGATTTTTTTGGCCGAGAAATGAGGTGCACTAGATTTTCTGCGCCCGGGTGTAACTTTCGCCACTGGTTTTGCGCCAGCACTAAAACTTACAGCTCCGCTGCAGTTTTGACCATTTGTGTGAGGTACATCGTCATGTGCTAGCACCCCGGGCGGAACTTTCGAGCATTTTGCCCGATTTAGCGTCCACCCGAGAACCAGCCCAGAAAAAACAGATGGACCCAGGGCGCACCAGGTGCTAACGGCGCCATGTTGAAAGCGAAGGAGGAAGTCACAGTTGTGAGTGATTAAACGAATTGGGAGAAGAATGCTGCGTTACTGCATACTTTTCATTGTGAAGTTTGTGAGTTTCTGCATTGTTTTATAAAGGACATTTAAGGATACTTTAAAAGACGGGGGCCATGCTAGTTCCGGAGCCAGTAATCCTGGCTGCTATTGTCATACGGCTTCAAGCTGGAAGAAGGCATATTATTGATCATTTGCAACGTAATCGAAGAGGTCGCAGACGTATGGGAACAAGGCCTTACCCCCAAAGAGTTTACAAGAAACATTGCTCATATATCCAGCTCTCTGAGGCACAGTGCGTTAGAAGGCTGCGCTTCCGAAAAGAGGTTTTCACAGAGATATGCCAGCTCATACAGGCAGACCTACAGCCTACCAGCAGCAACAGGACTGCACTGCCCGTGAAGGTGACTGTGCCTTCTATGCCTCTGGCTCCTTTCGGGCATCAGCGGGTTACATACACTCCATCTCCCAGCCACTACACATTGCTGCTTTTGCCCGGTGACTAATGCACTGTACACACGCAAAATTTATGACCAGGGAGACACAAAATGAGGGCTATAAGTTTTGGACGATTTGCTGACTTCTCCAAGGTTCAAGGTGCTCTTGACTCTACGCACATCGCCCTGCGAGCACCTTTGCAAAATCCAGAGGTTTTCCGAAACTGAAAGGGATTCCACTCCATGAACGTATAGATCGTCTGCGACCATACTCAGCGCATCATGGTAGTCAATGCCCAATATCCAGGGAGTCTCCATGATGCTTTCATCTTGTGTAAGAGCAGTGTCTCACGAACGTTCCAGCGTTGACCACAAGGCCAGAGCTGGATGCTCAGGGACAAAGGTTACAGCCTCGCCATCTGGTTCATGATCCCCCTCTGGAATTCTCAGACAGAAGCCGAGCAGTGCTGTAATGAGAGCCATGCAGCCACACGCAACATTGTCGAACAGACAATTGGAGTGATCAAGTAGCGCTTCCGATGCCTGGACCACTCTGGAGGCTGCCTGCAATACTCCCCTCAGCAGATCTCTGAGTTCATCGTGGTGTGCTGCATGCGACACAACTTAGCCGTCCTGAAGGGACAGGAACTGCCAATGGGGATTGCAGGACCACCTCAGGAGAAAGGGGAGGAGGAAGAGGAGCCTGGCGAGGAACCCATGCCACCACAACTATGGGAGGCATCGTGGAGATTTTGCCGCTACAAAAGTCTTAAGTCGGCAGCTCATAATTGAACGCTTTGCTTGAAGAGTGAACAGCACGTTTGAGCGTTGCCTGCCCACTCTATCCCACCATGTTGACTATTCCTCCTCTTATTCTGAAAATGACACACTACACAGAAATGGTTGACCGTCTTTTGCCCCCCTTCCCTTTACCACCCTCCCTTGCCTGCTGCCCCTACTCAAAGTGGCACCAAGATGGTGTGCAGTAAGGCTGCCAGAGCGCTGCTGTGTTGAGGGGGGAGAGACAATGGAGACGCCTTCTGGGGACGCACTGGGCCAGCTGGTGGTGTGGAAGTCCTGGCTTCTGACAGCCTGGCCTCTTCATCGGCGCCTCCAGTCACAGGTGGTTTGGGTGACAACCGTCACTGAAGCTTGGTTGGCGACTGAGTGGGGGGGAGATGGCATGCTGTCATACGTAGGAGCGACACCACCTCCCATATCCCCGGAGCCACTCAGTCGCCGGCGGGGCTGGTCCCTAGCAACCGGAGCACCTTTCTTCCCCGTGTGACAGTGGGAAATGCAGAGAGTATGGCGGCAGGCATGGACTGCATCACCTGCCCAAGCTGAAGCAGAGCTTGTGCCTGTGATGCGCCATATTCTGCAAGAGCTCACGCCACACTCTCCGGGTCTCCAGTGTCACTGCTGGAGGCCCCAGCCTCATGTGGGCATTGATGGTCTCGCTAGTATCACTGCTCACACTGGCAATCTGCGATCCTAATTCTGTAATGGTCACTTTCAGACTGTCGATGCTCGCAGGAATCCTACCCAAGACATCAAGGAGCTGACGGCTGACCTGGATGCTCTCCTGGACATTCCCACCATGTCCAGTTCCACGCCTGCCTGTCTGTCAGCAGACCGACTTTGCCGACCCATCCTCCAGAGAGATGACATGCGGGATTCAATCCCAGCACCGCGTTGCTGCACGCCACTGGTCCCTGGAGCCTTGGATTCCTCAAACCCCTGAGAATGTCACGTTGTCCTCAGAGGAGCTGAGTGCAGGTGGTGGGGCAGGGGTCGATTGATGCTGCGCCAGAGTCAGTTCATCGGTATCCTCCTCTTCCTCCTCCAGGCGATGGCCTGACGTGGAGTGGTCCCTTGAGGGATGCGACGCCTGGACTGGTCATCTGGAAGTGGAAAGCATCATCATCATAGGCTGTCCCTCGGAAAGCAACAGACGAGTGGTAAGCAGCAGGGGAGGGGGCAGGGTGACATGAGGAAGGTCGCAAAGCATCGGCTTATTTGAAGGACCGCCACTACTCCATTATATCTAGTCCAGAGACACTGCATGATATTGTCCCAATCTATCCCAAGGAATGTGCAGGACATTGCCCCAACCCTAGTCCAGAGGCACTGCAGGATATTGGTCAACCCAGGCCAGGGAGTGTGCAGGACTTACCCTCCGTATCTGAGCGGGGGTCAGCGCCCCCAGTGGCAGCTCTCAACCAGTGACGCCGATGAGGCCTGCCACTCTGTCCTCAATGTCAGTGAGTGGCAGGGTCTGAGGCGGACCGCCGCCTGTCCACATCTGCTTGCGCTGATCATGAGACTTCTTTGCCCGCAAAGATGAAAATGGGAATGGTTACAAGAGGGTTCATCTGCTCTTGTAACACATCATCATCATACGCAGTCCTTTGGAATCAAGGAAGACTTGCTTCCACTCTCAAAATGAGTCCTTAGGTGGCTGAACCGTCCAGTACGAGAATCACAGTCCCTGTCACAGGTGAGACAGATAGTGTTGAGGGAAAGTGTGTGTGGGACAGGTTTGCTGCACGCCCTTTCTGCTGCCTGCGCTTGATTTCTGCAAGTTGTCGATGAAGAGACTCGAGATGCTCGGCGCCCTCCCAGATGCACTTCCTCCACTTAGGGCGGTCTTTGGCCAGGGACTCCCACGTGTCAGTGGGGATGTTGCACTTTATCAGGGAAGTTTTGAGGGTGTCCTTGTAACGTTTCCGCTGCCCACCTTTGGCTTGCTTGCTGTGAAGGAGTTCCGAGTATAGCGCTTGCTTTGGGAGTCTTATGTCTGCCATGCGAGCATTGTGGCCTGCCCAGCGGAGCTGGTCGAGTGTGGTCAGTGCTTCAATGCTGAAGATGTTAGCCTGGTCGAGGACGCTAATGTTGGTGCATTTGTCTTCCCAGGGGATTTGCAGGATCTTGCAGAGACATCGTTGGTGGTATTTTTCCAGCGACTTGAGGTGTCTACTGTACATGGTCCATGTCTCTGAGCTGTACAGGAGGGTGGGTATTACTACAGTCCTGTAGACCATGAGCTTGGTGGCATATTTGAGGGCCTGGTCTTCGAACACTCTTTTCTTCAGGCGGCCAAAAACTGCACTGGCGCACTGGAGGCGGTGTTGAATCTCGTCGTCAATGTCTGCTCTTGTTGATAAGAGACTCCCGAGGTAGGGGAAATGGTCCACATTGTCCAGGGCCGCGCCGTGGATCTTGATGACTGGAGGCGAGTGCTGTGCAGTGAGAACAGGTTGCTGGAGGACCTTTGGTTATGGATGTTTAGCTTAAGGCCCATGGTTTCATACGCCTCAGTGAATACGTTGACTATGACTTGGAGTTCAGTCTCTGTATATGCGCAGATGCAGGCATCGTCCGCGTACTGTAGCTCGACGATAGAGGTTGGACCTGGCCTGGAGACGACGAAGGTTGAACAGGTCCCCACTGGTTCTGCAGTTTAGTTCCACTCCAGCGGGGAGCTTGTTGAGTGTGAGGTGGAGCAAGGCAGATACCACCAAAGCACTTGTACCATACTGTCTGAATGTAATACAATCCTCTGTTTAATGACCTTGGAAGTTGCACGTGGCTCATCAGGAGGACATCGAAGTGGGGACCCACCTTATGAGATCTCAGAAAGCAATCTTAATAATGTGTAAAGATCATTCATAGCAAATAGGGTGCCAAACTAAACCTACCTATGTGTCATGCATTTTAGTAGGCAACCCACAGAGTGGTGAGAGGCACCAACACCATGAGAACAAATAGTGTCAGATTTATAATTGAAGTACTGATGAAAAGCATGAATTAAAATTGTATTCTCTGACGATCCTTGTCAGATCATTAAACTTCTTTTGGCACCGTGTGCCAGTCCTGATCATAGTGTCTGAGACAGAGACTTCCTCTGCTGTCTCCCTCCAAATCCTTTTAAATATCGATGGTATTGATTTAGAACGACCCCGAAGATACAACTCCTGCCATCTTCTTTCCACAGCCTCCACTAGAGCTTCATTAAGCCTGGTGGCTGAATCGGCTGGAATTGTCATCCTCCATCATCAAAATCTAAACGTAAAATGACTAATTTAGCCCCGGTTGTATCCTGCTTTTGCGTTTGCGACAGGAGACCAAACCAGAAGCGCGGGGGGAAAAAGAATTAAAATTGAGCATGCGCAGAACTGCCGGGTTTTTTTCAGCGGCGGAACTTTTGGCTGCGTTGCACAAACTGTGTGGTGCAATGCCAGAGTTAACGCGAACGCTCCTCGTGAACTTTCATTCGCCAAAAATTCCTCACTCTGGCGCTAACCTTAACCCGGCGCTAAAATTTTCATTCCGCCGCGAATTGCACCTGGAAACGGGTGAAAACGCAAAAAGCCGAAAATCCAGCCCAAATGAATTCCATTCCTTAAGCTCCTTGTTTCATTTCTAGTCACCCTTGTCAACATTACGATTTTTTGTTCCTGAGCCTTGCTGGTGATTGTTGACTGGCTATTTGACTGTACGAATCTTCACCGTAATGTGCTGCTGTCCTTACCCAACAACCCTCATACATATTTCCAAATAAGCATTGCTGGATAAGCATCAGGAGTAAGAGCCCTGGCAGATTTTTTCCTTCTTAACCTAAGGATGGAGAGGCAAACTGCAGCACAGCCTTGGATGCGAACTCAACTAGACTATGGATTGTACCTGGTGTCTTTTCTGGCTGGTATAATTCAGGTACTCATTGGATAAACTCGTCAAAGAAATTCCGTAGCGCCCCATTTGTGGCGATACTTTTCTGAGATTTCAAAAGTTATCACCGGCGATGATCATTTTCTGCTCTCGAGAAATTCAGCTTTGGCGCTCCAAGAGGGAAGTGGAGTGCTAAATCATGCGCTAACCGGACTAAGAGCTGGAAAGTGGGATTAGGCTGGGTAGCACTTGGTCGGCCGGTTCGGACACGCTGAGCCGAACGGCCTCCTTCTGTGCTGTAAATTTCTATGATACTATGAACCACTTCTCTTAGGGTGCTAAAGTGCGAGAGCGGGGCGGTAGCGGCAGAGCGCTGAACAATGTGGAGCGCAATGCGACAGGCATCAGAAGCTGATTCTCTTAGTTAATGGGAAGGGTCAATGATGGTGCACAATATACTTCTGCTCAGTTCTGTGTTGCCAGGTGATCTGCGTGACTGTCATTACAGCTCCAAACACTGAGTGGAGGGCTTGGACATCTGGCAGCGATGAAGCATCAAAGCCTTTTAACAGGCACCAGACTGGTGCACATAATAAAATTTAGCCTACCTGAGAACCACTGCCTTTAATTAGCGCTCCCCACGCGGCCAGCCAAGGCGGCAATGTCTCCTCTTCCTACCATTGTTGACACCCAGCGATACAGCAGGGGATGGGAGGCAATTTCAGATCTGGGGCGGTAACGGGATACTGCGCACTTTGACGTCACGATCTGCGAGATGCCGGAGGCCCAGGCGTTGAGGGTTGGTACCAGCTCTAAACCGGCACTGATATCCACGGGCATCGCTGAATTCGCCGCGCCCAGTGGCTAGCCCCGTTACTGCCCCCCTCCCCAGGGGCGGCTCTAATGCGAGGTGCAAAGCAGCCGAATTTCTCCCTCCCTTATGTTATGTGTATACTCAGCATTTCTTTAAGGAACACTGGAGTACTATGGAAGGAAATTGTGTCCAATTTATCAATGTGCTTTGAGTTATCTCCCAGCTTACTAATTGAACATAGGAGCTTTAGCTTGCCTAATGCATGCAGCATTTTAATTAGAAAATACGAGAATTCCGTGCCAGCCAGATTTAAAGGCACAGGGGATTTCCTGTGTCTGGGGCATGCCTATCAATAACTGACAGTCTATGCAAAATCCTCCCTTTTTTAAAAAAACAATCCTGGACTATGCTGACTCTCTTTTGCATCAGCATTGTACTTTTTGATGAGGCCCATTTCCTCTGTGAGTTGTTGAACTGTTCTCCCATCCTGTTCCGTCAGTGCAATGACAGTTGTGGAATGATTTTGGAATCAGCTTTACCAGCAGTAGACATATCTGGGTAAGACTGTATTAATTGGTTTCATATAGAGATTTATAAAAACTTTTTAAAACATTGGTTAAACTTGCATTGCACTGGAGTTGGAAATTGTTTGATTTGGATGGACAATTGGCTGCACATCTTCCAGCAGAGTTCTAACGACTACTGACCTAATGCTGTACATAATACATGTTTTGCAATGTTCATTTTCCTCGTGTTCCAGAAAAACAAAATGAAGACTTGCAAATAGTGGGTTGCTCCCAAAACCTCATTCTGCTTAAATGTAACGTTGCATATTTCAGTTGTCTTGTATGTTTGAACCAGGACATAATTTACTTAAGTGGGAGATTAAAATATACATAAATCACGAGTTTGTGTATTTCCACTTGATGAAGGCCAAGTGGGTAACAAGCAATGTTGATCTAAACCCTAGATTTCCCCATGTCATGGTCTGCCTGAATGCATTCCAGACTTTTTATCAACTAGGTTTGTAACCTGTGAAGTATGATGTATGGGCTTAGTTTGGAGTGAGTAGGTATTTTAGAATGTAAAGTTACTTTATGCTTTCCATCTCTTAACCTCTCTCTAACTTTACAACAATATATGTTTTCCAATTTAACCATGAAAATTAATGATGCTGATCTCTTATCTTCTAATTGGAATATGTGATATATACTAAATAGATATTCAATCTACAATATTTCCTATATCAATTGCAAAATCCAGGCATAATTTGGCCATTTTTGGACTGTTCTGGTCTATTTTCAACAGTAGTATTTTTACTTTCTGTTTCATAACCATTTTATTTTAATAGCAATTTTTAAAATGCATTATTTTAACTTGGGTTATTTCTAAATCTGACAGTTTAACTGGATGCAAGTTTGTTTTACAGCAGCAAAAGCAAGGGGGTTTTAAAAAATTGGATGAAAACTATTATAGAACCTTTTTATTTTCATCTATAAACAAGTACAGTTTAAATCCCAACCAATAATGGCATGTTGCCGTACATCGAACTATAGATTGTAGTCTGTACTGCTGTACTGTCAGACAACACTTTAAAAAAAAAGTATGGAGTTAATTGACAAAGTGTCAGCAGACCAGTACAGATACAGTTTGGCTTTTGTTGCTCTAATGAATTGTGATGTGCACAAGTGCAGTGTTTCTTTTTTTGTTTTTTGTTCTGGGCAAAGGAGATTGTATCAACAGATTATCCACAGTTACAAATGGAGTTGCATCTGCAACCCTTGAACAGATTATATCGAATTACAAAGAAATTGCAGCACATAAACAGGCCATTTGGCCCAACAATCTCTGCCAGTGTTTATGGGCCTCCTCCCAGCCTATTAATGTACCCCAATCAGTATATCCTTCAATTCTTTCTCCCTCGTACTTATCTAGCTTCCCCTTTTAGTGCGTGTTTATCAGATTTAGATTTTTACAAAAGACCCACTTCCTCCTACTCCCTGCACTCTTATGATTTATGGTTATGATTCCATGGGTGCTGGTAGCCCTTTGAGTATTGTCCAGGGAACCATTTCCATGTGTAAGCCTAGACGAATACAAGGCCTGATGGTGTCCTCGCCCAACATCCACACATGCACTTGTCAGTGTGGAAACACTGGGTAAATCTTTTTTCCCTTCTCTAGCCCAGCTAAATAAATCAGGAGCCTTTCTTTAGTCTGTACAGCTCTGTACCACACTAGGTTGTGCATTTACCTACCAAGCCATTAGTGTTGTGCATCTAAACATTCTTGTGCACTTGCAGTTCATTTTCTGTAGTTGTTAACAGTTGAATGGTGCGTGCATTTTCATTATTAGGTGTTTGAAGACTGAAGATGGTTAGAATTTAAACAAAAAGGTTGTTTCCTCATGTGCTGTAATGTTCCTTGGTCTTTGTTAACAGAGCAATTTACAGACCTTCAATTTTCAGGAATAAGAAGTCAGATCAAAGAGCATCATCTCTCACCGTGTTTAAATTCTGTTGCTGTAAGGAATGGCAAATGTAAATTCTCTTGCCATAAGGAATGGCATTCATCATGATGTTTGCATTTGTATAGTATCTTGTTTGAAACATCACAAAAGTGCTTCATGCAGTGAGTGATTCTTTGAAGTATGGTGACTGTTATGTAGACAAATACAGCAACCATTCTGTATCAACAGCATACCACAAGCAGCATTGAGAAGAGTAATCAGTTGATCTGTGTTCTTTGGTGGTTGAAGGAAGAACATTGTCCAGGACATCAGAATAACTGTATTCTTTGAAATACTACAATGATTCTTTAACAGCCACTGGACCAGGGAGTCAGGAGACTGTTTTCGCATCGAATGGTTCTTCTGGCAATGCAGAAAGCCCTCTGTAATGCATTCATAGGCAGTTCCTCGGAATCAAGGAAGACTTGCTTCCACTCTAAAAGTGAGTTTTCAGGTGACTGTACAGTCCAATGCGGGAATTACAGTCTCTGTCACAGGTGGGACAGACAGTCATTGGAGGAAAGGGTGGGTGGGGAGTCTGGTTTGCCGCACGCTCCTTCTGCTGCCTGCGCTTGTTTTCTGCATGCTCTCGGCGATGAGACTTGGTACTCAGCGCCCTCCCGGATGCTCTTCCTCCACTTAGGGCGGTCTTGTGCCAGGGACTCCCAGGTGCTGGTGAGGATGTTGCACGTTATCAAGGGGGCTTTGAGGGTGCACTGGAATGTTCGCCTACGTTACAACACAGCTTCCATTAATGTAGTGTCTTTACGTAATAAAACAGCCCAAGGTGCTTCACAGGAGCGTTATCACACAAAATTAAACATTGAGCCACATGAGATATTCGGACAATTGATCATCATCATCAAAAAGTTTCTGACGAAGGGTCATCGACCCGAAACGTTAACTCTGTTTCTCTCCACAGATGCTGCCTGACCCGTTGAGATTTTCAGCACTTTGTTTTTATTTCAGATTCCAGCATCCGCAGTATTTTGCTTTTATATATGGTGAAAAAGCTTGGATTAAGAAGTAGGTTTTAAAGGGTGACTTAAAGGTGGCAAGGTTAAGGAAGGGAATTCCATAGCTTAAGGCTAGATTGCTGAAGGTATGGCAGCCAGTGATGGGGCGAAGGAAATCAGGGCTGCACAAGAGGCCAGAATTGGAGTAACGCAGAGTTCTCTGAGGATTGTAGGGCTGGAGGAGGTTACAAAGATAGAGATTGAGCTCAAATCCCAGCCGAGAGCTTGAATTGACACCCTTTTCACTTGTAATGGAGAATGCTAACAATTGAGCTAAGCTAACACTGTGCATGGTGCAAATGCACTGAATTTCTGGGGCAGTCATCTAATTTTTGAAACGAGGAAAATTGGTTTAATTGTTTCGACCTGACAGCCTTCCTGCAACCAGCCAAGGTCACCGCTTGGAAGTAGGTTCCTTTGTTACAGGAGATGTAGTTTGTGAATGAGGGAATCAAATATTGTATAATTACTTTTTTTATAATATTTTTGCCACTTCAATTTTAGTGCTTTTATTTCCTCCTACTTTCAGTTTATTTTCTGTTCAATCCTTGAGTTGGGTCTCCTTTTTTTCCCCCACACACCGGTTCCCAGCCATTAAGCTAGGTAGGAATAATAATCTTGACAGAGGTGTCAGCATTAAGCAAGTACTAGGTCTGAGATTTTCAGTCAAGAGATTGCTGCATAAGCAAGCTTCGCATCACAAGTGGCAAGCGGCATTCATCACATCGGTCATAGAGGATGGTCTATCTGTGTTTTAATCTGTGTTTGCTGCCTTATTAGTGCTGATGTGGCTACTGCAAGCCACTGATTGCTTCTATTGTTAGATGATCTGTGTCCTGTTTCTCCGTAACTACATGAGGAAAGGCTTTCAGCCATTCACCTAGCAGAAATCACTTGGAAGGTAGTCTCACAGTGAGAAGGATGGCAATTTTTATAATGTAAAATCAATGGCAAAAATGTAAAACAAATTCTGGTAGTCTCCAATATGCCATTTACATTTTAATGTTTTTGTGAGAAAGAGAAACACAAAGCTGGGTTTCACAGATACATTGTAGGTGTGAGATGGGTGACCCTTGTTTAGTACCTCTCTCCGTGCCACACCCAAGACATGAACTCACTATGGAGGTTAATTCCTATGTGCACTGGATCACTAGTTTACTTAAATTTCTGTCTGCACTATTTGACCTCCATCATTAACCCATCTAATATAAATGCTGAAAATGCCACAAAAAAGGAAATTGAGCCCTCATGTCAAAATTAAACGTGAAAATCCATGTCTCCCACTCCATAGTGCACCACATGGAGGCATAAGCATATAGCCACTGAGCCATCTCTAAATTGTTTATCCACAATTAAGTATACCAACTTTTGAATCTTTACAAATCAACAGCATCTTAAACTGATAATATTTCAACCCATGTGTCAACTTGTGAATCCTTCACAAAAAAATCAGACCAATTAGATGTCAAGACACATCAGATTGGTTGTGGGGTGGAGCTCAAGGCCAGTGAAACCAATCAATCCACTTGTTACTTTTTCTACTGTTGGTTGCACATGAACTTGAGGCAAAATATATTTAAGATGAAGTAATGGTTTCTGAGAGTCACTGTTACATGTGTGCTTATTTAGTATGTGTTCCCAAATACGCTGCTAAAATACAGCTTTTGAACACTTATTTTCCTGAATGGAACTTTTTGAGGCTTGAGGCTTTTGTCTTTTGTCAAGGTTGATTTTCTTCAAAACTGATTGCAGTCACTTTTTGAGAATTTCTGTGACTGCGCCTGTAGAATTGCCAGGGTTTGGAAATAAAATAGTGGGTGGAGTTAAACATGGTGATAGTTTTACTTTAGTTTGAAAGGTTACAGAAGAGATTCCAAGATTGAAGATTTTACTGCTGTGATGTGTGATTTGCATCATTGATCTGTTTTAATTTGGATTGTGCATTTATGGTGGAGTCCCTTTGTTACTGTGCAGTAATTGGGGACAGAATATACCTTCCATATTAGAGTGGTCAACATGCACAAGGAAAAAGGAAATGGTGAGGAGTGAAATAAATAATCAATAATAGTATAATGTATTGCAAACCCTAGACTAGAAGCACAAATTTAGTTACCGTGCTTATTTTCATGCACTCTAGGTTTTACAAAAGAAAATGATTCTAATGATTTTGTTTCTAGTACAAGAACATAAATCTCCTTGACAAGGTCCAAAGAGCAATATAGATCCAGAATGTACAAATAGGGATAGTTTTTCAAAAATAGGCTATCTGATTCACTGTCAAGTTAACCTGTGTCAAAAGTCATAGTAGTAACAATCATGTACATGCTGTCAAAAGACACTCCTCGCTACACTTTAACTTGAAATACATACTTGACAGACACAGAGGTAATGGAAATGAACACCTGCAATGTTTATAACAGTTGTGCTTATTAGAATTGAGAATGTGTTTCCGCCTTTGGTTACCAACTTCAAGTGAGCAGTTTGGATGTTTGTGAATATTTTGATCCTCTAAATCTAAAATTGGTTCTCGAGTTGAAAAGTCTTCACTAATCTGCTGTACGGGTGTTAATACATACTTACATTATAAACAACAATCACATTTGTATCCTCACTCAGACCATTACTGACAACAAATGCATTCTGTCCCTGGACTGTCAGGGAATTAGATCTCAAAGGTCCCTCCAGATCCTTTAGCTCTTTGCATGAGATGCATTCTCACATCAGATTAGGGATCACATACAACTTTGATTTCACCTCCCCCCCCCCCCCCCCCCCCCTCCCCAACTGCACTTGTTTTCATTGGACTGGCTACGAATGACACATTAGCAGGATGTACGTGTATTTGTGCAGAGGTTGTTCCTCTGTGAATGCATGGAACTTACTGGTAAGGCATACCAAATGATTACAATGGTGTTGTACATGTGCTGATGAACTGTGTGTCATGATCTAGAGGAATCTGAAGGGGGCGAGGCAAGACATGGCTTTTGTTGAGTTTGTTTGATTTTTCACTCTATGAAACCCATGCAGTCTTTAATGGACTGGCACCTCCTCTTCTTAGGCAGTCCCCCAGAGTTGAAGATGTCTTGCTTCCACACTTAAATGAGTTCTAATGTGACTGATGAGACCAATGCAGGATCTACAGTCGCTATCACAAATGGGGCAGAGGGTGGTTGATGGGACAGTGGGTGGAGTGCTTGATTTGTCATACGCTCCTTCCACTGTACTTGGCTTTCGCGTGCTCCCAGCGAAGAGACTCGACGTGTTCGGCACCTTCTTGGATGCTTCTCCTCCATTTTGAGCGGTCTTGGGCCAGGGATTCCCAAGAGTTGGTGGGGATGTTACATTTTTTCAAGGAGGCTTTGAGGATGTCCTTGAAGTCCTCCTGGAACGCGCCTGACGTGACGTAGCTCGGAGTAGAATGCTTGTTTCTGGAGTCTAGTGTCAGGCATGCGAACAATGTGGTTCATCCATCGGAGCTGATCAAGCTTGGTCAATGCCTCAATGCTGGGGATGTTGGCCTGAGAGAGAACGCTGATGTTGGTGCGCCTATCCTGCCAATGAATTTGCAGGACTGCATCTAACTTTCAGCTCACACAAAAGAGGAAGGTGTGATTTTGCAGTATTCCTTGAATCTGACAATTGGCCAATCGTTTTTGTGGATTTTGTTACATTTTTTAATCTGTATCTCTAGCTGTTATGTCTGTAATGCACTTATGAATGACACCACGAGGCAATGTGTTGTATTCAAACTGGAGTGACCTTGGTCCTTTATTCGTAACTCGAATGAGGTATGGTGGGTACACCAATGCAGGTGACCCTCAGGTTTCCCACCACAGTGCCCTCTGGTGGACAACCTCTGCCACAGGGGCAAGAAACCCCGGTCTCCACCAGTTGCACCCTCTAGTGATGCCAGCATAGTATATACACAGTGTAAACCTTATTGATAGTACATCAGGTAACATGTCTCCATCTTATGCAACTATACAGTGACCACACAGAGAGTATATCTATAGTCTGTATATATAACACTATCCACATACCAGTAATTTACAATGTGATTTTAAAACATTGCTGCTGCTGCTTGTTTCTAATCAAGGAGTAGCTTGATTCACCCAGTTATAGTAATACAATAAGCCTCTCTCTGTGTTTTAAACTTTATGACCCACTTTGCTATAAGGAATTATGCAATGGGTTTTCATATTAAACTGCATTAATATTTTAGGAGAAATGTTTTGTATTTCATTTGCCATAATTGGTGTTGAATGTTTCTGAAATGTAGAATTTCTTTTCCCACAATTCCTTTCAAAAAAAAATTACACTACATGCCCAAAACTCTGTTAAAAGGCATCTTCTGTGATCCCAGTAATCATGACAGTGTTGCTAGAAAGGGTGTACAAGGGAATTGTGAGATTTGACAGCTGATAGTTTGTTATGGTGATCTAGTTACATGGTTGTCCTGCTGGATCAAGTTTATATAGGTTCTTCTACATCCCTTTCTCTGGCCAATTCTTTCCACATGAAACAATGTTTTTGCTGTCCATGATGTAAAAGAAGTGAATATGCCTGTTGTTTACATTGTACAGTAGAGTCGATGACTTTACAATTGCAGTACATGGCAAGCTGTTGTTCTATGAGCTTATGGAAGGTCATACAGTGAAAACTATTTTAAAGATATTAACCCTTTATTTGTTGTGTTTTGGGATTCTGACTATTTTACCTGGAAGGAATTCTTAGTTTAGGCTATAATATGGTTTTGATTCTAAGATTTAATGCAAAAAGATCCAGCACCTTTATTTGTCTGGAGCCATTTGGAAAGTAGGGAACCCGACGTCTCCGGCCGTGCTCCAGAACTGAAGTGGGCCAGCCATCAAAATTGTTATCCTTATCGGCTTGGGACAAATAGATAACACATTGCGACAGTTCCAGCAGGATTCACATGTGGTATTTGAAATAGCTCCTCTGCATGTAAGTTCAATGGAGGCTGTCTGGCAGAAATCCACTCCAGGGAGGGCAGTAGTCACTAATTGTCCGTACGACTGGCCAGCTGCTAGATAGGGAGTGAGTTGGAGGTCAGTGAGGCAACTGAATTCTTGTGCAGCAAATAATTTGAGAGGCAAATACACAGCCTTGAGGGCCTTACTGCTGGTGCTGGGAAGGGAAGATAACATTAGAGAGAAAACTTAGAAGATTATTATCGTGTTCCTAACACAGATGAGATTGCACACAGGGAGGTTAAAGTAACAATGACCTCAGTCTTTAATAAGACATTCCAGTGTGAGGAACAGGCCTTAGGGGCCGGCATATACAGTGCTCCCAAGGGATGCTGGGATCCCTTGGGACTTCAGGGGATGAGCTCCTTGGTGGCGGAACATGGGAGTACATGCTTTACAGATACACAACAATTATGAGGGGGCTTGACCAGATGGATGCAGAGAGGATGTTTGCACTGATAGGGGAGACTAGAACTAGGGGGCATAATCTTAGAATAAGGGGCCACCCATTTAAAACTGAGATGAGGAGGAATTTCTTCTCTGAGGGTTGCAAATCTGTCGAATTTGCTGCCTCAGAGAGCTGTGGAAGCTGGGTCAGTGAATAAATTTAAGACAGAGATAGACAGTTTCTTAACTGATAAGGGAATAAGGAGTTATGGGGAACGGGCAGGGAAGTCGACCTGAGTCCATGATCGGATCAGCCATGATCGTATTAAATAGCGGAGCAGGCTCGAGTTCCTATTTCTTATGTTATGTTCTTATTAAAAAGGTCTCTTCTCGGAGAATAGGCCCACTTAGTCACAGAAAAAAGGATACTGGATTGAGTGCAATCTGCTCCATTAAATGGGATAGTGTGGCATGCTTTGTTGTTTTATGTTGTGGCAACTGTTACAGAATAAGTTTAAATTCAGAATTTACTACTTGGTTAAGTCCAGTATAAAATAACCCAACTTTTTACCAATAGAACAGTCTCTAAAGTATTGATCAGTTCGCCTATTGGGAGACAGGAGAAGTGCATGTAGGGAGCATGTACAAGATTAAAGTATCCATCTTTTTTTTGTTAACATGGTATTGCGGCATGCTATTATATGGCCTGATACTCGGCAGTGAATGTAAGGGATGCTGTATCTGCTTACTGGAGAAAAAGGTAATGCTGAACTAGAGCAGACCTGAAATTTGTAACACTAAATGTATTTTAATATTCATTTTTAAAAAAATTTGAGAAATAAAATGTAAATTCTGCAGTCCTGTTTATATCAGATTTTGAAAAAGAAAAAAAAAATGTTGGAACTTGATGTTGATGAATGGCTACACTTAACAATTCCAAAACATTAAGGGGCAAAATTGCCCTGTGCCTCGAATGGGGGCAGTAACCTTCTGATGCCCGGCGTGGAAGTCCTGCACCGACGCTGAATTGGGCTTACCGTCCCTCAAAGGAAGGGGAGCACAATTGCTGACGCTCCACTTCCTTTGGGAGTGGGTCCTGTAGCACTATTGGGACGGTAAGTTCAGCACTCGGTGGATGCTCAGCCTACCGCTGATGGGCTTCAACGCCCCTTCCCTTCGATTAAAAGAGAGTGCCGCTGCGCATGCTGCATGGCCGCCACTGGGCCACCAGGGCAGCATGCGACCGGGCCAGCAGCCTGGCACCCAAGACGGAGTGGCGGGATGCACGATGGCGGCCCGGACCACGCTAGGGCCAACCCGAGAGTCAGCCGACAAAAAAAGATGGCGGCCTGAGGCGCTGGCACCCTGCCCTTTAATCGGTGCCCCGAGAGCAGATGTCTGCCAGCTTTGCGACCTGCGCACCTGTCGTTGACATCTGCCGGCCCCAGCCTCGTGACCCACGGGGCAATTTTCCCCACAGGGCTTTAAGGGGTCACTCTGCATGGCAATGACGTCAGCGCCTCCGCAACCTCCCGGGCAATTTCCATGGGGGCGCCCCCCCTCCCCCCAAGCGAAAACTGCCTTGCGCCCTCTTGAGGTGCTAAAGGGGCTTTAAAAAAAGGGGCAATTTCGCTCCCTAAGTGTCACAACTGACATGAGATAAATTTTTGTTTAGTTTAAAATGGTGTCGCCTACATTTAAAAAAATAAATGTTAGCCTACTTATTCTATGGCAGATTTTGTAAGAATAGTTGTTATGTTACTGTACTAATAATCCAGAGGCCTGGACTAATAATAGAGAATGCGAGTTCAAATCCCATCATGGCAGTTTAAAAATTTGAATTCAATTTTTTTAATCCATTCGAGGAGGGAGAGCAGTGGTATGCAGTTGGAAGGGGGTATGGCCCTGGGATTCCTCAACATTGACCTCTGGGTCCCATGAAGTCTCATGGCTTTAGGTCAAACATGGGTAAAGAAACCTCCTGCTGATTATCAACAACTGCCTTCCCTCAGCTGCCTAAACAGTATTCCTCCATGTTGAACTCTACTTGGAGGAAACACTGTGGGTAACAAAGGTACAGAATGTACTCTGGGTGGGGAACTTCAATATCCATCACCAAGAGTGGCTTAGCAATATCGCCACTCACTGAGCTGGAAATGTCCTAATGTCATAGCTGCCAGATTGGGCTTGCAGCAAGTGGTGAGAGAACCAATATGAGGGAAAAACCTACTTGGCCTTGTCCTCATTAATCTACCTATTTCATGCGTCTGTCTATAACTGCATTGGTAGCAGTAACCACCATACTGTCCTCGTGGAGATCAAGTCCTGTCTTCCCACTGATGACACCATCCATCATGTCGCCTGGCACGACCACATATGAGTGAGATAGATGAAGGACAGATCTAGCAGTTCAAAACTTGGCATCCATGAGGTGCTGTGGGCTATCATCTGTAGAATTGTACCCTTAAAATTGGATGCCAAGCTGGTGAAGCAACTACATACATGCTATAGATAGCGATAAGTGAGACCATAACCAATGGATTAGTTCAAAGCTGTGCAACTCTGCCACAATCTGTCATGAATGGTGGTGTACAGTTAAACAACTGATGGCAGGAGGAGATTTCATGAGCATCCAGATACTCAGCGATGGTGGTGCGTAGCATGTGAGTGCAAAAGACATACCTAAAGCATTTGCAACCACCTTCAACCAGCAGTGCTGAGTGAATAATTTTTCTTGGTCTCCACCTGACAAACCCGCCATCAAAGATGCTAGTCTTCAGCCAATTTGATTCACTCCATGTGACATCTAGAAACAGCTGAGTGCACTGGACAAAGAAACAGCTATGTGCCCAGACAACATCCCAGCTGTAATACTGAAGATTTGTGCCCACTACCTGGTCCCCTAGCCAAGCTGTTTCAGTACAACTACAACACTGGCATCTACCTGACACTCTGGAAAATTGCCCAGATAGGTCCTGTCCAAAAAAAACAGGACAAGTCCAATCTTATTAGTCTACTCCCAGTCATCAGCAAGGTTTATGGAAGGAGTCATCAACAGTGCCATTAAGTGGCACTTACACGATAATAACCTGCTGATCAAATGCTCAGTTTGGATTCGCCAGGACCATGTACCCAGTCCTCATTTATGCCTTGATCCAAACATGCATATGAGACCTGAATTCCGGAAGTGAGGTGAAAGTGACTGCCCTTGCCATCAAAGCACCATACAACTGAATGTGGCACCAAGGAGCTCGACTAAAATGGAAGTCAATGAGGATCTGGAGAAAAACTCTCCAATACCTGGAGTCATACCTGATGCAAAGGAAGAGGTTTGTGGTTGTTGAAGGTCAATCATCTCAACCCCAGGACATTGCTGCAGGAGTTCCTTGGGGCAACATCATAGCCCAATTATCTTTACCTGCTTCATCAATGACCTTCTCTCCATCATAAGGTCAGAAGTGGGACTGTTTGATGATTGTGCTATGTTCAGCTCCATTCTTCAGATCATGAAGCAGTCCATGCCCACATGCAGCAAGACCTGGACAACATCCAGGCTTAGGCTGATGAGTAATGTTCATGCCACACAAGTGCCAGGTAATGACTATCTTCATCAAGAGAGAGCCTAACCACCTCCCATTAGCATGCAATGGTATAACCATTAGCAAATTCCCCACCATCAGCATCCTGGGGGAGTCCACATTGAACAGAAACTCAACATAACCAGCGTCACAAATGTTGTGGCTACTAGAGCAGGTCAGAAGTTGGGTATTCTGTGGCAGGTGGCTCACCACCTGATTCCCCAAAGTCTCTACACCTAGATGCACAAGTAGGGAATACGATGGAATATTGTCCACTTGCCTGGCTGGGTGCAGTTGCAATAACACTCGAGAAGCTCGAGAGCATCCAGGACAAAGCAATCCACTTTATTGGCACTTCATCCAATATCCTAATCGTCCAACCTCACCACCACCAGTGTGTACTATCTACAGAGTACATTGCAGAAACCTATCAAGGTATCTTTGACAGCACCTCCAAAACCTGACCTCCACCATCTAGACTGATGAGGGTGGCAGCAGCATGGGAACAGCATCACCTCCAAGTTCCTCTTTAAGCCACACACCATCATGACTTCGACATATATTGCTGTTAGTTCATCACTGGGTCAAAATCCTGGAACTCCCTTTCTAACAGTATTGTGAGAGAACCTTCACCAAACTGACTGCAACAGGTCAAGAAGGCCCACCACCATCTCCTAAAGGGCAACTAGGGATCGGTAATAAATAATGGCCTTGCCAGCGAAACCCACATCATGAGAATGATTTTTTAAAATTACTGCAAATAACTGCAAAATATGTATTTTCAATTGTAAGTATAGTCTTTGTCAGCAGATAGTAACCAGCAATTTAGACTAAGTAATAAGAATTACTGTATAAAATCACGGGCACTTTCATGCTAACATTTTACGGATGATATTTATTGTGGTTGTAGAAAAGCCTGAGCAGCAATCTGAAATTCTCCTGTAGGACATGTATAGGAAATGTTTTGCATAATGCTGTGTACTTTTGCAACCTGATGATATTCATGCTTGTTTGTTGGATAAGAACAAACCGATATTACAATTCTTTCATTGTTTTTTACTTCATTAAATCCATGGTAGACACTTCATCAGTTTTTACTCTGTACCAGAAATAAAGCCTGTGAATTTAATGTTTTGCAATATTCAGGGGCTGGATTTTGTAAAGAACATTCTCCTGTATATAGTCTTTTTTAAACCTTGCAAAAGATATTTTAATGAGTACTTTAAACAAACCCATGTTAACTTATTTAGGTTTGTTTTCATTAAATATTTAGGAAAGTGAGCATCGCTACACAATGTTCACTGCATCCTTCGCATACTTTCCACAAATTCTTAAATTTGATAATTAGTTGCTGATGTGCGCAATTTCTTTTTTTTAAAAAAAACAATGTTGACTTAATATAAAGGATATCCTATTTGCTGTTTACATGATTTTGTCCATCTGCATTCAGCCTGTTACCAGGAAGCCAGTCATTAATTTGTACACTCTGACTAATTTCCGTTTCTTGCACACAAGCCAATTTGGCTGCACCAGTGGCCTATCTATTTCTAGAAAGTCACTTACATTTTAGTGGTTACTGAAAACAAATGCTGGAAAGGTTGGGCAAGCACGGGCTTGTCAAGTGATCTAAAGCTACAGCAAAGCCAATTTATATGCAGCTGTGATGCACGCAAACCTCCGTGTGTCCCCGTGCATGTCTTCATATTCTTAAAGAACAAGGTATTTTCAGCTTTCTCGTGTCCTTTAAAGATCATCATTTTTTCCCCCTATGCCACTTATCATATCAGCTTAAAGTAAGGTTGCCAACCCTCAAGGATTGTCCTGGAGTCTGCAGGAATTAACGATTAATCTCCTGGACGCTGCTGTGAGCAACTGATGGGACAATTCATAGGGGCGTTTCTAAAGAAAATTGGTGTTTTTCCTTTCATTTTCTTTGAACACTTTTGTTTCACATTTTGGAGATATTGGGGTGGGGGGGGGGGGGGAGGGGCTGTTTGACTAGGTGGGCCAGTAGGAGGTGGGAGGTCATGTGAAGAAAGCTCCAGGAATACATCCAACCAATGTTGGTAACCGCAGCTCAGAAGCTATCCAAGTAAACAGGTCTTGGGCCTCTGCCTATCTTGCTACATGTCTCCCAGAAGGTACGTGAGAATTAGAAACATAGAAATTTGCAGCGCAGAAGGAGGCCATTTCGGCCCATCATGTCCGTGCCGGCCGACAAAGAGCCGCACGGCCCTCGGTCAGCAGCCCTGAAGGTTACATATAAACCAATGAACAATGGTGGAAAGGTAAACAGTACCCAGCCCAACCAGTCTGCCCCACACAACTGCGACACCCCTTACACGGAAACATTCTACACTCCACCCCAACTGGAGCCATGTGATCTCCTGGGAGAGGCAAAAATCAGATTAAAAGCCCAGGCAAATGGGGAAAAAAATCTGGGAAAATTCCTCTCCGACCCATCCAGGCGATCGAAACTAGTCCAGAAGATCACCCTGGCTGTATTCGATTCCCTGCAGTGCTTACCATCGTATCTGCGCCGGTCAACAAGAGGTTATCCAGTCTAATCCCATTTACCAGCTCAAGGGGCTCAAGTTTTGGACCCCCGCTAGAACGGCGCACATCGGAAAGGCCCGCCTAATTTGTAGAACAAAAATTGTGCCGAATACTTACCTCGCGATTCTCCGATATCTGTCGGCCCATTTCCATGACAGCGCGGCGCAGCAGGAGCTGCTGGAGGCGGAGCCACAGCCCTGCGCCAAAAAACAGTGCTGGCAGCTGCGCGCTTGCACAGTAGCTCCTGGTCCTCCCAGCACGTCCTCTCCGGGCGACGAGCCTATCCCAGGCCGAAGGGACATCGCCCCTATCCCGGGCTGAGTGGCCTGACACCTCTTACCTCATCGGCGGCGGGGCCTGCCCGCCCGGCATCTTGCTGGGGGCGGGCCCCGCCCGAAGTACTCCGTGGCAGCCCGGCGACAGCAGAGGCAGGGCCCGTTCAGCCTCCCTCCCTCCCGTTCAGCCCCCCCACCGTTCAGCCCCCCCATCTCCTCTCCCCCTCCCCCTCCCCCCTCTCTTTCCCCCCTCTCTCTCCCCTCTCTCTCTCTCCCCTCTCTCTCTCTCCCCCCTCTCTCTCTCCCCCCTCTCTCTCTCCCCCCTCTCTCTCTCCCCCCTCTCTCTCCCCCCTCTCTCTCCCCCCTCTCTCTCCCCCCTCTCTTTCCCCCCTCTCTTTCCCCCCTCTCTTTCCCCCCCCTCTCTCGCTCTCACTCCCCTCTCTCGCTCTCACTCCCCTCTCTCGCTCTCACTCCCCTCTCTCGCTCTCACTCCCCTCTCTCGCTCTCACTCCCCTCCTCCCCCACCTCTCATTGTCAGAAACACAGAGACACTGACAGAGAGAGAGAGACACTGTGTGGGGGGCTGTCCCAGTGCTGCAGCAGATGAGAAGAATGTTAATTTTTTATTTATTTATTTTATTTTTTATTATTTTTTTATTTTTTATTCATTTTTTTTGATTGATTTATTTATCATTTATTATTGATGCTGGCTCATTATTTGTAAAAGTGAAGTGTTTAATGCTTGTAAACCCCTCTCTTTCCCCCCCCCCCAATCTCTCATTCCCTACGTCTGATTTATAAGTGTAGGCAAGGTTTTTCTGAGCATACAAAAATCTACACTTATTCCATTCTAAGTTAGTTTGGAGTAAGTTTTCATTGCCTAAACTTGCAAAACAGGCATAAATGGCTGGTTACACCCGCTTTTGGGAAAAAAAAAGTCTGTTCTAACTCACTAGAACTGGAGCAAACTAAATGCCGAGAATTGCAATTTCTGAGATGCTCCATTCTAAACTAGTTGCTCCAAAAAAATAGGAGCAACTCAGGCTGAAACTTGAGCCCTAGGTCCGTTTCTGCATCTACCACCCTTCCAGGCAGTGAGTTCCAGACCCCACAACCCTCTCTAAACCTTCCACCAACCACCTTAAAACTATACTCCCTCATAATTGACCCCTCCACCAATGGAAATAGGTCTTTGCTATCCCCTATATCCAGGCCCCTCAGAATTTTGTATACCTCAATGAGGTCTCCTCTCAATCTCCTCTGTTCCAATGAGAACAAATCCAATCTGTCCTCATAATTAAGATTCTCCATTCCAGGCAGCATCCTAGTAAATCTCCTCTGCACCCTCTCTAGTGCAATCACGTCTTTCCTATGATATGGTGACCAGAACTGCAGACACTATCCCAGCTGTGGCCTAACCAGAGCACGGGCCAGCCCACACTGCGATATGTGTGCGCGCTGGGTCCGTGCAGCAGAGCTGGTCTCCAGTCATCTTGGTTAATCCTTGTCACTGAACCAAGACCTAGCTCTGTCAAGCCCGTGTGGTGGCTGATGTGCAACGGTCACTCCACATTAAAAAAATCCACCCACAGGCATCTTCCACCCTTCAAGATGTAGTTCGGGATCTGGAATATTAGTTCTGGATCTGGAACATTGAAACACCTGTGAACTCATCCCTTTTTAGCGTGGAAGCAAGTCATAATTGATTCGAGGGACTGCCTATGATGATGATGAACCAGAGTATTATACAATTTAAGCATAACCTCCCTGCTGTTGTATTCTATGCCTCGGCCAATAAAGGCAAGCATTCCGTATGCTTTCTTAACCACCTTATCCACCTGGCCTGCTCCTTTCAGGGATCTGTGGACAAGCACTCCAAAGTCCCTTTGTTCATCTACACTATTAAGTGGCCTACCGCTTAATGTGTATACCCTTTCCTTATTAGCCCTCCCAAAGTGCATCACCTCCCATTTCTCCGAATTAAATTCCATTTGCCACTGGAATTAAATTCCATGTCCCACCTGACCAGTAGATTGATATCCTCCTGCAGTCCATGACTTTCCTCTTCATTATCAACCATACAGCCAATTTTAGTGTCATCTGCAAACTTCTTAATCATATTCCCTACATTCAAATCTAGATCATTGATGTATATCACAAAAAGCAAAGGACCCAGTACTGAGCCCTAAGGAACCCCACTGGAAACATCCTTCCAGTCACAAAAACATCCATCAACCATTACCCTTTGCTCCCTACCTCTAAGCCAATTTTGGATCCAACTAGCCATTTTGCCCTGGATCCAATGGGCTTAAGCCTTCATGACCAGTCTACCATGTGGGACCTTATCAAAAGCCTTGCTAAAATCCTTCTACATTGCATCGTATGCACTACCCTCATCGACCCGCCTGGTTACCTCCTCAAAAAATTCAATTAGGTTAGTCAAATATGGTCTTCCCTTAACAAATCTGTGCTGACTGTCCCTAATTAATCCTTGCCTTTCCAAATGTAGATTTATCCTGTTTTTCAGGATTTTTTCCAATAATTTTCCCACTACTGAGGTTAGGCTGACAGGCCTGTAATTACTTGGCCTTACCCTTTCTCCCTTCTTAAACAAGGGTACCACATTAGCAGTCCTCCAGCATCATGCCTAAATCCAAAGAGGATTAGAAAATGATGGTCAAGGCCTCTGCTATTTCCTCTCTTACTTTGCTCAACCGGCCTGGGATGCATTTCATCTGGGCCAGGGGACTTGTCTACTTTCATAGCTGCTAAACACCTTAATTTTTCTCATTATGTTTATTTCATCCAGAATTTCACACGCCTCCTCGATAGCAGTATCTGCATTGCCCCTTTCCTTTGTGAAAACAGACACAAAGTCTTCAAGAACCATACCAACATCTTCCGCCTCCACACAAAGATTACTCTCATGGTCTCTAATAGTCCCTACCCCCTCTTTAGTTACCCTCTTGCTCTTAATATATTTATAGAATATCTTTGGGTTTTCCTCGATTTTACTAGCCAAGAATTTTTCATGCTCTCAGCGTTCCTAATATCCTTTTTTAATTTTACCTCTGAACTTTCAATATTCTTCCAAAGATTCTATGTTATTTAGCTGTTGGTATATGACATAAGCTTCCATTTTATTCTTTATCCTCCCCTGTAATACCCTAGACATCTAGGGGACTCTAGAATTGTTATTCCCACCCTTTTTCTTTAAGGGCACATGTTTTGCCTGAGCCCTCCGGATCTTCTCCTTGAATGCCTCCCACTGTTCCGACACTTATTTACCTATAAGTAGCTGTTTCCAGTTCACTGTGGCCAAATCACTCCTCAACTTTGCAAAGTTAGCTTTTCCCCAATTTGGGACTTTTACTCCAGGCCTATCCTTGTCCTTATCCATAACCAACTTGAATTATGGTCACTGGCACCCAAGTGCTCTCCCACTAATACCCCTTCAACCTACCCAGCTTCATTCTCCAAAACTAAATCCAAAACCTCCCCCCCTCGTGTTGGGCTTGTTACATACTGACTAAAAAAGTTATTTTTGCATTTTAAGAATTCTGCACCCTCTATACCCTTCACACTATATTTGTCCCAATCAATATTAGGATGATTGTCTGGGGTAATTCATTCCAATTCTCTCACTGTGGAAAATAGTCACAAACCTGTGCCATAACGCTGCATGCCAGAGTTCAGTACAGTCTATACTGCATCCTCCAACACAATTAGCATTTTTAAAGGCCTTTATTTAAAACTATTTCTAAAATCCCTTGTTAGTTCAATGGCAGATACAAAATCAAACAAATATCTGGTTGAGCAAGTTGGGATTCATTTATAAACAAAGCCTAAGTAATTCACTGCAAACAGTGTTGAAACAGTAACCCTTGGTTATTTCTGCAACACAATAAGGAACTTGTGTACAATTTTGCCTAATTTCAGTGACTACTTTGATATTTAAATTTGACTAGTTTGTCACACGCTCTTTCCGCTGCCTGCGCTTGATTTCTGCATGCTCTCGGCGATGAGACACGAGATGCTCAGCGCCCTCCCGGATGCACTTCCTCCACTTAGGGCGGTCTTTGGCCAGGGTCTCCCACGTGTCAGTGGGGATGTTGCACTTTATCAGGGAGGCTTTGAGCGTGTCCTTGTAATGTTTCCGCTGCCCACTTTTGGCTTGTTTGCCGTGAAGGAGTTCCAAGTAGAGCACTTGCTTTGGGAGTCTTGTGTCTGGCATGTGAACTATGTGGCCTGCCCAGCGGAGCTGATCAAGTGTGGTCAGTGTTTCGATGCTGGGGATGTTGGCCTGGTCGAGGATGCTAATGTTGATGCATCTGTCCTCCCAGGAGATTTGTAGAATCTTGCGGAGACATCGTTGGTGGTATTTCTCCAACGACTTGAGGTGTCTACTGTACATGGTCCATGTTTCTGAGTCATACAGGAGGGCGGGTATTACTACAGCCCTGTAGACCATGAGCTTGGTGGCAGTCTTGAGGGCCTGGTCTTCAAACACTCTTTTCCTCAGGCAGCCAAAGGCTGCACTGGCGGTGTTGGATGCCGTCAGCAATGACTGCTCTTGTTGATAGGAGGCTCCCGAGATATGGGAAGTGGTCCACGGTGTCCAGGGCCGTGCTGTGCGGTAAGGACAGGCTTGTGGAGGACCTTTATCTTGCTGATGTTTAACGTAAGGCCTATGCTTTCGTACGCCTCAGTAAATACGTCGATTATGTCCTGGCGTTCAGCCTCTGTATCTGTGCAGACGCAGGTATCATCTGCGTACTATAGCTCGACGACAGAGTTCGGGGTGGTCTAGGACCTGGCCTGGAGACGGCGAAGGTTGAACAGGTTCCCACTGGTTCGGTAGTAATCCTTACCAGTGGATCCATCACAGACTCAATCCACGTCCGGACCGGGGTCAAACAGGACTGCGTCATTGCCCCAACCTTTTTCACAATCTTCCTCGCTGCCATGCTCCACCTCACAGTTGACAAGCTCCCCGCTGGAGTGGAAATAAACTACAGAATCTGTTGTGTAGCACCTTATCGAATGCCTTATGAAAATCCAAATACACCATATCCACTGGTTTCCCCCTTATCTATTCTGCTCATTACAACCTCAACCAACTCTTAACAGATTTGTCAAATATGATTTCCTATTCATAAGTCCATGTTGACTCGCCTCAATCCTATTTTTATTTTCTAAATGTCCTGTTATCATGCCCTTAAGAGATTCTAGTATTTTCCCTACTGCTGATGTCGGGCTAACTGGTCTGTAGTTATCCATTTTCTCTCTTCCCTCCTTTCTTAAATAGCGGAGTTACATTAGCTATCTTCCAATCTGCGGGAACAGTTCTAGAATCTAGTTTTGGAAGATGGCAACCAATGCATTCGCTATCTATAGCCACCTCTTTCAAAACCCTAGGATGTCGGCCATCAGGTCCAGGGGATTTATCGGATTTTAGTCCCATTAATTTCAACAGTACTATATTTTTTTTACTGATACTAATTTCTTTCAGTTCCTCATTCTGGCCAGACCCTTGATATTGTACTATTTCCGGGAGGTGTTTTGTGTCTTCCATGAAGACAGACACAAAGTATTTGTTTAATTTCTCTGCCATTTCCTAATTCCCCATTGTAATTTCTCCTGTCTCAGTCTCTAGAGGACCCACATTTACTTTTGCTAATCTTTTCATTTTTACATACTGTAGAAGCTTTTACAGTCTGTTCATCAAAGGGCACATGCCCCACAGGATCCACTTTGTTGATATATGTTCTCTGAATGCCTTTTAAAAGTTTTTCTTGCCATGAATTGCCTCCTTTTAACTTTGCCTGACTCTCTTTGGCAGGTTGCCAGGTGTTTCCTCGCTTTAGGGATTGATTCCTCATAACTACAGCTGTACATTTCGCCCACCAGGTGGAACTGCATAAATTTCAGAAGCTTCACATCGCCATACCTATTCCTGCAGTGTTATTAACACACTGAGGGAAATTTACTTCATCCTTACTCCTGGGTATCACCAGACGAGATCCACTAGTTTTTAATACGATTGATGTGATGCCCGAAATGTGAGAGCAGTTAATACAGTTGATTTCCACTATAATTTTAAGTAAAACTCAGATTGTCTGCAACAATAATTTGCATTTAATTTGCAGCTTTAATGTGACAGAATGTCCCAAGGCAATTAACAAGAGAGTTGTCACACAATATTTGACACCAAGCCATCTGAGGACATAGTAAGACAGGCAACCAAAAGCTCGGACAAAGAGGTAGGTTTTTAGAAGCATTTTGAGGGAGAACTAATTATGAAAATCCTTACCAATTAAAGAGAACACTGAAATTAAAGCAATCAAATCATTCCATTAGGCTTTTCAAAATCTTTTCATCAGCCATTTTGCTTTTCCCACAATCTTAAATATCCAGGTTTCACACTGCTGTCACCCAGCACATTATTTATGAATAATAAAAGACACACGCACACTCAAAAGAGAAATTAAATCATTTAATTAATTCAACATTTTATACAATAGGCCATCTTTCAGGTGGACTTAACAAATCCCATAACCCTATTTCGAAGAGGAGCAGGGGAGTAATCCTCAGTGTCCTGGCCAATCATCATCATCATCATTGACATCAAAGCAGACCTTGATGCGGAGATCCAACACCGCCTCCAGTGCGCCAGTGCAGCCTTCAGCCGCCTGAGGAAAAGAGTGTTCGAAGACCAGGCCCTCAAATCTATCACCAAGCTCAAAGTCGCTGGAGATATATCATCAACGATGTCTCCGCAGCATCCTTCAAATTCCCTGGGAGGACAGGCGCACCAACATCAGTGTCCTTGTCCAGGTTAGCATTCCCAGCATTGAAGCACTGACCACACTTGAGCAGCTCTGCTGGGCAGGCCACATAGTTCGCATGCCAGACACGAGACTCCCTAAGCAAATTCTCTATGCAGAGCTCCTTCACGGCAAACAAGCCAAAGGTGGGCAGCAGAAAAGTTACAAGGACACCCTCAAAGCCTCCCTGATAAAGTGCGACATCACCACTGACACCAGGGAGTCCCTGGCCAAAGACTGCCCTAGGTGGAGAAAGTGCAGCCGGGAGGGCGTTGAGCTCTTTGAATCTCAACGCCGAGAGCGTGAAGAGGTCAAGCGCAGACAGCGGAAGGAGCGTGAGGCAAACCAGTCCCACCCACCAGTTCCCTCGACTAATGTCTATCCCACCCGAGACAGGGTCTGTGGCTCTCCTATTGGACTGTTCAGCCACCAACGAACTCACTTCAGGAGTGGAAGCAAGTCTTCCTCGATTCCGAGGGATGGCCTATGATGAAGCAGTCCCTCAGCATCGAGGATGATTTGCTTCCACTCTAAAAGTGAGTTCTCAGGTGGCTGAAGAGTCTAATGCGGGACCTACAGTCTCAGTGGTTGAAGGAAAGAGTGGGTGGGGAGCTTGGATTGACGCACGCTCCTTCCGTTGTCTGCGCTTGGTTTCTGCATGCTCTCGGTGATGAGACTCTAGGTACTCAGTGCCCTCCTGGATGCTCTTCCTCCACTTGGGGCGGTCTTCGGCCAGGAATTCCCAGGTGTTGGTGGGGTTGTTGCACTTTATCAAGGAGGCTTTGAGGGTGTCCTTGAAACGTTTCCTCTGCCCACCTGGGGCTGGCTTGCCTTGACGAAGTTCCGAGTAGAGCGTTGTTTTGCGATTCTCGTGACGGGCATGCGGACGATGTGGCCCGTCCAATGGAGCTGGTCAACTGTGGTTAGTGCTTTGATGCTGGGGATGTTGGCCTGAGCGAGAACACTGGCGTTGGTGCATCTATCCTCCCAATGGATTTGCAGGATCTTGCGGAAGCAGCGCTGGTGGTACTTCTCCAGTGCTTTGAGATGTCTGCTGTATATAATCCATGTCTCTGAGCCATATAGGAGGGCGGGTATCACCACTGCCCTGTAGACCATAAGCTTGGTACCATATTTGAGGTCCTGGTCTTCAAATACTCTTCCTCAGGTGACCGAAGGTTGCGCTGGCACACAGGAGGCGGTGTTGGACCTCGTCATCGGGCTCCCGAGGTATGGAAAATGGTTCACGTTATTTAAGGCTTCGCCGTGAATTTTGATAACTGGGGGGGTGGGGCAGTGCTGTGTGACGGGGTCAGGTTGGTGGAGGACCTTTGTCTTACGGATGTTTAGTGGAAGGCCCATGCTTTTGTTTGCCTTGGTGAAAGTGTTGACGATGGCTTGAAGTTCGACCTCCGAGTGTGCGCAGATGCAAGCATCGTCTGTAGTTCAATGACAGAGGATGGGACGACCTTGGATCTAGCCTCGAGGCGGCGCATGTTGAACAGATTCCTATTGGTTCTATAGTTTAGTTCTATTCAATCAGCATCACTAAAACAGAATGGTTTTGCAGTTGTAATGCCGACAAAATTGTCAGTGTTCGCCGTCATTACTCTCTGAAACTGACCGCAACTTCTGGCATCTGCGCAGTTAAATTCGTGAATCCAGAAGTTGCACTCGATGATTCTCTGCTCCTCCACAGGGTGCGCTGGTGAAAACTAAGCCATAACTACTACTGAACAACCTGAAAAATGAATTTTATATTTGTGGAATGTCAAATTTCTTATGAAAAAAATGCCATAGGATTTTAATATAATAATTTTTTTTCAAGTTTGTTTGATAGTATCATAGAATGGTTACAGCACAGAAGGCGGCCATTTGGCCCATCGAGCCCGTGCCAACTCTCCGCTCGTCCCACTCCTCTGCCCTTTCCCCTTAACCCTGCAACTTTTTTCCTTCAAATACTTATCCAACTCCGTTTTGAAAGATAAAATTGAGTCTGTCTCCAGCACCCTTTCAGGCAGTGCATTCCAGATCGTAACCTCTCGCTGCGTAAAAAAGTTTTTTCTTGTCGCCTCTGGTTCTTTTGCCAATCACTTTAAATCTGTGTCCCTAGTTCTCGACCCTTCTCCCAATGGGATTTGATATTTCAGTTTCCAGCTTAATCCCATGTGTATGTCCCAATCTTTTCGCTCTGTAAAATGATTAAAAAGTGAAGGTTAATCGATGCATTTTACTCCCTGGTTTGCTGTCTGTGAGAATTCTTCAATGTGATTGGTTGCTTAGCCTACTTGATGACATTGCTGTTGCTGATTGCTGGAGATCCCCTACAGGTGATGCCAAATTAAAATTAACATCGGGAAAGCGGAAATGGATGCCACAGAGATCGCTAGATCTTTGTGGACTGCTTGCTTCGAGGTCAGCAGCTGACTGCAAAATCTTATCTGGTCATTATCACTTTGCTGTTTGTGGGTGCTTTCTGTGCACATATTGGCTGGCGTGTTTCCTGCATTACAACAGTGATTACACATCAAAAACTAATTAATTGGCTGTAAAGCACTTTGGGATGTCCTGAGGTAGTGAAAGGCCCCATAGAAATGCAAGTCTTTATTTTCTTAAATAAAAATTATTTTTCTCTAGCTGATTATATTAAGTTTGGATTCTACCAGGACCACTCTGTGTCAGACCTCATTAAGGCCATGATCTGGACATGGATGCAAGAGCTGAACGCCAGAAAAGACGTGAGAATTGTTGCCCTCAACATCAACAATGACTCATCTCATAGGCAGTCCCTCGAAACGAGGATTTGCTTCCATACCAAAAAAGGATGCGTTCATAGGTGTTTCTATGAAGGACCTGAATTATGTCCTGAAGGGTAGAAGATGTCTGTGTGTGGATTTTTTTTAACGTGTGGTGGCTGTTGCACACCAGCCATCACATGGGCTTGACAGAGCAAGGTCTTGATCCAGTGGCAAGGATTACCCAAGACGACTGGAGACCAGCTCTGCTGCACGGGCCCAGTGTGCGCACACATCGCCGTGTGGGCTGGCCCGTTTTGTCCCTGGGCCCCTGGCCCCGAACTCACGCCTTCCCTGGGCCCCGATCACATCCCTCCACAGTCTCTCGCCGCTCCTTTGCCCCGACCTCGCCGCTCCTGCTGTACCTGCCCACGTTCCAATCACCGACCTGGATCTTGATGACGTCATTCTTCACTGCCGTCGCCCTCCTGCACCAGCTCGCACTGCTCCCTGAAGGGGCCTCCACGCCGCTCCCCGAGACCTCCACACTGCTCCCGAGGTCACTCGCCACTCCTCTTATGGCCCCGACCTGCCTCTGTTGTTCTCATGCAGGTCGGGGCCTCATAATGATTAGCATTTATATAAGCACCTTTAATGTAGAACAACGTCCCAAGCCACTTCACAGGAGCGTTACCAAACAAAGTTTGACACTGAGCCACATAAGGTGATACTGGGGGCAGGTGAAGTAGGTTTTAAGAAACATCTTGAAGGAGGAAAGAGAGGGGTCTAGGGAGGGAATTCCAGAGCTTGGGGCCGAGGCAGTTGAAGGCACGGCTGAAAATGGTGGAGCGATTTAAAATTGGGACTGCAGAATAATCCAGAATTGGAGGAGTGCAGTGATCTCAGAGGATTGTAGGGTTGCAGGAGGTTACAGAGATCGGGAGGGGCAAGGCCATAAATGGATTTGAAAACAAGGATGAGAATTTTAAAATCGAGGCGTTGCTCAACTGGGTGCCATTGTAGGTCAGCAAGCACACAGGGGTGGTGGGTGAACAAGACTTGGTGTGAGTTCGGACACAGGCAGCAGAGTTTTGGATGAACTTGGGTTTATGGATGATGGAGACCGACCAGGAGTGTATTGGAATAGTCAAATCTAGAGGTAACAAAGACATGGATGAGGGTTTCAGCAGCAGATGAGCTGAGGCAGGTACGGAGTCTGGCTGAAAGTTGGTGGTCTTGGTGATGGTGCGGATATATGGTCGGAAGCTCATCTCTCGGTCAAACATGTCATCAAGGTTAGCCTCAGACAGATGCCAGGGAGGGAGATGCAGTCAATGGCTAAGGGAATGGAGTTTGTGGCAGGAACAGAAGACAATGTTTTGTTGGAGGAAATTTCTGATCATCCAGGATGTCGGACAAGCAGTGTGACAATTTAAAAACAGTGGAGGAGTCGAGAGAGGTGGTGGTGAGATAGAGCCGAGTGTCATCAGATTACAGGTGCAACCTTTTTTTGGATGATGTCGCTGAGGGACACCACGTAGGAGGCAGCTTTCAATTGACCTGGAAGGCCCTAGCATCACTGAAATCAATAGGGGTGAAAGGGAAAACACTCCACTGGCTGGAATTGTACCTGATGCAAAGGAAGGTGGTTGAGGCCAGTTGTCACAGCCACCTGTGGGAACCTGACCTTTGGCTGCCTTCACCAACAACCTTCTCTCTTTCATAAGGCCAGGAGTAGCAAAAAACAAAACACAAAAGCAGCAACCTTGTGGGAACACCATGACCTCCAAGTTCCCCACTTGACTTAGGTATATATCATTGTTCCTTCATCATTGTTGGGTCAGAGTCGTGGAATTGCCTACCTAACACCATTGTGGGAGCACCCATCACCACAAGATCCAATAGTTCAAGGAGAAAGCCCACCTATAACCTGCTCAGGGCAACCTGGGATGGGCAATAACATTGTCCACATCCCAGGAACAAATAAAAAGAAATCCAAGTCACCACTGAACATAAACTAACTGATCTCTGTGTGTTTGTGGTGCACACAGAGGAGGTTTTGTGAAACTTGTTTGCAGGAATGAACAAGTGGTCAACTGCTTTACAGTTCAATGTGATGGTTCAACATATTCAAGTTCTGGAATGATGCTCCTTCTCATAAGTTTGCAATCTCAGCTTTGTGATCATAGGAAGGTAGCAAATGGAGGCTCACTGCTTCCCCTGCCAAGAAGGAGGAATAATGAAGAGGAATGGGCTGCCTGCATGCAGTTCCTTCTGGTTGATAACAGCAATTAAAAAAAAACAGCATGAAGTAGGTTACCATCTGCCCTCTAGCTCTGTTGCATAGCAATGTCAGACCTAAGGAGGATAAAGGCAAGAATATATTCTCGGTAGCTGCGTATCTTTGATACTTGTCAGGACAAGGGCATTGGGTTCGCAAATAGGATTTTAGGTTGTATTGCAAGGACAATACAGTATAAAACTAAGAGCACTACTCGAGCTGCAGTAAGCATTGGTGCAGCTGCACTTGGAGTATTGTATTCAGTATTGGTCACATGACTGGGATATCGAGACTCTGGAGAAGGTAGGAGGTCGACAACAATGATACCCAGTCTTGGGGCTCAGGTATCAGGTTAGGCTTAAGTAAGGTATTGGAGTTACCTTTATTAGAAAAAGGCAAGCTGAGAGAGGATATAATTGAGCCTTTAAAAATGATGAAGGAATTACGTTTTGTCCAGTTTGATTATTTATGATGGATAAGGATGGCAAGACTAGGTGGGATGCATATAAACTTGTTCGGCAAAGATTCAGATTAGCTGTTAAGAACTATCTCAAGAGACATTGTCCCTTGAAATAGATTACTGAAGCATGTAATGAGGATATATTTAGTGCACTCCTTCACGAGGGAACTGGACAAGTTGAGAGGAGAACATTTCCAGCTATAGCGGGTATTTTATGGGTTAGCTAACTGTCATAGAGGAATTTTCTGATTTGGCCTCAGTTTTGTATTCCACTTCTCCCAGGACATTGCAGGACTAAGGAGTTGGGTAAATGATGTATACAATTGCAATATTTCTGTGTGTGGCAGGCTTGATGTGTGGGCTACTGAAGAAGAGTAATTTTCACAGGAGGAAGGTAAAAGTTGAAAAGACATGTAAGCTCAGTTGTAAAGTGAGACTGGAGAAATTATTTTGCATGTGGCATTCCAGACCGGCTGCATATTCCAAACCGTGCCCTATTCATAAATATATATAGATTTATTTTGACATGCTTGCCTTGCTTTTGCTAATGCAGTAATGATCAAAAATATTAAATATCCAGGCGTACTCCACTGATGGGAGCAGCCATTATCCAGCATACATATCATGGATGCTTCAACAATGCCTATGAAGCCTTCCACTGGCATCTGAAATGAACCAAAAGTAAAATACGTTAATGCTTGTAGGGTGTTGATGCAGATAAAGACAATGGGCCCAAGTTTCCACATGATTTGCGCCTGATTTTTAGGAGCAACTGGTGGAGAACGGACTATCTTAGAAATCGCAATTCTCCACATTTTTTTTTCTGCAGTTCTAGTCAGTTAGAACAGTTTCACTTTGGAACAGAACTTTTTCTTCAAAAGGGGGCGTGTCCGGCCACTGACGCCTGATTTGAAAGTTTCCACAGTGAAAACGTACTCCAAACTAACTTAGAATGGAGCAAGTGAAGATTTTTGTAGAACTAAAAAATCAGGCGCAGGTTACAAATTAGGCGTCCAGAACGAGGTGGGGGGGGGGGGGGGATGGGTGGGGGGAAGGAAAGTCATTAAATTCTATAATAAATCCTTATTTATACTTATACAAATATTACACAAATAAATCCAACCTGAATAAAAATTTATAAGCAAAGAAAAGATTAAATAAACCATCTTCCTACCTGTGTGAAAGTGATTCAGGCAGGGAGAATGCTGCAGGAAGCCTCACAAGTTGAGGCAGCCGTTCGTTCCCGCGGGGGAGGGGGGGAAGGAGAGGAGGAAGCCGTTCCCAACGGCGGGCGGGGTGGGAAGGAGACAGTGAGAAGGCTGCAGGAAGCCTCACAAGTTCAGCAGCCATTCCCCGACGGCAGGGGGTGGAGGCCGTCGGGAAACGACTGCCTCAACTTTCTGAGGCTTCCTGCAGCCTTCTCACTGCTGCAAGAAGCCTCAGTGCTGATGTGCTGATGGCAATGTGCTTTTATTAAAAAATGTTCAAAAATTAAACAGCTACAAAGAACTATAAAAATGGCCGAGTGCCAATGTTTCTGTCACACTGCGCGTGCGCGAACGCTCCAACGCGCACGCGCAGGGTTGCCGGCAGGAAAAAAACTAATTTAAATGGTACCCGCCCCCTTCCACTTACAAAATCGGCGCGAGTGGTAGGCTCCGCCACCCTGGGCGCTACGCCAAGCAGACATGGAGCTGCAGGGCGCTCCAGAATCGCTCGGAGGGGCGCCCGTTTTTTATCGTGTGGAAACTTGGGGCCTATGTGACTTCTAGTTATACTGGAATCAAAATGTCTCCCTTGAGTTTGAGACATTTGTCCAACACTGCATAGTAATCACTGTCAACTGCTGGACAGTTATCCTGGGAGAATCACTACTTTCTTGAGGGTGTTAATCTTTCTGAATTTGCAACCCAAATATTAAGGATGTACTAATGAATGGAAAAACTGTTATCCTTAGACTAGTATTGACTAGTTCATGAAATAAATGTTTATCATACCCATTCTGAGAGAAAGAAGGATTGTCCCATTATTTTATTATATAATGATGTAACTTCTGTAAATCATCATTGTTGTGTATGGAGAAAGTCAGACTGAATGCTGTGAGCTCAAAGTAATGTGTGACCTTAGTCTTTTATTGCAGGTCTCTAGAGTGCCTCTCCAACCTGTGAAGCCTTCTTAAATACCTGTGCTCCCAAGGGATTATGGGATCACTTGGGACTCCAGGGAATTAATGTCCCAGCTTCCACAGCTCTCTGAGGCAGCGAATTCCACAGATTAACAACCCTCAGAGAAGACATTTCTCCTCATCTCTGTTTTAAATGGGCCACCCCTTATTCTAAGATCATGCCCTCTAGTTCTAGTCTCCCCCATCAGTGGAAACATCCTCTCTGCATCCACCGTGTCAAGCCCCCTCATAATCTTATATGTTTCGATACGATCACCTCTCATTCTTCTGCATTCCAATGAGTAGTGGCCCAACCTACTCAATCTTTCCTCATAAGAGTCAACGCCCTCATCCCCGGAATCAACCTAGTGAAGCTTCTCTGAACTGCCTCCAAAGCAAGTATATCCTTTTGTAAATATGGAAACCAAAACTGCATGTAGTATTCCAGGTGTGGCTTCACAAAAGCCTTGTATAGCTGTAGCAAGACTTCCCTGCTTTAATACTCCATCCCTTTTGCAATAAAGGCCAAGATACCATTGACCTTCCTGATCACTTGCTGTACCTGCATTCTATCCTTTTGTGTTTCATGCACAAGTACCCCCCAGGTCCTGCTGTACTGCGGCACTTTGCAATCTTTCTCCATTTAAATAATAACTTGCTCTTTGATTTTTTTTCTGTCAAAGTGCATGACCTCACACTTTCCAACATTATACTCCATCTGCCAAATTTTTGCCCACTCACTTAGCCTGTCTATGTCCTTTTGCAGATTATTTGTGTTCTCCTCACACGTTGCTTTTCCTCCCATCTTTGTATCGTCAGCAAACTTGGCTACGTTACACTCAGTGCCTTCTTCCAAGTCGTTTATATAGATTGTAAATAGTTGGGGTCCCAGCACTGATCCCTGCGGCACCCCACTAGTTACTGATTGCCAACCAGAGAATGAACCATTTATACGGACTCTCGGGGTTGTGGGGCTGGAGGAGATTAGCGATCAGGAGGGGCGAGGCCATGGAGGGATTTGTAAAAAAGGATGAGAATTTTGCAATCGAGGCGTTGCTTAACTGGAAGCCAATGTAGATCAGCGAGCACAGAGGTGATGGATGAGCAGGACTTGGTGTGAGTTAGGACATTGGCTGCCAAGTTTTGGATCACCAAGTTTGCATAGGGTAGAATGAGGGAGTCCAACCAGGAGTGCTTTGGAGTTGTCAAGTCAAGAGGAAACAAAAGTAGGGATGAGGGTTTCAGCAGCAGGTGAGCTGAGGCAGGGGTGGAGACGGGCAATGTTATGGAGGTGGAAATAGGCGGTTTTAGTTATGCCACGGATATGTGGCCGGAAGCTCATTTCAGGGTGAAATATGACACCTAGGTTGCGAATAGTTTGTTTCAGCCTCAGACATGCAACGCAGAGAGATGGTGTCAGTGGCTTGGGAACAAAAGTTTGTGGCGGGGACCAAATTATCAAAAAATCAGTAGTAATTATGGTGATCCTGCTTTTTGAAAGAGTAGAGTTGGCAACATGACTGGTTCATTGACCTCTGCCTGCTGCTGTTCTTGTGTTCAGGTATCATTGAACCACACTGATAAAAATCATCAATGCTTTTTTAAAATCTGAAAGATGTATTAATGATTTGCAATCCTATTCCAGATATCTTTCTTCCTTGTTGAGTGATGATGATCTTCTGTTGAGAAAAGGTTGGGAACCTACAGTTTACCTGAATTGGATGTTAATGCTGCTCTCAAAGGGCCCAAGTTTCGGGCCGTGCCTAGAACAGCGCAGCCCCGACCTGGACGCCCGTTTTTTGCGCCACAAAGTGCGCCTAAAAAAACCTTCCAGATTCTCTGGCTCCCTGCTGCAGGGGGCGGAGCTAGGTCCCTGCGCTGAAAACCGTGCCGGGACCTCTGCACATGCGCGCTACAATGCAGAGGTCCCGGCAGCCCCTAGCCCAGGCCGAATGGCCTCACTGGGGCTGCGTGAATAAGGCTCCTCCCACGCCCAGCTCCTGCTTCCACCTGACTCGACTCCAGCTCTCCTCCCCTCGCCCCCGGATTGGACCCAACCCGCGCTCCCCGCCACCCGACCTGACCTCCCTCTCCCTTCTCCCCCCCCCACCCCTCCCCCGACCCGAACCTCTTCCCTCCCTCCCTCCCCCCCGCCCCTGACACGAACCGACCCGCTCTCCCTCCCTCCCCTTCCGACCCGTACTCCCGACCCGACCTGACCTGCGCTCCCCCCGACCCGCGCTCCCCCCGACCCGTGCTCCCGACCCCCGACCCGACCCAACGCCACCTACCTGCAAATCTGGTGCTGGGGACTGGGCCCTGCCCGCAGTCTTGGGCCTGGCCTGTTCAGCCTCTTCCCCCCCCCCCCCCTTTCTCCTCCCTCCCCCCCCCCCCCCCGCTTCTCCTTCCTTCCCCCCCCCCCCCCCCGCTTCTCCTTTCTCCTCCTCCCCTCCCCCTGCTTCTCCTTCCCCACCCCCCCGCTTCTCCTTCCTCCTCCCCCCCGCTTCTCCTTCCTCCTCCCCCCCAGCTTCTCCTTCCTTCCCCCCCTTCTTCCTCCTCCCCCCCGCTTCTCCTTCCTTCCCCCCGCTTCTCCTTCCTTCCCCCCGCTTCTCCTTCCCCCCCCTTCTCCTTCTCCCCCCCTTCTCCTTCCCCCCCCTTCTCCTTCACCCCCCTTCTCCTTTACACCCCTTCTCCTTCTCTTTACCCCCCCTTCTCTTTACCCCCCCCCCCTCTCCTTACCCCCCCCTCTCCTTCTCCTTACCCCCCCTTCTTAAGTGTATCTAAGGGTTAAGTCATGGCAGGAGAGCTCGGTCGGGTGTTATGCTCCTCCTGTACCATGTGGGAACTCAGGGACACTTCCGGTTCCCTGACGACTACGTGTGCGGGAAGTGTATCCGCCTCCAGCTCCTGACGGACCGCGTTGCGGAGTTGGAGCTGAGGGTGGATTCACTCTGGAGCATCCACGATGCTGAGAATGACGTGAGTATCACGTGTAGTGAGTTGGTCTTACCGCAGGGAAAGGGTCCACAGCCAGCTAGGGAATGGAAGACCAGCAGGAAGAGTAGTGCAAGGAAGGTAGTGCAGGGGTCCCCTGTGGTCATCCCCCTGCAAAACAGATACACTGTTTTGAGTACTGTTGAGGGGGATGACTCATCAGGGGAGGGCAGCAGCAGCCAAGTTCATGGCACCGTGGCTGGCTCTGCTGCACAGGAGGGCAAGAAAAAGAGTGGGACAGCAATAGTGATAGGGGATTCAATGGTGAGGGGAATAGATAGGCGTTTCTGCGGCCGCGACCGAGACTCCAGGATGGTATGTTGCCTCCCTGGTGCAAGGGTCAAGGATGTCTCGGAGCGGGTGCAGGACATTCTGAAATGGGAGGGAGAACAGCCAGTTGTCGTGGTGCACATTGGTACCAACGACATAGGTAAAAAAAGGGATGAGGTCCTACGAAACGAATTTAAGGAGCTAGGAGCTAAATTAAAAAGTAGGACCTCAAAAGTAGTAATCTCGGGATTGCTACCAGTGCCACGTGATAGTCAGAGTAGGAATCGCAGGATAGCGCAGATGAATACGTGGCTTGAGCAGTGGTGCAGCAGGGAGGGATTCAAATTCCTGGGGCATTGGGACCGGTTCTGGGGGAGGTGGGACCAGTACAAACCGGATGATCTGCACCTGGGCAGGACCGGAACCAATGTCCTAGGGAGAGTGTTTGCTAGTGCTGTTGGGGAGGATTTAAACTAATATGGCAGGGGGATGGGAACCAATGCAGGGAGACAGAGGGAAACAAAAAGGAGGCAAAAGCAAAAGACAGAAAGGAGATGAGGAAAAGTGGAGGGCGGAGAAACCCAAGGCAAAGAACAAAAAGGGCCACTGTACAGCAAAATTCTAAAAGGACAAAGGGTGTTAAAAAAACAAGCCTGAAGGCTTTGTGTCTTAATGCAAGGAGTATCCGCAATAAGGTGGATGAATTAATTGTGCAAATAGATGTTAATAAATATGATGTGATTGGGATTACGGAGACGTGGCTCCAGGATGATCAGGGCTGGGAACTCAACATTCAGGGGTATTCAACATTCAGGAAGGATAGAATAAAAGGAAAAGGAGGTGGGGTAGCATTGTTGGTTAAAGAGGAGATTAATGCAATAGTTAGGAAGGACATTAGCTTGGATGATGTGGAATCTATATGGGTAGAGCTGCAGAACACCAAAGGGCAAAAAACGTTAGTAGGAGTTGCGTACAGACCTCCAAACAGTAATAGGGATGTTGGGGAGGGCATCAAACAGGAAATTAGGGGTGCATGCAATAAAGGTGTAGCAGTTATAATGGGTGACTTTAATATGCACATAGATTGGGCTAGCCAAACTGGAAGCAATACGGTGGAGGAGGATTTCCTGGAGTGCATAAGGGATGGTTTTCTCGACCAATATGTTGAGGAACCAACTAGGGGGGAGGCCATCTTAGACTGGGTGTTGTGTAATGAGAGAGGATTAATTAGCAATCTCATTGTGCGAGGCCCCTTGGGGAAGAGTGACCATAATATGGTGGAATTCTGCATTAGGATGGGGAATGAAACAGTAAATTCAGAGACCATGGTCCAGAACTTAAAGAAGGGTAACTTTGAAGGTATGAGGCGTGAATTGGCTAGGATAGATTGGTGAATGATACTTAGGGGGTTGACTGTGGATGGGCAATGGCAGACATTTAGAGACCGCATGGATGAATTACAACAATTGTACATTCCTGTCTGGCGTAAAAATAAAAAAGGGAAGGTGGCTCAACCGTGGCTATCTAGGGAAATCAGGGATAGTATTAAAGCCAAGGAAGTGGCATACAAATTGGCCAGAAATAGCAGCGAACCTGGGGACTGGGAGAAATTTAGAACTCAGCAGAGGAGGACAAAGGGTTTGATTAGGGCAGGGAAATTGGAGTACGAGAAGAAGCTTGCAGGGAACATTAAGGTGGATTGCAAAAGTTTCTATAGGTATGTAAAGAGAAAAAGGTTAGTAAAGACAAACGTAGGTCCCCTGCAGTCAGAATCAGGGGAAGTCATAACGGGGAACAAAGAAATGGCAGACCAATTGAACAAGTACTTTGGTTCGGTATTCACTAAGGAGGATACAAACAACCTTCCGGATATAAAAGGGGTCAGAGGGTCTAGTAAGGAGGGGGAACTGAGGGAAATCTTTATTAGTCGGGAAATTGTGTTGGGGAAATTGATGGGATTGAAGGCCGATAAATCCCCAGGGCCTGATGGACTGCATCCCAGAGTACTTAAGGATGTGGCCTTGGAAATAGCGGATGCATTGACAGTCATTTTCCAACATTCCATTGACTCTGGATCAGTTCCTATGGAGTGGAGGGTAGCCAATGTAACCCCACTTTTTAAAAAAGGAGGGAGAGAGAAAACAGGGAATTATAGACCGGTCAGCCTGACCTCAGTAGTGGGTAAAATGATGGAATCAATTATTAAGGATGTCATAGCAGTGCATCTGGAAAATGGTGACATGATAGGTCCAAGTCAGCATGGATTTGTGAAAGGGAAATCATGCTTGACAAATCTTCTGGAATTTTTTGAGGATGTTTCCAGTAAAGTGGACAAAGGAGAACCAGTTGATGTGGTATATTTGGACTTTCAGAAGGCTTTCGACAAGGTCCCACACAAGAGATTAATGTGCAAAGTTAAAGCACATGGGATTGGGGGTAGTGTGCTGACGTGGATTGAGAACTGGTTGTCAGACAGGAAGCAAAGAGTAGGAGTAAACGGGTACTTTTCAGAATGGCAGGCAGTGACTAGTGGGGTGCCGCAAGGTTTTGTGCTGGGGCCCCAGCTGTTTACATTGTACATTAATGATTTAGACGAGGGGATTAAATGCAGTATCTCCAAATTTGCGGATGACACTAAGTTGGGTGGCAGTGTGAGCTGCGAGGAGGATGCTATGAGGCTGCAGAGTGACTTGGATAGGTTAGGTGAGTGGGCAAATGCATGGCAGATGAAGTATAATGTGGATAAATCTGAGGTTATCCACTTTGGTGGTAAAAACAGAGAGACAGACTATTATCTGAATGGTGACAGATTAGGAAAAGGGAAGGTGCAACGAGACCTGGGTGTCATGGTACATCAGTCATTGAAGGTTAGCATGCAGGTACAGCAGGCGGTTAAGAAAGCAAATGGCATGTTGGCCTTCATAGCGAGAGGATTTGAATACAGGGGCAGGGAGGTGTTGCAACAGTTGTACAGGGCCTTGGTGAGGCCACACCTGGAGTATTGTGTACAGTTTTGGTCTCCTAACTTGAGGAAGGACATTCTTGCTATTGAGGGAGTGCAGCGAAGATTCACCAGACTGATTCCCGGGATGGCGGGACTGACCTATCAAGAAAGACTGGATCAACTGGGCTTGTATTCACTGGAGTTCAGAAGAATGAGAGGGGATCTCATAGAAACTTTTAAAATTCTGACGGGTTTAGACAGGTTAGATGCAGGAAGAATGTTCCCAATGTTGGGGAAGTCCAGAACCAGGGGTCACAGTCTGAGGATAAGGGGTAAGCCATTTAGGACTGAGATGAGGAGAAACTTCTTCACCCAGAGAGTGGTGAACCTGTGGAATTCTCTACCACGGAAAGTAGTTGAGGCCAATTCACTAAATATATTCAAAAGGGAGTTAGATGAAGTCCTTACTACTCGAGGGATCAAGGGTTATGGCGAGAAAGCAGGAAGCGGGTACTGAAGTTTCATGTTCAGCCATGAACTTATTGAATGGCGGTGCAGGCTAGAGGGCTGAATGGCCTGCTCCTGCACCTATTTTCTATGTTTCTATGTTTCTCCTTCTCCTTACCCCCCTTCTCCTTCTCCTTTCCTCCCCCCCTTCTCCTTTCCTCCCCCCCTTCTCCTTTCCTCCCCCCCTTCTCCTTTCCTCCCCCCCTTCTCCTTTCCTCCCCCCCTTCTCCTTTCCTCCCCCCCTTCTCCTTTCCTCCCCCCCTTCTCCTTTCCTCCCCCCCTTCTCCTTTCCTCCCCCCTTCTCCTTTCCTCCCCCCCTTCTCCTTTCCTCCCCCCCTTTTCCTTTCCTCCCCCCCTTCTCCTTTCCTCCCCCCCTTCTCCTTTCCTCCCCCCTTCTCCTTTCCTCCCCCCCTTCTCCTTTCCTCCCCCCCTTCTCCTTTCCTCCCCCCCTTCTCCTTTCCTCCCCCCCTTCTCCTTTCCTCCCCCCCTTCTCCTTTCCTCCCCCCCTTCTCCTTTCCTCCCCCCCCCTTCTCCTTTCCTCCCCCCCCTTCTCCTTTCTCCCCTGCAATAAAGGCCAAGATACCATTGACCTTCCTGATCACTTGCTGTACCTGCATTCTATCCTTTTGTGTTTCATGCACAAGTATCCCCCAGGTCCTGCTGTACTGCGGCACCTTGCAATCTTTCTCCATTTAAATAATAACTTGCTCTTTGATTTTTTTTCTGTCAAAGTGCATGACCTCACACTTTCCAACATTATACTCCATCTGCCAAATTTTTGCCCACTCACTTAGCCTGTCTATGTCCTTTTGCAGATTATTTGTGTTCTCCTCACACGTTGCTTTTCCTCCCATCTTTGTATCGTCAGCAAACTTGGCTACGTTACACTCAGTGCCTTCTTCCAAGTCGTTTATATAGATTGTAAATAGTTGGGGTCCCAGCACTGATCCCTGCGGCACCCCACTAGTTACTGATTGCCAACCAGAGAATGAACCATTTATCCCGACTCTCTGTTCTCTGTTAGTTAGCCAATCCTCTATCCATGCTAATATATGACCCCTACCCAGTGAACATTTATCTTGTGCAGTAACCTTTTATGTGACACCTTGTCAAATGCCTTCTGGAAGTCCAAATACACCACATCCACTGGTTCCCCTTTATCCACCCTGTTCATTGCATCCTCAAAGAATTCCAGCAAATTTTTCAAACATGACTTTCCCTTCATAAATCCATGCTGACTCTGCCTGACCGAATTTTGCTTTTCCAAATGTTCTGCTACTGCTTCTTTAATAATGGACTCCAATATTTTCCCAACCATAGATGTTAGGCTAACTGATCTATAGTTTCCTGCTTTTTATCTGCCTCCTTTTTTAAATAGGGGCGTTACATTTGCAGTTTTCCAATCTTCTGGGACCTCCCCAGAATCCAGGGAATTTTGGTAAATTACAACCAATGCATCCACAATCCCTGCCGCTACTTCTCTTAAGACCCAAGAATGCAAGCCATCAGGTCCAGGGGATTGATCTGCCTTTAGTCCCATTATCTTACTGAGTACCACCTCCTTAGTGATTGTGCTAAGTTCCTCCCCCCCCCCCCATAGCTCCTAGACTATTCACTCTTGGAATATTGTTAGTGTCCTCTACCGTAAAGACTGATACAAAATATTTGTTCAAAGTTTCTGCTATCTCCATGTTCCCCATTACTAATTCCCTGGTCTCATCCTCTAAGGGACCAACATTTACTTTAGCCACTCTTTTCCTTTTTATATACCTGTAGAAACTCTTGCTGTCTGTTTTTATATTTTGTGCTAGTTTACTTTCATAGTCTATCTTCCCTTTCTTAATCATTTTTTTAGTCGTTCTTTGCTGGCTTTTCAAAGCTTCCCAGTCTTCTCTCCTCCTACTAGTTTTGACCACTTTATATGCTCTTGTTTTTAATTGGATACCGTCCTTTATTTCTTTAGTTAGCCATGGATGGCTATCTTTTCTCTTACATCCTTTCCTCCTCACTGGAATATATTTTTCTTGAGATTTGTGAAATATTTCCTTAAATGTACACCACTGTTCATCAACCGTCCTACACTTTAATCTATTTTCCCAGTCCACTTTACCCAACTCTGCTCTCATACCTTCATAGTCTCCTTTATTTAAGCTTAGTGCGCTGGTTAGAGATCCAACTTTCTCACCCTCACAATTGTAGCCATGGAACCTCTGGCAATGGTTTTACTTCCCACCCCCACACCATTATTTCCATCCGCAGTGAGATCTCCGTCATCAGTGTGGAATCTTCAGTGGATCCATTGTTGACGATGTCCCTTTCGTTATCTACATGTTGTTCATTGGTGATGTCATCTGCAAATGTGGGGTGAGCTTCCACTAGAGCATTAGTGATACCCAGCCCTACCTCTCCAACCACCTCAATTGATCCCTCCACTGCTTCCATGTTGTCAGACTGCTTGTCTGAAATCCAGTCTTGATTTATTCTCAACTTTCTCCAGTTACATATTGGGATGGTTGAAACCACAAACTCCGTACCCTCGCCACCAATTCCATCTTGCTTCCTGACCACTGTCTGAGGTGGAAATAAATTGTTTGCAATCTTGTTGTCCTGCTTTACCCCAAGCTGCTCGTCCAACTCCATATCCTCTTCATTACAAACTAAATGTCTATAGTAAATAATCAGCCCTTCTTGCACCCATTGCTGGCATCAAACCACATCCAGCCAGATACAGAATAAAATTTCCCATACTCTGCCTTAACCAGAGCTGCAAAAGACCAGCCTCTGCTGCACAGGTGTGACATTTTTATTTGCCACACCAGAGTGCCTTCTGGCCTCTCTAAATGAGATTGCAACTTTGAGTGCAATTTTGAGCCCACGTTTAGAAACTACATTGAAACTGCCCAAACTCATTTCAGTTGAAGACCCAGCAGTCTGAAAACAGATTTGCATCCCATTAATTTAGTTGGATTTGAACCCATGCCATAGGTCAAATGACAGATTGATAACTCCATGTACCACTGAGTTCCTTTGTAACAAATGTTTTTTTTTAAATCATTTATTTCCAACTGTATTGATACTACCAAAATTGATGTGAGGTTGAGGATATGGTCTTATGAATGAAGTGTCTTTCCATTTAAAAACATGAGTACATGCACTGTAGTTTAGAGGTTTTCAGGTCAATAGCTGTAGTGGAAGTATGGTGCCAGCCATGCCTCAGTGGTAGCATTCTCGCTTGAGTCAGAAAGTTGTAGGTTTCAGTCCCACTCGAGAGACTTGAGCACAAAATCTAGGCTGACATTGTAGTGCAGTACTGAGTGAGTGATGAGACATTAAACTGGGCCCCATCTGTGCTCTCAGGTGGATGTAAAAGATCCCATGGCACTATTTCGAAGAGAGCAGGGGAGTTCTTCCCAGTGTTATGGTCAAATTTTATCCCTCAACCAACATCAGATTATTTGGTCATTATCACTTTGATGTTTGTGGGAGCTTGCTGTGTGCTAATTAGCTGCCATGTTTCCTACAATCTAACAGTGATTACACTTCAAACATACTTTGTTGGCTGTAAAGTACTTTGGCATGTCCTGGGGTTGTGAAAGGTGCTATATAAATGCAGGTCTTGGGTGTGGGGAATGGAAAGTCTGGGATACTTTCCATTGGTTTTGTCACACATGGAATTATTAGTCTTACTTACTTCAAGCCTTTTACTTGGTAGCATATAGAGAAACTAGAGTATAAATGTCAAAGTTGCCGCGTTTGTCTACTGGCTCAAATAATTACAAGTTAGTAATACAATTGGAGGTTCACCTGATTTAAAACATTGAGAGCAACGCTCGAGTGATTTCAGATATTAACTCAATGTTATGTTGGTTTTCAACTGAAGTAGAGTTATAAATTTCATGATAAAAGTTCTTGTGCAGCTTAGAAGGAACATTGAACCCCTATAGAAGGTGCCGGATTGAAACAGACACTGGATGATTGGAGTCTCCGCTGTCAACCCTGTCAGCAACTGTATGCGAGGGGAACAACGAAAGCTGTTCTTTCGCCACTGAGAGGGTAGTTTGGGCCATAATTATACTGGCTATTTTCCCTACATGTTACAATGGCTTTGTAGCCATCAATTTGGGTCCAGTGGATAAATATGGGATAGGTTGAAAGATATTCTGATCTGACTAGGATCTGTTGCACAAGGACTCATGTTTAAAATACTAACTAGCAGTGGGCTAGATTTCTTAAATACTTGTGCTAGTGGTGTGAAACAAACTAAGAGCTATATTATAAATTTAATATATGTAAGAAAAATATAAAAGGGGTCTCTGAAGTACAAGAAAATCCTTGTGAAATTTTCTCTTTCATGTGCACATGGAAAACAAATTAGCTTTCAACACCACACATGTAGATCTATTTGACCATTACACAGAATAGGGTTAACTTTTAGCAGAGAACCTGTTAACCATGAGCAGTGACCTTGCAAAACTAAAGATCAAATTTATTTAAGGTTAATGGTTCCGCATGACCCTTTCCACAAGAGGTTGTGACCTTTGAACCCTATTCAGCACTCAGCTTAGTGGACCTTGAAAGTCCTAGAATTTGTATTATTTGTTTTGGGTCTAGGCTATAAGTTACTTTGAGTGGGTTGAGTTGTACTTTGATTCCAAAATCTAAATTGTTATAATGTTCAAGAATTCTAGATTTTTATATTGAAACTTTATGCTATTGCTTACAACATATGAGGATTTTTCATTTTAATAAATCTAATATTTATTCAGTATGGACGACTTGGGACTCTTGCACAAAGCTTGATTGCCACCAGGAGTTTTAAAAAGAACCATGCCTCATTTATAAAATGCTGAGTTTGAATAGTTTATAAAAACATCATCTTCTGTCTACGGTTCTAAATTATATGGCTGTTTTCAGTGCACCTTTGCTTCCCCATTCAGTGCATTGTTGGCTTTGCAACTCAGCAACATCATTATTGCTGGTGGTCTATGTTTTTTCCTCACAACTTTCCCAGATCTATAGATGAACAAAAGATGTATTTAAAATAAGAGAATACTTGACCAGTTGCTTATGGAAGAAAAACCATTGAATGGCACTGGTTGCACAAGGCAGAAGCACTGTAGGTTCAGTAATGACTGATTAATTCAGTACTAACCAATAACTATTTACTTAAAAAAAACTTCACTTTGATTTCTCTTTCTTTTGAAAGCATTTGGTGTTAGATGGACCTTTCAGCATAGAATTATATAGTATTACATCGAATATATGGCACAGAAACAGGCCATTCAGCCCAGTCAGTCCATGCCGGTGTTTATGCTCCACTGAAACCTCATACAGTCTTTCCTCATCTAAATCTATCAGCAGAATTAGTGTCCGCTTGACTTAATGCATTTTCCTCTTGAGTCAGAAGGTTGTGGGTTCAAAAACATAGACCACCAGCAATAATGATGTTGCTGAGGTGCAAAGTCAACCACTCCGAGGCCAGTGCTTAGGGAGTGCTGCATTCTCGGGGGATTCTGTGTTTCCAATGATACTTTAAACTGAGGCCCCACTTGCCCTGTCAAGTCGACGTAAAAGATCCCATTGCACTATTCGAAGAAAGGTTGGGGAGTTCACAGAGTGTCTAAACTAGAATTTATCTTGTTGTTTGTGGAATCTTGCTGTGTGCCAGATTTCCCTACAAGACAACAGTGACTACGCTTCATTTAAAAAAGTAACTGAATGTGAAGTGGTTTGGGGAGTCCTCAGAACATGAAAGATATTATATAAATATATGCTTTTTAGTGAGGGGCTGCTAAATGGTGCTTAGTGATACAGGTTGAACCTCCCTTATCCAGAACTACCTTATCCGGAACCACCCCTCGTCCAGAACCATTCCTGGCCACCAGGTGGCACATGCGCTGAACTCCGACATGAACAAATTGAAGTCCTTCCTTGCTGCTGACTCCCGCAATCGCTAGCCTGACCCTGCGATCCACCGCCGCCTGCCCCCCCCCCCAGGGTGATCTCTCTGCCGCACTCCCAGCCCCAAGCCAGCCAACCTCAATATCCCCTTGCTCAGTACCTGTACCATCCAATTTAACATGACCATCCCTCATCCGGAAAAATCCCTTATCCAGAACAAGCCAGGACCTGAGGGTTCCAGATAAGGGAGGTTCAAGCTATATAATGAGAAGCTGGTGAATTAACTGAAGTTTAATCAAAAAGGTTTTTTGTTGGACAAATATTAGAAGTGGAAGGAATTTAAAATAATTAACTCGTATTATCACAGTGGGTTTCCAATAAATCACTGTATAAGCTACCAATCTACATGCTGTATAGCTTTTCACCATATATATTAATGACTTGCATGAAGGGAAAGAGAGTGGAAGTTACAAAGGAACGTAGACAGACTAAGTGACTGGGCAAAACCATGGCAGGTGGAGTTCTATGTGGGAAGTGTAAAGTAATTCTGCTACAACTGTACAGGGTATTGATGAGGCCACACCTGGAGTGCTGTGAACAGTTTTGGTCTCCATATTTAAAGAAGGATATACTTGCATTGGAGGCTGTTCAGAGAAGGTTCACTAGGTTGATTCTGGAGATGAGGGGGTTCATTTATGAAGATAGGTTGAGTACATAAGAACATAAGAAATAGGAACAGGAGAAGGCCATGCGGCCCCTTGAGCCTGCTCCGCCATTCAATAAGATCATGGCTGATCTGATCTTGGACTCAGCTCCACTTCCCCGCCCGCTCCGCATAACCCTTTATCCCCTTATCGTTTAAGAAACTGTCTATTTCTGTCTTAAATGTATTCAATGTCCCAGCTTCCACAGCTCTCTGAGGCAGCGAATTCCACAGATTTACAACCCTCAGAGAAGAAATTTCTCCTCATCTCGGTTTTAAATAGGCGGCCACTTATTCTAAGATCATGCCCTCCAGTTCTAGTTTCCCCCATCAGTAGAAACATCCTCTCTGCATCCACCTTGTCAAGCTCCCTCATAATCTTATACGTTTCGATAAGATCACCTCTCATTCTTCTGAATTCCAATGAGTAGAGGCTCAACCTTGCCTGATAAGTCAACCCCCTCATCCCTGTTGGGCCTATACTCAATGGAGTTCAGAAGAATCAGAAGCGATCTTATCGAAACATATAAAATACTGAGGGGGTTCAACAAGGTGGATGCAGAGAGGATATTTCCACTCATAGGGGAAACAAAAACTAGGGGGCATAGTCTCAGAATAAGGGGCCGCTCATTTAAAAATGACATGAGGAGGAATTTCTTCTCTGAGGGTTATAAATCTATGCCCGAGACAGCTGTGGAGGCTGGGTCATTGAATATATTTAAGGCGGAAATAGACAGATATTTGCGCGATAAGGGAATAAAGGGTTATGGGGGGCAGGCAGGGAAGTGGAGCTGAGTCCATGATCAGATCAACCATGATCTTATTAAATGGCAGAGCAGACTCGAGGGATCAAATGGCCTACTCCTGCTCCTGTTTCTTATGTTCTTATGTTCATCCGCTTTGGATTGGAGAAAAACAATATTTTCTTATGGTGAGAGACAATGAACATTGAACGACCAAAGGGATTTTGGTATCCATGTACACAACTCACTAAAAGCTTGCGCACATGCACAAAATGTAATCAAAAATGTTAACACAAAGGGAAGGACATTATGGTTCCATTGACCAAGAGCCTTAGTCAGACCCCATCTGGAGTACTATAGTCAGTTTTGGCCACTGAACATCACAAAATATATATTGGCCTTGGAGGGGCGTACAGCACAGATTCACCAGAATGGTACCAGGACTTAAAATTGTGAGGAAAGCTTATACACTTGGCTTGTAATACCTTTGGTTTAGAAGGTTGAGGGGGTGATCTAATCTAGGTGTTTAAAATTATCAAGGAATTTGGAAGGGTAGTTACAGAGAAAATCTTTCCTCTGGTGGGGCGAACAAAAGGATATAATGTTAAAGTAAAAGCTAGGCCATTTTGGAGTGAAACCAGGAAATACTTTTTTACACAAGGAATAGTGGAAAGCTGGAACACTCTTTCCCCCAAAAGGCTGTGGATGCTGGTCAATTGAAATTTTCAGGACTGCGGTCAATAGATTTTTGTTAGGCAAAGGATATCAAGGGGTATGGAGCAAAGGTGGGTAAATGGAGTTGAGATCAGCCATAATCTAATTGAATGGCAGAACGGACTCGAGGGGCTAACTGGCCATTCTTGTTCCTATTTATACCTATTGGACATAATCACTAAACTGGCAGCTTTTGCATTTTAAGAATTTTCTCAAATCCTTTTCTAATGGTTTCAGAGGAAGGAGAGGTAACCGGATAATCTTTGTACTTTTGTGAATGGAATGGAAATGACAGATAGTCCTGTAGCAAAATTATATTCCATTACTTCATAAAAGGTAATTTTTCTACAAAGTTGGATAATTTTGGTTAATCGAACCATCTGGAACATTTTTGTTGGTGCATGAGCATAACAATTAAGCTAAATGGTTTCCCATGTGGCATCAAGCAGACAGAGAGAAAACGTTGGTCAACTGATAAACATGCCAAATGACTTGGAGTTAGACAATCTCAGGTGACCAATGACTGGGGCTTTTCAGTCTACAAGCGAAATCTCAAAAAACGAAACTTGAATTTTTGATACCATTTTTGTGAAAGTTATGTCAAGTAACTTTACAATTCATTTTAATTGAGGCAATTGTTTTTTTTGGTGCAAATTTATAAAGCAAAAATGTTTTCCCAATCTCTTGAGTGAGTTGATCTCAGCTGGGGTGGTGGTATGGGCACTAGATTTGGGTTAGAGTGGGTTAATCGTTTGGTTTAGGAAGATTTCAACTCCTATCGATCTCCACATGTTATAGCATTTCTGTGGAATAGCACATTATATAGAAATTACAACACAGAAGCAAGACGTTTGGCCCAATTGGTCAGTGTTGGTGCTTATCCTCTATGAGTGATAGCCTGATCCCAAGTGCTCTGCCTATTCTGATAGGGAGAAGTATGGCACATGGATCTGAGGTTTGACTTGTTAAAACAACCAAATTTATTTACAAAATCAGATGGACTTAGTAATTTAATTCCCGATATATTTATGAGAATATAAGGCAACAATAATTTAGCAAAATACTGCGGATGCTGGAAATCTGAAATAAAAACAGAAAATGCTGGAAATACTCAGCATTTAAGGTCATTGACCTGAAACATTAACTCTGTCTCACTCTCCACAGATGCTGTCTGACCTGCTGAGTATTTCCGATAATTTATTATATACAGTTCATTGAACATCCCACTAGCCCTTAAGTAGTTAATACAATCTCCTTCAACGTTTTAAGCACTGGTACAGTGAATACTAACAGCCATTCTTCTCATACTCCTTGGCAACAGAATGCAGTCTCGAGCCATGTCCCTCAAGTAGAAAGTTTGACAGGAAATATGCAAGCCAAAATGTAACAGTTCTTTTGTGTGAACATCCTTCAGAATCCAATAAGAACTAAAGAAAAGTGGAAAGACCCTCGCTTTATCTACTTCATTTTTTAAAAGTATGAAGGCGTTTCTTTGTGTAGGAAAAGAAATACAGCTTAATGATATTACGCATGAACAGAGCGATAGGATGACACTTTGTGGATTTAGGACAGATCACCAGCTGCTTCCATGCATAACAATTAACCAGTTTTAACAGTAATTGGCATCTGACCTTGCACAATGATGAAATTCATAGATATATTTATTTATATTTATATATATATATATATATATATATATACTTGAACTGAATGGCTCAGAGACGTAATGGTCAATCCCCCAAAATTGGCACATTCAAAGCACAGGAGCTGGAGACAGATTCAGCTGGAGACAGATTCAGCAGTAACTTTCAAAATGGAATTGGATATATAGAACAGCAACTACTGCTTGCATTTCTATAGCACCTTTAACGTAGTAAAATGTCCCAAGGAGCTTTACAGGAGCGTTATCAAACAAAATTTGACACCGAGTCTCGAGATATTAGGACAGGTGCAAAGAGATAGAAACATAGAAAATAGGTGCAGGACTAGGCCACTCAGCCCTTCGAGCCTGCACCACCATTCAATATGATCATGGCTGATCGTGCAACTTAAGTACCCCATTCCTGCTTTCTCTCCATACCCCTTGATCCCTTTAGCCATAAGGGCCACATCTAACTCCCTTTTGAATATATCTAACGAACTGGCCTCAACAACTTTCTGTGGTAGAGAATTCCACAGGTTCACAATTCCCACAGTGAAGAAGTTTTTCCTCAGCTTGGTCCTAAATGGCTTATCCCTTATCCTTCGACTGAGACCCCTTGTTCTGGACTTCCCCAACATCGGGAATATTCTTCCTGCATCTAACCTGTCCACTCCCATCAGAATTTTATATGTTTCTGAGATCCCCTCTCATTCTTCTAAATTCCAGTGAATATAAGCCTAGTCGGTCCAGTCTTTCTTCATATGTCAGTCCTGCCATCCCGGGAATCAGTCTGGTGAACCTTCGCTGCACTCCCTCAATAGCAAGAATGTCCTTCCTCAGATTAGGAGACCAAAACTGCACACAATACTCAAGGTGTGGTCTCACCAAGGCCCTGTACAACTGCAGTAACACCTCCCTGCTCCTATACTCAAATCCCCTCGCTATGAAGGCCAGCAAGCCATTTGCTTTCTTTACTGCCTGCTGTACCTGCATGCCTACCTTCAATGACTGATGTACCATGACACCCAGGTCTCGTTGCACCTCCCCTTTTACTAATCTGTCACCATTCAGGTAATCTGCCTTCCTGTTTTTGCCACCAAAGTGGATAACCTCACACTTATCCACATTATACTGCATCTGCCATGCATTTGCCCATTCACCTAATCTGTCCAAGTCATTCTGCAGCCTCCTAGCATCCTCCTCGTAGCTCGCACTGCCACCCAGCTTCATGTCATCTGCAAACTTGGAGATATTACATTCAATTCCTTCGACTAAATCATTAATGTATATTGTAGATAGCTGGGGTCCCAGCACTGAACCCTGCGGCACCCCACTAGTCACTGCCTGCTATTCTGCGCACGTGCGCAGCTGCCGACACTCTTTTTGGCCCAGGGTTTAAGGAGTGTCTTAAAGAAGAATAGACAGGTGGTGAGATTTATAAGGGCCCAAGTTTCGGGTGGAGTTGCTCCTATTTTTTTGGAGCAGCTAGTTTAGTTTGGAGTATCTTAGAAATCGCAATTCTCGGCATTTAATTTGCTCCAGTTCTAGTGAGTTAGTTTAGTTTCGTTTTAGTTCAGTTTTGTTTTCAAAAGAGGATTTTTCAAAACGGCCACGCCTGTTTTGCAAGTTTAGGTACTGAAAAGTTACTCCAAACTAACTTAGAACGGAGTAAGTGTCGACTTTTGTATGCTCAGAAAAACCTTGCATACACTTTGGGGGGGGTGGGAAAGAGAAAGGGAAGTTAGGGGATTTTCCAAAGCATTAAACACTTCACTTTTAAAAATAAAGAACCATCAATAATAAATGATAAATAAATCAATAAATAAAAGGTTCCTACCTCACCTACCCATTCGGGAGCACCAAGTGCCCGGCCAGGGCTAGGGGCTGTGTGCTGCAGGCTGGAAATCGGCACTCTGCCGCTCCAGGAGCCCATTCGGCCAGAGCTCGGGGCTGCGTGCTTTGGGCCCCTCCCACACAGCCAGCAGCCCATGCACACACAACCTGGGGGCCAGAAGTTACTGTGCACACGCACAGACTCTACTGCACGTGCACGCAGCTGCCGGCGCTCTTTTTGGCCCAGGGCAGTAGCTCCGCCAACGCACCCCCTCCCCCGCCCCGCCCCGCCCTGCTGTTGTGCTGCATCGCGCTGACTGCTGAATATGCCTGCTGCACTCGGAGAATTGCGAGGTAAGTTTTTGGCGCGCTTTTTATTCCACAAAATAGGCGGGCCTCTCAAAGGTGCGCCGTTCTAGCGGATATCGGAAACTTGGGCCCTTTGGGAGGGAATTCCAGAGCTTTAGTGTCGAGGCATCTGAAAATATACTTGAAATTACAGGGCTATAGGGGACAAGCATGGGATTAAGTAAACAGCTCGTTCAAAGAGCCAGCACAGGCATGATGGGCCAAGTAGCTTCCTTCTGTGCTTCTATGTGAATTCTGTTCTGCTCTCAGGATGTCTTAAGACATCTTTATAACTTGAAAGGTATTCCATGGCAATAAATCGTGGCTCTGGTTACTTGGCTTAAATTCTATCTGGAGATCTTAACTCTGGATGGGAAATGTGAATCATTTACTTAGCTTTGCAGGATGGTGGTCTACAAAAGACCGTTTCATCCTAAAAGATCTGTTGCTTATCAAGCTGAGTAAGAAATGTGCTCCAAAAGGTATTTAATCCCCTGTGGACTGATTATGTCTTTACTGTTTCAAGAATTGTACTTTATTTTGTTGTGTCTTTACGTTTTGTTTGTAAATGAAACTTAGTTTTAGCCTGTATGCTTTGGTCTGATGGTGTGGTGTTTCGCACCTTTCAAAAAGAATAACGACAATATACTGATGTCCCTCCTGATTTCCAGTGGATTAGATCACAAAGGGTAATTATTAATCTTAGCCACACCATTTCAGAGTGGGATAAAGCATAAATTGTAGCAAATGGTATGTGTTGAAATGGAACATTAGTATGATATGTGGATCAAGATGGAATACAGTGGATAAATCTATTAAACTATCAGCAGAGAGTTGCAGAGACATTACAATATGGAAACAGGCCATTCAGCCCAACCATTCTGTGTTACTGTTTGTTACACACGAGCAGTAGTCCCAGTCCCATGAGCCAGCCTTCACTGTGCATAGTTGTTAGCTGCAGTAAAAATGTAAGCATGATTGGTGCAGTTCCAGTCATCAATCCGAAGATTGATGTGATTGCCCTTGAGAGGCACAGAGGTAAGCAATAAAGATAATTCTATGTATCAGGAAGTCATGAGGACATGTTAAGGAAGGAGATTTCTGAATGCTTTAATTTGTTTTCAAAATTATGAAGGGAATTGACAAAATTGATCAGGCAAATTGTTCATTATGGTGAAAGGTTCAAATTCCAGAGGGGACATATTTGAAATGATTGTATTAGGATTAGGAAAAGGGAGAACTTTTGACATGGAATTGGTATAAATAGTTCAATAAAGAAAAGCTATTGAGGAATATGCTTAAAAGTTTGAAAATGTCGCAGGTTTATTTGTGATTAATTACTTTTTTCCTAATTTTTTTTGCTGTTAATACAGTTCTCCTTTAAACATTTCAATGCTTCAGCATGTACAGGTCTGTGGCTGACTCATTCCATGCTCTCGCATATGTAATGAATTTGGAATTTTGAGGTCACTTGGCAGAGGTTGTTAGGATTCTTGGCTTTGTAGTCAAAGGACAAAGCAGGTTATGGGTTATTTTAAATGAGGAATATTTTCCAGTGATAAGGCTTTTAAATATATGCTTAATTGTCAAATAAAATTGTATGACGCATGATGCAAAGCAGGAATTAAATGAAGGAGTTGACTATGATAAATATATGCAAGAGCAAAACTCAAGTGGTTTATTGGTGTTATCTCAAACTGGGATGTGTTGCTGTTCTTGAACACCACCTAGAGGTTATTCTCCAGAAAGTATAGAAGCTTGCTTATTTTTTATTCCCCAGAGACCTGTAATCAAATTATATTACTTCTTTAGAAGTGATATTTTACCACATATGATGTGATTTGTTTTACTGGGTGATGCAAGGAATGTCACAGGTGTTCTGCATTTTACCGTTACCAAGCCCCTTCATAAAAGCTCTGCATTGTTTTCGTTGACTTGTTTTGACTTAGTGGCCCAGAATTTCCTGCATTGGCTCATCATCATCATCAAAGGCGGTCCCTCGAACGAGGATGACTTGCTTCTACCTGAGTTCACAGATGTTTCAATGGACGACCCGATATTCCAGTCCTGAATTCCAATTGAATTGGGTGGAAGATGCCTGTGCGTGGATTTTTTTTAACATGTGTTGATCGGTGCGCATCAGCCACCACACGGGCTTGATCGATCTAGGCCTTTATCCAGTGGCAAGGATTAACCAGGACAAAGTGGCCAAAACTAGTGGGAGAACAGAAGATTGGGAAGCTTTTAAAAGCCATCACAGAACGACTAAAAAGATGAAGAAAGGGAAGATAGACTGTGAAAGTAAACTAGCACAAAATATAAAAACAGATAGCAAGAGTTTCTATAGGTATATCAAAAGGAAAAGAGTAGCTAAAGTAAATGTTGGTCCCTTAGAGGACGAGACCAGGGAATTAGTAATGGGGAACAAGGAGATGGCAGAAACTCTGAACAAATATTTTGTATCAGTCTTTACGGTAGAGGACACAAACAATATTCCGACAGTGGATAGTCAAGGGTCTATTGGGGGGGGGGAGGGCGGGAGGAACTTAACACAATCACAATCACTAAGGAGGTGGTACTCAGTAAGATAATGGGACTAAAGGCAGATAAATCCCCTGGACCTGATGGCTTGCACCCTTGGATCTTAAGAGAAGTAGCGGCAGGGACAGTGGATGCATTGGTTGTAATTTACCAAAATTCCATGGATTCTGGGGAGGTCCCAGCAGATTGAAAACTGCAAATGTAATGCCCCTATTTTAAAAAGGAGGCAGAGAAAAAGCAGGAAACGATAGACCAGTTAGCTTAACATCTGTGGTTGGGAAAATGTTGGAGTCCATTATTAAAGAAGCAGTAGCAGTACATTTGGAAAAGCAAAATTCGGTCAGGCAGAATCAGCATGGATTTATGAAGGGGAAGTCATGTTTGACAAATTTGCTGGATTTCTTTGAGGATGTAACGAACAGGGTGGATAAAGGGGCACCAGTGGATGTGGTGTATTTGGACTTCCAGAAGGCATTTGACAAGGTGCCACATAAAAGGTTACTGCACAAGATAAAAGTTCACGGGGTTGGGGGTAATATATTAGCATGGATAGAGGATTGGCTAACTAACAGAGAACAGAGAGTCGGGATAAATGGTTCATTCTCTGGTTGGCAACCAGTAACTAGTGGGGTGCCGCAAGGATCAGTGCTGGGACCCCAACTATTTACAATCTATATTAACGACTTGGAAGAAGGGACTGAGTGTAATGTAGCCAATTTTGCTGCCGATGCAAAGATGGGAGGAAAAGCAATGAGTGAGGAGGACACAAAATCTGCAAAAGGACATAGACAGGCCAAGTGAGTGGGCAAAAATTTGGTAGATGGAGTATAATGTTGGAAAGTGTGAGGTCGTGCACTTTGGCAGAAAAAAATCAAAGAGAAAGTTATTAATTAAATGGAGAAAGATTGCAGTGTCGCTGTACAGCGGGATCTTGGGGGTATTTGTGTATGAAACACAAAAGGATAGTATGCAGGTACAGCAAGTGATCAGGAAGGCTAATGGTATCTTGGCCTTTATTGCAAAGGGGGTGGAGTATAAAAGCAGGGAAGTCTTGCTACAGCTATATAAGGTATTGGCGAGGCCACACCTGGAATATTCGTGCAATTTTGGTTTCCATATTTACGAAAGGATATACTTTGGAGGCAATTCAGAGAAGGTTCACTAGGTTGATTCCGGGGATGAGGGAGTTGACTTATGAGGAAAGGTTGAGTAGGTTGGGCCTCTACTCATTGGAATTCAGAAGAATGAGAGGTGATCTTATCGAGACGTATAAGATTATGAGGGGGCTTGACAAGCTGGATGCAGAGAGGATGTTTCCACTGATGGGGGAGACTCAAACTAGAGGGCATGGTCTTAGAATAAGGGGCCACACATTTAAAACGGAGATAAGGAGAAATTTCTTCCCTGAGGGTTGTGAATCTGTGGAATTCACTGCCTCAGAGAGCTGTGGAAGCTGGGACATTGAATAAATTTAAGGCAGAAATAGACGGTTTCTTAATTGATAAGGGGTTATGGGAAGCGTACGGGGAAGTGGAGCTGAGTCCATGATCAGATCAGCCATGATCTTACTGAATGGCGGAGCAGGCTTGAGGGGCCATACGGCCTACTCCTGTTCCTATTTCTTATATTCTTATGACTGGAGCCCAGCTCTACTGCACGGACCTAGTGCGCAAACATATCGCAATGTGGGCAGGCCCGTGCTGCCGCGGGCCCTCGGCTCTTCTGGGCCCGTACCCTCATTTGCCGCACCTCCGTCATGATCTCTCACCGCTCCTCCGCCACACCTTGTTGAGCCCCTTCACTAAGCTAATGAGATGTTACCTGCACCATAGGCAAATAAACCCACCGGCAAATAGGTCATCCTCTTAGGTTAGCCACAAGTTGTGTTGGGTCTGTTTTGTCTTCACATGTTGCATAACGGCACGGTGTTTGAGGTGCAATCTGCTTTGCGCAGCTGTAGTAAAGATGGTATTGGCTATATGGCTGATGAACACCATGTTAGACTGTTTGCCTCGATCCTCCAATGGCAATTTTAGGCCGGAATTTAGTAATAAATTGATTTAAAACTGTGCCACAGCAAGGATAGTGGTGATTCAGAAACAATGCAGGTAATTAATAGCTCTGCACCAAAAGGAATTATAATTTCCTAAGTTGGAAAAATATCCTTACTTTATGAAGCAGTTTATTGATCACAATGGGTAGAAATTAAAATGAGTTGCATTTATCGGATTATCAAAAATATGCCCATATTGTAAGGTTTTGTATATTCTACATAATTTTACCTAACTTTTACATAATCTTTCATAGTTTTACATTGTCCAAGCCTACCAATAAATTAACACATTAATTCTGAACACTAAAATTTAAATTTAAATTGCTTCACAGCAGTTGTGCTGGTGTTTGGGATTATGGCCCAGAAATGCTTGCTATATACATGAAGCATATTGTGAACCACATTATGCATTTAAAATCTGATTACAATTGGTGCAGTAGATTTGCTTCGATAATGTAAAGCATGGTAGATTCATTAACTCTCTCTGCTATCAAATGACCAAGGGCCCATTAGCATTATTCTTCAACAGTCTAAGTGGCAATGGCGATGGAAGTAGCGTTCAATCAGCAAATTTACGATTGCCGTTGATTTTAATGTGGCGCAGTGCTATTTATAATTAACTGTTCACTGTTTTAGCAAGAGGAAACAGCGGAGCAGCGCAAAAGTTCCAGGAAATTATGCTGTAATAGTGTAAGTCACTAACGGCATAATTTCCTGGGACTATTACTCTGAAAAACAATTATAATGACATGAGTCTCCAGGAAATTCTGGGCCAATGTTTAATTCTGACCCATAAGATTGTATTCACTAGCAATATGCTATGGTTGTCATTTTTTAAGTATTTGTTTTGATCAAAATGTGATCAGATTTGAAATTTGTAACGGTTTTGTCAGACATTAGTTTTTTGAAGGGTTTCAATGCCCACAATCCAGTCTTGCTCTGAAACTCATTATGACCCACGCTAAGGATTTAATTAAATACAGATTTATTTTTTAATAAATCAGAGATGATACTGCACACTTGAAGTTTCAGTATGGAGCTTCAGGTAAGGCATTTTGTTTGAATGCAGGTAGTCCTTAATATACTATTAACAGCAAACAACATATTAAGAGATTTTGACCAGTAAGTAATCTGAATACTCCTGAAAATTATTGAAATTCAGTCAACTCACTAACAGGAATTAAATGAGTCACTTTGGAGTGAACAGAAGAGCAGGCAAATGCTGAGGTCAGCTTCATGGGTTGGCATAATCAAACAGCAGAGGGACAAAATAGCAGTGGAACTTCATCAAAAGCTGCATATGCAGCAGAAGTGACAATCAATCGAACTGAACTCCATTAGCTATTTGCAGGAAATCTAGAACATGCATGCTGTTCAATACAATGGTGAAATGAAGTTAATTGAGAAACTTGAAATTGTCAGTAAGTTGTATTGATGAGCACATTTATCAAGCATCCACTTTAAATGGTTTTTATTGGATTTTCTTCATTAAGAATATGTCCAGTCAAATAAACTAGTTCTGATTTTTAAACTCCTTTCTAAAATAGGAGAATGTCACCATATTATGCCAAAGAAGCATTTGTGCCAATCAGGCAATTACAGTGCATCTATGGCATGCTTAGTGTCCCGAGTTGATAGTAGAAGTCATAGCTGGTTTTCTTTAACATTTCACACAACTCATGTGATCAGTGCCTTGGTGATCTGTATCAGAGAAAGGGACATGTTGGGGTAAGGTTTCCGCTCAGTCGAGCTACCAGCACAATTTGGCTGAAATCGGCCAAACCTGCACAATAGATCGAGGAATTTCAAGTGCAAGTTACGTCCAACGCAAATTGAGTTTCCGCGATCTTTGCTGGTTTAAAAAACATTGCGCTGGAAGCCGGCCCCACCCACAAAACTGGCCAAACCCCTAAATCGAGGAGGCTCTTCAAATGAAGCTGTACCCAGATTTCCTATTGCGCCCAAAGTGGAAACTCTACCCCAGTAAGGGGAACTGATTGTGACCATTTCAGTTTTCAGCTTTTTGGTGCTGGATTTAGCCAGAAAAAACACACTTTTGTAATTTGTTCCCTCTTCAAAAATGGAATGGTGGGAGCCCAGAGGAAGCAGAACAAGTTTAAGTAAAGGGTTTAAAAGTTAATCTTAAAAAGCAGAGGGTAATACGTTTAGAATGAAGGTACTTCATTCATATCACCCGTGGCTTGGTGGGCAGCACTCTCGCCTTTTAGTCAGAAGGTTGTGGATTCAAGTCCCACTCCAGAGACTTGAGCACAAGAATCTAGACTGACATTCCAGTGCAATACTGAGGGAGTGTTGCACTGTTGGAGGTGCCGTCTTTCGGATGCAATGTTAAACTGAAATCCCGTCATTCTCCTCGGGTGGACCGGAAAGATCCTATGGGACTATTTTGAAGAAGAACAGGGGAATTATCCCCGGTGTCCTGGCCAATATTTATCCCTCAATCAACATCACAAAAACAGATTATCTGGTCATTATCACATTGCTGTTTGTGAAGCCTGCTGAACGCAAATTGGCTGCTGTGGTTCCTGCGTTACAACAGTGACTCCATCATCATCATCATAGGCAGTCCCTCGAATCGAGGATGACTTGCTTCCACGTCAAAAAGTTCACACATGTTTCAATGAAGGACCTAAAATTCTAGGTCCTGAACTAAATCTTGAAGGGAGGAAGATGCCTGAGTGTGGATTTTTTTAACGTGTGGTGGCCGTTGCACACCAGCCACCACACGGGCTTGACAGAGCTAGGTCTTGGTCCAGTGGCAAGGATTAACCAAGACGACTGGAGACCAGCTCTGCTGCACAGATCTAGTGTGCGCACACATCGCAGTGTGGGCTGGCCTGTGCTGCCCCTGGGCCCTCGCCTCTTCTGGCCCTGAACTCACACCTCTCCTGGGCCCCGATCACATCCCTCTACAATCTCTCGCCGCTCCTTCGCCCTGACCTTGCCGCTCCTGCTGTACCTGCCCACGCTCCAATCACCGAACTGGACTTTGGTGACTGCCGATGCTCTCCTGCTCCAGCACGTGCTGCTCCCTGGAGTGGTATGCTGCCACGCTGCTCCTTCCGCTCCCCGGCCTGCTCCGATGGTGCTCGCAGGCCGGGGGCCACACAGACTGCTGGGGCAGGCCGCCATGCTGCTCCTTCCGCTCCCCGGCCTGCTCCACTTCAAAAAAAAAACTGTACTTCATTGGCTGTAAAGCGCTTTGGGACGTCTGGATGTCATGAAGGACACTACATAAATGCAAGTCTTTTTTTCAGTTGGAGAAAAAGTAAAATTAAAGTTAAAATAATAATAGTAATTAAGAATAAGGGAACCAAATCTGTGAGCAGATGGGTAGTATAATTTTTTTATGTCATTTGCATCTAATAATTTTGTAATTATGCTAGTCCTCTGATTTGAGTGGCTTTATTACTGTAATTGTATTATTTCAGGTCATAGTGCATGAATTAATATAACCAACCTATCCAGGGAAAATGAAATCTCGCTCGATCTTCTGCATATAAACATTAAAATTTAATGACCTACAGGACGTGGACACTGGCTCTGGCCCTTGTATATTTCAGTACTAAAACGAAGAGGTAGTAGAGAAATTAGGATAAAAATAAAAAGAAGGCACTTAAAAGGTTGGCAGTGCTCAAAGTAGAAAAGTCACCCAGAAGCATCCAAGATTGCTGAGGGAAGTAAGGATGGAGATAGCGAAGGCTCTAGCCATAATCTTCCAATCCTCCTTGGATATGGGAGCGGTGCCAGAGCACTGGAAGATTGCAAGTGTTATACGCCTGCTCAAAAAAGGGGAGAGGGATAAACCTGGCAACCGCAGGCCAGTCAGCCTAATGTCGGTGGTGGGGAAACGTTTAGAGACAATAGTTGTCACTTGCAAAAATATGGGTTAATGAAAGTCAGCATTGATTTGTTAAAGGCAAATCATGTTTTGACTGACTTGCTTGAGTTCTTTGAAAAGAACCAAAGGGATCAGAACAATTTTTTTTACGCAGCGAGTTATGATGCTAGAATGCAGTGCATGAAAGGGAGGTGGAAGCAGATTCAACAGTAACTTTCAAAAGGGAATTGGATAAATACTTGTAAAGGAACAATTTGCAGGACGATAGGAAAAGGGCATGGGAGTGGAACTAATTGGATAGCTCTTTCAAAGAGTCGGTACAGGCACAATGGACTGAATAGCCGCCTCCTATGCTGCATTATTCTTTGATTCCACATCGCAGTGAAGATTTATAAATTTTGTGCAGAAAATTGCAGTATTGAAATTTGGGCTGTTGTGAACATTGGTTTTTATTTCAATTAAGCATTTCAATTGGTCCTCCTCCTGAAATAGCTTAAATTTGGGTTCTACCTGCTAGCTTCATTTTTGTTGTGATGGAGGGAATGCTGCAGAGAAGAATGCAATATCCCACACTTTTAGATTGCCAGTAAAAATAGTGCCTTCCGATAACGTGCTCAGGATAGTTTCATCCTGCTCCTGAGAGTGAGGCCTACAGGAATCGACAGCACATTGACTTTGGATAGCAAGTTAGAAGTTTGAGATCGATAGGGGAAAGAATGAAAACCTGTATTGGTCCGATATTGGGAGGGATAGCCATTGTGGACATTGAACAGATATAAATTGACCGAGAGGGGAACTTGGACCTGATACTTAGATGTAAGGTTCGATTAGTTGGCAACTGTAAGGAGGGATCATTTGCAAATTACTATAAAATGTTGCTCCTTAAAATTTACAATTATTTAGACACACATATAGTGTAAAGTATTCGAATAGATAATTATCGATGATAGAGTTTGCTGACTGTAAGCAATTCTCAGACTTTTCCACTCCTACCGCTCAACACTTGTAACATTCGGGTATAAACATTAAAGGATAATAAGGCTTTATGAAGACGGTAATGCAAACATTTCAGTTTTGGATATGTGACAAAAACTTACTTTGTATCTGTGTCGAACTTTTAGCTTGTCTAGTCTTTGGAGAAAAAAAGCACACAGAGTTAATTATGTCTTTTTGTGAGCTTGGGTCTGTATTGAAAGTACACATGGGCCAGAATTTGCAGGCAAAATAATGACGTTTAATGCATGTGCATTTACTAGTATGTAAATCATCCAGCACCTTGTGGTGAGGAAGAGATTTGTGCCGCTCCACCATTAGACTTGCAAAAACGGCAGCTTGTTGTCAACTTCCCCATGCGTTTCAAAGTATTTCTCCATTTGCTCATTAATTATCAATTAAATTCACTGCAGAGTTAGGGCTGGTACTTAACAACGCAAGTACCTTTTTAATTATGAGATTTTTGTTCCTGCAAAGCCGCAACCTCTTCAACCCAGAAAAGGAACAATTGAAACCGTGGAGTCTCAGTCCCGCAGGTAGTAAATTGGTTCTGAGATTTTTTCAATTTAAAATATAATTTTTTTCCTTGTTTTTCTCTTTTCTCTCTTAATCCAATTTTTCTTTTCCTCTCTTTATTTCTCTTTTTGTGCCTGATGTGACTCTAATTCAAACTATTTCCTTCTCCAACATTCCTCCTATTTCTATCTCGTGCCTTTAATTGAATTGGTTAAGGAGATGGACTGTTGGTCCCGTTGTTCACCAAGACCCCAATGCGGTGTTATCAGCTCGCACTTCCAGCAAGATCCCAATGTGGTGTTATCAGCTCGCACTTCCAGCAAGATCCCAATGTGGTGTTATCAGCTCGCACTTCCAGCAAGATCCCAATACGGTGTTATCAGCTCGCACTTCCAGCAAGATCCCAATGTGGTGTTATCAGCTCGCACTTCCAGCAAAATCCCTAAGTGGAGGAAGTGCATCTGGGAGGGCGCTGAGCACTTCGAGTCTCATCGCCGAGAGCATGCAGAAATCAAGGGCAGGCAGCGGAAAGAGCTTGTGGCAAACCAGTCCCACCTACCCCTTCCCTCAACGACTTTCTGTCCCACCTGTGACAGAGACAGTGGTTCTCATATCGGACTGTTCAGCCACCTAAGAACTCATTTTTAAGAGTGGAAGCAAGTCTTCCTCGATTCCGAGGGACTGCCTATGATGATGATGATGTAAAATGTGAATGGTTATAATTTATTAATCAGCTCCAATGTCTTTGCTATCGTTTTTACAAATTGCAGATGGTACTTTACATGGAGAATTATTTTAATCATTGTGTATTACTCTGTCTCCTTAACCTTCGAAAGTAGTTACCTTAATGCGTGTGCATCCTGATTGAAAGAATTTAAAATATTGCAGATGATGTCTGGTTTGGATAGAACTAATGGGCCCAAAACTAATGTTTTGGGCTAATTTTAATATGATCGTTGAGTTGGGTGTGTTATTGAACAGTAAACCTGATTGGAAAACACAGTGAACTCTGCAAGAATCCACAGAAAAAAATCTTGTCCACATTTTCTGTTGCCCCTGGGTATGATAACGGAGAGTGTTAACGTCTCCCTGTTAAGAGTCAGGAAACTATTCTGTACATAGGATAGGAAGCCACTGTCTGTTGATGGAATTGTGCACGTGATGGGAGTCTGTTACAGCCTCAGCATACAGTAAATGAGTATACAATTTGAGCACTGCTCGGTCCATTAACGCTTAATTACTGCTTTGGGACCGTAGGTAAACTACATATGTAGCTTGCAATGTTCAGTGAAGTCAAACATATGCTTTGATTACAAAACCACATATTGCTTACATTTCTGTGAGGAAACCACTGCCTGCTGGAGGAGGGGGGGGGGGGGTTGGGGGGAAGGGATTCTAAAAGAGAGAAAACTGAAGTAAGTTTAAGTAACGCTTTCAAATAAAGCGCTTATTCCCAGCTAAAATGATTTTGGCTTTGTTTCAGTGGGGATTTAAATTTGATGGTGTAAAATGCAATTGCTAATATTTAACTCTGTTAAAGATGTAATAGGAATTTTAATTTCTAAATTTGATTCCAGTAAAGTCTTTCTTTTAAAAAAAAAGCTCATACATTGGGGAACACTGGCCACAACGTGCAACAAAATCATAGAGCCATTTACGATTTAGCTATACACAATGCACAAAGGAAATATTCCCCGATGTGTATAATTTGACGGGAATAGTTCTGAATAGTAGTAAATTATTTCTCTGCAGCCAAGGCAATCTGTTCATATAAGGTGATTGATGTTCCTTGAAATAAGTTTTCTTTTTATTTAGTCAGGTAAACCAACTTTACTTTCAAATTATCTTTATTTTACACATGTGTAGACTGGAAACCAAAGGAATTTTCCATACTTCACAATCATAAAATAACTGTGTTGACACTACAAAGACAGAGACACTGCAAAAGCAGAATGTAATCTGTTTGTCAGTAAGATATAGTAGAGCTAACCACTCATGGCATTGGCCGCAGTTCATATACAACTTTGTTGTGCAAGTGTTATCTCTGTCAGCCTCACTTAGAGGTATTTATATCCCACTTAGCTATGCAATATGCTTTATGTTCAGAATGTGCCAAACAAGTCTTTTAAATTGCCTCATTTGTCTTTCAACTTGCAGTTACTAAATGGTGTACTTTGTTTATTAAATGATTTTAAAGAGAGACTTTGTTTTTGCTCTTCAAACTGCAAGACTGAATTGTTGATCTGGGAGGTACTGCTATGGGAAAGCTAGGAAAGAGTCATGTGTGCTGAAAAAATAGACACCTGTTGGGCCCCTAACGGAGAGCAGCACAGGGATTAATCGGCCAGTAGCTTCTTTCAGTAATACTACAGCCCACTATTCCACTGAGGGCCATTAGTGTTAAATAAAGGATACTTGTTGCTGCCGATAGCCAGTTTATTTTATGCGCCTGCTTGGCTAGCTTGCAGAAGTACTATGTTTATAAAGTGCTTGAGAGAAGTAAGCTGTGTTTCTGAGGTGTAGGTTTCTGTAAAACATTTGTTCCTGACAAGAAAAATGGAGGAGAATTCAAACCATGAGCCTGAGGAGCTTCTAAAAGAGCCAGACAGCAGACATGTTATGGGTAAGTCACCAATTCCTTGACTAGATGAATTACTGTATGAATGTTAGCTGATCCTCTTCAAAGCACCCCAGAGTTCAGTACTACATAAATCAGCAATGGTCTCGGAAAAATACTGGTAGTTTGCTAATTACGGACACTTACTGTGTGCCTGAATTGTTTGTTTTGCAGGAAGCTATCTTAAAATAGCCCAAATGGTGTATGGTATGTTCATGTTGATGTCAGAGTGTAAATCGAGTAACTCGCTCAGCAAATGTGACGCTGAGCAGAGGCTGTGCTCTCTAAACAAGGGGAATGTGAGCAGTCAAAGTCCACATTAACTGTTTCATAGCATCATGTGCATTTTGTACCGCAAAAGTGAAGTAATAGTGAACAATAACCAATACTCCAATATCTTTTTTAAGATGATAAAATCAGGGTGGATCACTTTCAGCTCAAGAAGGAGAGCTCTGACCGAGCTTCTGGATAAGTGCCAAGGAATTTGCTGGTACATTTTGAATGGCGGAGCAGCTGAAATGCTCCATATTGATTTAGTTTGAATTCCTAAAACACTGATGAACCTGATTAAACCTTCAATTTCACATTCCACTCTGAGACACAGTATTGTTTTCTGTTCAGGCTTTTTGCTTTCTTTTTGATGTATTGGCTGCAGTTTAAGATTTTGGGTGAGCTTTGAGTGCAGTTGCAATCTTTGTGCTGTTGAATTGAGTAGTGAAGGAGAACTTAATCTTATTTATTTAAAATTAAAATGATTAGAGGATGTACGAGACCACATTTAACCAGAGGGATTTGACTGTGTAACAGGTGAACACGGTTACAAGTATGACTTTTCTTGCGCACTTAAAACCTTCTCTCTCATTTGACTCCTGGTTGGGTATGGTTACACAAGCACCTCTCATACCTCACTTAATGGTCATTCTCCCTGTGTGAACTTAGACAGTGGGCCAAAATTTGGCCAGGATAACGCACGTTTTAACAAAATTTTTTCGCGTTACAAATGTTTTTTAGTCGTTGTTAAAATTTAACGGCACTTTGCTAATTTGGCCAGTAGTATAACGGCGTCGGTAAAAAAATAACGACAGCCTTTTTTCAAAAACATTTTTGTGATGTCACTCGGCGTCAGAAATAATGATATCGCCGTTTTTGTGAATTTGGCCAATAATAGTTTTAAGGACCTTGATAAATACCGCACAATAAAAGCTTGCCTTACCTGGTCGAGCCAGATCGAAATCGTCGATAACGGCGCCATCTTGGAAAACGGAGCTACATTTCAGTGAATGAAAGCTTTTGGAGGGAAGGCTGAGTTTAACAGATTGAGCTTTTTGTGAGTTTTTACTCTGTTTTTAAGGGCATTGCTAATGAGACACTGCATAAATTTGGTTTAGTTGAAAAAATAATTTGAAATTTATTAAACATTTGTAACTTGTACTTAAAAGCAACTTTCTTAACTTTAATAAAAACATTTTAGTACAGGTGCGACGTCCAAAATCCGGAGTTCAGAATCCAAACAACGGGCCGATCCGTGGCGGGGTTGTCCAGAAATCGGAAAATGTTCCGAAATCCGGACTCCCCTGCCTTGACCTCCAGCCGCCCTACCTCACCTCAGCCCAATCTCCTCCGGCCTCGGCCCGACCGACCCCTTCCCCGGCCTCGGGCCGACCAACCCCTCCCCCACAACTCCCCCCGAACTCCGGCATCACGACTGACCCCTCTGCGTCCCGACTGACCTCCCCTACCTACCTTCCTCAGCCCAGGCAAAGACATTCCAAAATCCGTAACGGCCTCGGTCCCGAGGTTTCCCGATTTCGGATGTCACACCTGTATTATATTAAACTTTAAAATTAACGTCACTTAAATAACAATAAAGCAAACAACGAACCACAACAACAACAACAAAAGAACAACAAAACAACAACATCATCATGATCATCTTAGGTGGTCCCTCGAACGAGGATGACTTGCTTCCACGAGAGTTCACAGATGTTTCAATGAAGGACCCGATATTCCAGTCCTGAACCCCAGTTGAGGGGGTGGAAGATGCCTGTGCGGGAATTTTTTTAACGTGTAGTGACCGTTGCACATCAGCCACCACACGGGCTTGACAGAGCTAGGTCTTGGCTCAGTGGCAAGGATTAACCAGGACGACTGGAGACCTGTTCTGCTGCACGGACCTAGTGCACACACATATCGCAGGTCCGTGCTGGCCCTGGGCCCTCGGCTCTTCTGGGCCCCGTACCCTCATTCGCCGCACTTCCGCCACGATACAATAACAACCACAGCAGCAAACAAACTTGAGCTGCAGCCACTTCTTTCTCCCTGCCCACCCCCCCCCCACCCCCCATAATTTAAACACCTCTACCCCCTCTTGCCCTTGGCATTAGTCTTGCCCGTAACTGCAGGCTTACCCCCATCCTGGTGACTCCAAGCTTTCTTATTAGTATTGCGGGAAAGGCACTGTGCTTGATGGGGAGCAGACAATGGAAACGGCAATGGAAGCCCTCGAGAAGCTGGGGCTGTGGAAGTCCCAGCTTTGGAGTGTTCATCCTGTTGCTCAGCCTGAACACTGACTGGTAAGGGTTTGTCTGGGGATTGGAGTGGCATCAGTCGAGAACATCAATTGCCACTGGGCATCGACAGCCTCGGTGTTGTCGCGCGTTGCAGCTACTATCTGCGACATGCCCTCCCTAATCTCTGCAGATAGCACTGAAATGCTTCCTGACATGCCCTCCCTAATGTCAGCAAATAGTGCTGTGATGCTTCCCGAGATCCCACCCATGGCCTCGAGGAGTGATTTGGTGAGGTGGATGCTCTCCCCGGTCATTCCCATCAAATCTATTACTTCCCATTCAGCCTGCATTTCGGGAGAGCAGTCTTGCCGACACAGCCGCCGCACAGACGACAGACGGCCTGCTGCTGCCTGGGTGTGCTTTGCTGCAGCCCACTGGGACCCGCGAGTTGTTGTGTAACCGGGGAATATCCTGGTTCTCTTTCTCCCCCTGCCCCTCCACCACCCCCCCACCCCCCACCCCCTCTCCTCCATACTGCTGACTGCAGATGCCTTTGTGCCTGCGTGCTCTCCTCCACACTCAATAACAATCCTCCCCCACCGTATTCATTTGTTCCTCCTCCTCCTCCTGTGGAGATTCATCAGGATGGCTGAGGTCAGTGTTCTACAATGCCACTTCTGGCGAGTTGGCGGGGTCTTCTCCAGTATTGGATGTTTCTGAATCATCTGCAAAATATAAAAGAACAAAGGGCAGAAAACGTTAGTGGGACCACCAAACAGTAGTAGTGAGGTTGGGGACAGCAACAAACACGAAATTAGGGATGCGTGCAATAAGGGTACAGCAGTTATCATGGGCGACTTTAATCTACATATTGATTTGGGCTAATCAAACTGGTAGCAATGTGGTGGAGGAGGACTTCCTGGAGTGTATTAGGGATGGCTTTCTGGACCAATATGTCGAGGAACCAACTAGAGAACTGGCCATCCTAGACTGGGTGATGTGTAATGAGAGAGGACTAATTAGCAATTTTGTTGTGCGAGGCCCCCTGGGGAAGAGTGACCATAATATGGTAGAATTCTTTATTAAGATGGAGAGCGATGTTGTTAATTCAGAGACTAGGGTCCTGAACTTAAGGAAAGGTAACTTCGATGGTATGAGACATGAATTGGCTAGGATAGACTGGCAAATGATATTTAAAGAGTTGACAGTGGATAGGCAAAGGCAGACCTTTATAGATTACATGGATGAACTTCAACAATTGTACATCCCTGTCTGGAGTAAAAATAAAACGGGGAAGGGAGCTCAACCGTGGCTAACAAGGGAAATTAGGGATAGTGTTAAATCCAAGGAAGAGGCATATAAGTTGACCAGAAAAAGCAGCAAACCTAAGGACTGGGAGAAATTTAGAATTCAGCAGAGGAGGACAAAGGGTTTAATTAGGAGGGGGAAAATAGAGTATGAGAAGAAGCTTGCTGGAAACATAAAAACTAACTGTAAAAGCTTCTATAGATATGTGAAGAGAAAAAGATTAGTGATGACCCTTGCAGTCAGAATCAGGTGAATTTATAATGGGAACAAAGAAATGGCAGACCAATTGAACAAATACTTTGGATCTGTCTTCACTAAGGAAGACACAAATAACCTTCCGGAAATACTAGGGGTTCGAGGGTCTAGCGAAAAGGAGGAACTGAAGGAAATCCTTATTGTTCAAGAAATTGTGTTAGGGAAATTGGTGGAATTGAAGGCCAATAAATCCCCAGGGCCTGATAGGCTGCATCCCAGAGTACTTAAGGAAGTGGCCCGAGAAATGGTGGATGCATTGGTGATGATTTTCCAACATTCTATTGACTCTGGATCAGTTCCTATGGACTGGAGGATAGCAAATGTAACACCACTTTTTAAAAAAGGAGGGAGAGAGAAAACGGAATTATAGACCGGTTAGTCTGACAATGGTGGTGGGGAAAATGTTGGAATCAATTATTAAAGATGAAATAGCGCATTTGGAAAGCAGTGACAGGATCGGTCCAAGTCAACATGGATTTATGAAAGGGAAATCATGCTTGACAAATCTCCTAGAATTTTTTGAGGATGTAACTCTTAGAGTGGACAAGGGAGAACCAGTGGATGTGGTGTATTTGGACTTTTAAAAGGCTTTTGATAAGGTCCCACACAAGAGATTAGTGTGCAAAATTAAAGCACATGGTACTGGGGGTAATGTACTGACGTGGATAGAGAACTGGTTGGTAGACAGGAAGCAGAGAGTGGGAATAAACGGGTCCTTTTCAGAATGGCAGGCAGTGACCAGTGGGGTGCTGCAGGATTCAGTGCTGGGACCCCAGCTATTTACAATATACATTAATGATTTAGATGAAGGAATTGAATGTAATATCTCCAAGTTTGCAGATGACACTAAGCTGGGGTGGCGGTGAGAGCTGTGAAGAGGATGCTAAGAGGCTGCAGGGTGACTTGGACAGGTTAGGTGAGTGGGCAAATGCATGGCAGATGCAATATAATGTGGATAAATGTGAGGTTATCCACTTTGGTGGCAAAAGCAGGACGACAGAATATTATCTGAATGGTGACAGATGAGGAAAAGGGGAGGTGCAACGTGACCTGGGTCTCATGGTACATCAGTCATTGAAGTTTGGCATGCAAGGAAAGCAGGTGGTGAAGAAGCAACTGGCATGTTGGCCTTCATAGCTAGAGGATTTGAATATAGGAGCAGGGAGGTCTTACTGCATTTGTACAGAGCCTTGGTGAGGCCACACCTGGAATATTGTGTTCAGTTTTGGTCTCCTAATCTGAGGAAGGACATTCTTGCAATTGAGGAAGTACAGCGAAGGTTCACCAGATTGATTCCTGGGATGGCAGGACTGACATATGAGGAGAGACTGGATCAACTGGGGGTGTATCTGTTGTGTATCTGTAAAGCATGCACTCCCATGTTCCGCCACCAGGGAGCTCATTCCCTGAAGTACCAAGGGATCCCAGCATCCCTTGGGAGCACTGTATATAAGCCGGCCCCTAAGGCCTGTTCCTCACTCTGGAGTGTCTTATTAAAGACTGAGGTCACTGTTATATTAACCTCCCTGTGTGCAACCTCATCTGTGTTGGGAACACAATAACTGGTGACGAGTATACGAATCCAACGCAAAGATGCAGCAAACTGTGGGCATCCTGGAGAAGTTCTCGGAGGGTGAGGACTGGGAAGCCTATGTTGAACGGCGAGACCAGTACTTTGAAGCCAATGAGCTGGACGGAGAAGGAAGCCCTGCAAAAAGGAGAGTGGTCCTCCTCACAGTCTGCGGGGCACTGACCTGTAGCCATGAAGAATCTTCTGGCTCCGGTGAAATCCACAGATAAGTCGTATGAGGAACTGTGTACACTGGTTCAGGAGCATCTTAACCCGAGGGAGAGCGTGCTGATGGCGAAGTATCGGTTTTACACATGCCAGCGATCTGAAGGTCAGGAAGAGGTGAGCTACGTCGCCAAGCTAAGGCGACTTGCAGGACAATGTGAGTTTGATGGCTACCTGGAGCAAATGCTCAGAGACTTTTTTGTACTGGGCATTGGCCACGAGACCATCCTACGAAAACTTTTGACTGTAGAGACACCGACCCTCAGTAAGGACATTGCGATAGCACAGGCGTTTATGTCCATCAGTGATAATGCCAAACAAATCTCTCAGCCAACAAGTGCTAGCAATGTTCATAAATTAACTGGAACTGTGTTTGTGAGCAGAAATGTACAGGGCAGAACCCACGAGTCTGCAACTACCAGCAGGCCTCAGGTGACCCAGATGACTCAGAGTCCCCAACAAAGGATGAATGCAAGGCAATTCACACCTTGTTAGTGTTGTGGAGGCTTCCATTCAGCCTATTCATGTCGCTTCAAATGATATGTTTGCAAGAGCTGTGGAACAATGGGGCACCTCCAAAGAGCTTGCAAACGAGCTGCAAGCTCTGCAAAACCTGCTAACCACCTCGTGGCAGAGGAAGATCGGTCCATGGTGGATCAAAGCAATTTCGAGCCTGAGAGAGGAGGCAGATGCTGAAGTACACGGGGTGCACAGATTTTCGACGAAATGTCCACCTATAATGCTAAACATAAAATTGAATGGCTTACCCGTAGCCATGGAACTGGACACTGGCGCTAGCCAATCCATCATGAGTAAAAAGATATTTGAGAGACTGTGGTGCAACAAGGCATTCAAACCAGCCCTGAGCCTCATCCACACGAAACTGAGAACGTACACCAAAGAGCTTATCATTGTCCTTGGCAGCACCATGGTCAAGGTCACCTACGAGGGCACGGTGCACGAACTGCCACTCTGGATTGTCCCGGGCAATGGCCCCACACTACTTCGAAGGAGCTGGCTGGGCAAAATCCACTGGAACTGGGATGACATCCGAACGCTATCACATGTCAGTGAGGCCTCATGTACCCAGGTTCTGAACAAATTTCCTTCCCTTCTTGAGCCAGGCATTGGAAACTTTTCCGGGGCGAAGGTGCGGATCCACTTGGTCCCAGAGGCACGACCCATTCACCACAAGGTGCGAGCGGTACCTCACATGATGAGGGAGAGAGTGGAAATCGAGCTGGACAGGCTGCAACGCAAGGGCATCATCTCGCCAGTGGAATTCAGCGAGTGGGCCAGCCCGATTGTTCCAGTACTCAAAAGTGATGGCACAGTCAGGATTTGCAGCGATTATAAAGTAACTATTAATCGTTTCTCGCTATAGGACCAATACCCACTACCTAATGCAGACAACCTATTTGCGACGCTGGCAGGAGGCAAGACGTTCACCAAGCTCGACCTGACTTCGACCTACATATCACGCAGGAGCTGGAGGAGTCTTCGAAGGGCCTCACCTTCAACACACACAAGGGACTGTTCATCTATAACAGATGCTTGTTTGGAATTCGGTCGGCTGCAGCGATCTTCCAGAGAAACATGGAGAGCCTACTCAAGTTGGTACCACGCACGGTGGTCTTTCAGGACGACATATTGGTCATGGGTTGGGACACCGCCGAGCACCTCCAAAACCTGGAGGAAGTCCTCCAGCGACTGGATCGCGTAGGGCTGCAGCTGAAGAGGTCGAAATGCGTCTTCATGGCAACAGAAGTGGAGTTTTTGGGGAGAAAGATCGCGGTGGACGGCATTCGGCCCACAGATGCCAAGACAGAGGCTATCAGGAACGCGCCCAGGCCACAGAATGTCACGGAGCTGCGGTCATTCCTGGGACTCCTCAACTATTTTGGTAACTTCCTACCGGGGTTAAGCACCCTTATTGAGCCCCTACATGTGTTATTACGCAAAGGTGAGAACTGGGTATGGGGAAAAAAAACAAGTAATTGCTTTTGAGAAATCCAGAAATATTTTATGCTCCAACAAGCTGCTTGTATTGTATAACCCGTGTAAAAGACTTGTGCTAGCATGTGACACGTCATCGTACGGAGTCGGGTGTGTATTACAACAAGCTAATGTTGCAGGGAAGTTGCAACCTGTCGTCGATGCTTCCAGGAGCTTGTCTAAGGCCGAGATGGCCTGCAGCATGATTGAGAAAGAGGCATTAGCGTGTGTGTTCGGGGTAAAGAAAATGCATCAGTACCTGTTTGGCCTCAAATTTGAGCTGGAAACCGATCACAAGCCCCTCACATCCCAGTTCGCTGAAAACAAGGGGATAAATACTAATGCCTCAGCCCGCATACAAAGGTGGGCACTCGCGCTATCAGCGTATAACTATACTATCCGCCACAGGCCAGGCACTGAGATTGGAAATGGCGCAGCCTGCAAACTTGTTGATGGTGGTGCAGCCCGCAGACTTGTTGATGGTCATGGAAGCGTTTGAAAATGATAAATCACCTGTCACGGCCCGCCAGATTAGGACTTGGACCAGCCAAGATCCTCTGCTTTCCCTAGCAAAAAACTGTGTACTGCTTGGGAGTTGGGCCAGCATCCCCGTTGAAATGCAAGAGCCAATCAAGCTGTTCCAGCGAACTGTCCATTCAGGCAGACTGCCTGTTGTGGGGTAGCCGCGTAGTGCTACCAAAAAAGGGCAGGGAGACGTTCATCTCGGATCTCCACAGCACACACCCGGGTATAGTAATGATGAAAGCGATAGCCAGATCCCACGTGTGGTGGCCCGGTATCGACTCTGACTTAGAGTCCTGTATATGGCAATGCAGCGTGTGTGCTCAGTTGAGCAAAGCACCCAGAGAGGCACCACTAAGTTTGTGGTCCTGGCCCTCCAGACCATGGTCGAGGATCCATGTCGACTATGCAGGCCCGTTTCTCGGTAAAATGTTCCTGGTGGTGGTGGATGCTTTTTCAAAATGGATTGAATGTGAAATAATGTCGGGAAGCACCACCACCGCCACCATTGAAAGCCTGAGGGCCATGTTTGCCACCCACGGCCTGCCTGACATACTGGTCAGTGACAACGGGCCATGTTTCACCAATGCCGAATTTAAAGAATTCATGACCCGCAATGGGATCAAACATGTCACCTCTGCCCCGTTTAAACCAGCCTCCAATAGGCAGGCAGAGCGGGCAATACAAACAATCAAACAGAGCCTTAAACGAGTCACAGAAAGCTCACTCCAAACCTGCCTGTCCCGAGTACTGCTCAGTTACCGCACGAGATCCCACTCGCTCACGGGTGCCCCCGGCTGAGCTGCTAATGAAAAGGACACTTAAAACCAGACTCTCGCTGATTCACCCCAACCTGCATGATCAGGTAGAGAGCAGGCGGCAGCAACAAAATGTAAACGATGGTCGTGCCACTGTGTGATGGGAAATTGATCTGAATGACCCTGTGTATGTGCTAAACTATGGACATGGTCCCAAGTGGATCGTGGGCACGGTGATAGCTAAAGAAGGGAACAGGGTGTTTGTAGTCAAACTAGACAATGGACAAATTTGCAGAAAGCACCTGGACCAAACGAGGCTGTGGTTTACAGACTGCCCTGAACAACCCACAGCAGACACCACCTTTTTCGAGCCCACAACACACACCCAAAGGATCAACGACACCACGCCGGACCAGGAAATCGAACCCATCACGCCCAACAGTCCAGCAAGTCCAGGCTCACCTAGCACGCCAGCCCAGCGAGGGTACAGCCAACACACCAGAACAGACATTTGTACCGAGGCGGTCCACTAGGGAAAGAAAGGCTCCCGACCGCCTCACCTTGTTAATAGTTTTCACTTTGACTTTGCGGGGGTGAGTGATGTTGTGTATCTGTAAAGCATGCACTCCCATGTTCCGCCACCAGGGAACTCATCCCCTGAAGTCCCAAGGGATCACACCGTCCCTTGGGAGCACTGTATATAAGCCGGCCCCTAAGTCCCGTTCCTCACTCTGGAGTGTCTTATTAAAGACTGAGCTCACTGTTACTTCAACCTCTGTGTGCAGCCTCATCTGTGTTCGGAACACAATAGTATCCACTGGAGTTTAGAAGAATGAGAGGGGATCTCATAGAAACATATAAAATTCTGACGGGATTGGACAGGTTAGAGGCAGGAAGAATGTTCCCATTGCTGGAGAGTTCCAGAACCAGGGGTCGCTGTCTAAGGATAAGGGGTAAGCCATTTAGGACCGAGATGAGGAGAAACTTTTTCACTCAGAGTGGTTAACCTGTGGAATTCTCTGCTGCAGAAAGTTGTTGAGGCCAGTTCGTTAGATATATTCTAAAGGGAGTTAGATATGGCCCTTACTGCCAAACGCATTAAGGGGTATGGAGAGAAAGCAGGAAAGGGGTACTGAGGTTGAATGATCAGCCATGATCTTATTGAATGGCGGTGCAGGCTCGAAGGGCCGAATGGCCTGCTCCTGCACCTATTTTCTATGTTTCTATGACTGGTTAGCAGCAGAGAAGGGGGCAGGGTGACATGAGTAGTCTCACATAGCGCAGGCTCATTTGAAGGATCACGACAAATGACAGTACATCACATAAACCGAAGCCTAGCCGATGGATAGTACATCGTATAAACCGAAGCCTTGCTGACACAGTACTTAAAATTGAGCCAACCATGACTGTGGATTTTTGAGGACTTGCCCCCGCTCTCCGACGTGGGCTCAGCATCCGGATGGGTAGTTGATCTCTGCGGCGCACCAATCAGACCTGCCACATGAGTTAGTGGGAGCAGTGTTGCCAGACTGCCACCAGTTTTCCGTTGATTTCGCCAGTTATAGGACAACTTTTTGAGAGAGTAGCCTTCTGTTGTGATACACAGATATTCATCAAAGCACTTGTATCACACTGTGTGCATTTAATTAAGTGATCTGTTTAATGTCAACACAAAAACATCGAAGTGTAGTGCAGAAAAAAAGCAGTCTTCATAATGTGTGACGATCAGAAGTCTAGCGATACCAAGATGTGTCACATTTACAATTCAAGTAATTGGAGTGCATAAATAAAAATATTACTTCCTCTGGCTGACCCGCAAAGATCATGCCACCTCTTCCTGCACTGGTGATGGGTCCTTATGATGGAGTCCACAGAGGAAACCTGCTCAGCCACGCGTTTCCACACTTCTTTCATTGCAGATGGGTGCAATTTTCGTTTACCCTTCTTTGCAATCTGGCCCCATCCTCTCTCTACAGCGCCTACCAGGGCCTCATTGTATCCTGGGTAAACTTCCTCATCCTCCTCCTTCCCAAATCATCTTTCATTTTTATTCTTGCAGCACCTGTGTTGAAGTATGGAGCACTCTCCTGGAACATAAATCCCCTTTAAAAATGGCTGATTCAGACCTGGAAGTGTACTACACATGCGCGGCCGCACCGTCACGTGAAAAACTGGCGGGAATTTTTTTTTTCCACTCATGCGCAGAACGGGCGGTTTTTTTACTCGCAGTAAAGTTCACTTTTGTCGTTAAAAACAACGCTTTTTGAAACGCTTCGCCAAACATTACAAAACGTTTGACAAATTTTAGGCCTTTATTTTTGGCATTATTTCAGCAGGAAAAAAAGTAGTTATCGCGAATAACATCAAAAAACGCTGATATCGTTATTTGGGGAAATTCTAGCCTAGTGTATCTTGACAGACTATCTGAGCACATGGGAGTGTTTGGGGCATCATACCCAATCTGATCTTTGTCTTCTGTCCATATAAATGTGCTTTTCACCAGGAGTCACTTGATACAAGAACCCTGGCTGATCTTCAGCTCAGGGACACTCGACCTTTTCTAATATCCCTACCACAGCTCTGGTTAAACCCAGCTAATTCAGCAGAGACCTGGAAATCAGAGCTTGGACTTTATGGACTGTGTTGGCTCACTTTTTACTAACTATGCTGCCAGCGGAGCTGGTTTCAAGTTTGTTTGGTATCACATCAAGGACTGTGTAATTTTCTATTTATACAGTAGGAAAGTAATGCAGTTAATATTTAAAATACTTAAAGAAATGTAAGACTTGCTTTTTATACTGCTACCTGTCTTCAAGGAGGAAAATGTCACTGTGTAAAGTGACAACAACAACTTGCATTTATGTAGTGTCTTTAATGTAGAAAAATGTCCAAAGGTGTCTTGCAGAGGCACGGGTTTATGATGCATTTTATACAAATTTGTTAAATTAGGGTTTGTGTGATGTGTATCCTACTGATGAAGGGATTGGTTTGATTTTCTTTTCTTTAAAGCTTATCCAGTTTTGTTATAGATGTGCAAAAATGGACGAAGGGAGAATGAGTTGTGTGAAGCCCTGGCCAAGTTGTATACCCCTCAATGCATTCTAGTTTAAAAAAATGCTGTGACCTTGACCGTGTTATTACTTTGCTCTGTTGTATTAAAATTATTGATCACAAGCAGCTAACAATAGAGAAATGTTTTGTGGATGTATCGCCCCACCCCTCCAAATATCCACCCTCAATCCATTTGTTGTCACAAACTCGTGCCCCATCTTTAATCTTCCTTTTCTCTCGAGCATCCTTAAACATGTTGCCTAAATTATGAATGACAAACTCTTGACTGTGACCAAGTTACATTATTTTTCCTGTTCGTCTCAACCTCGCCGTTACATTTGCTACAGTCTGCCACTACTTCACCACCTTTATCTCTCCTTTGTTGTCCAGTTCTGTGGGACTACCCTCATAGTTCTAGTCCTCCTGTCCAATTGTAGTCAGCACTTCTCCACAATAGTTTCTTGCCTCACTCCCACCCCGTTCACACACTTTTCTGCAGAACCCTCCCAGAATCTATCTTTGGCCACCACATCCTTCCTGATCTACTTACAGCCCCTTGCTGACATCATTTGCAGATACAGGGTCAACTTCTATATATCATGATGACACCCAGTTTAAGCTCTCCTCCTCCCTCTTTGCCCATGACTGTAGAAACATAGAAAATAGGTGCAGGAGCGGGCCATTCGGCCCTTCGAGTCTGCATCGCCATTCATTATAATCATGGTTGATCATGCAACTTCAGTACTCCACTCCCGCCTTCTCTCCATACCCCTTGATCCCCTTAGCTGTAAGGGCCACATCCTACTCCCTCTTGAATATATCCAACAAACTGGACTCAACAACTTTCTGTGGTAGAGAATTCCATCTCTTGTGTTGTCAGATTATCTGTCTGACATCAATTTGTGGATGAATCAGAATTTCCTCCACCTGAACATTCAGAATATCAAAGACATCAGTTTCAGTCCCTACTACAGACTGTGCCCCCTTGCCACTGATTCCATCCCCCTCTGGCCATTCGTTCAGGCTGATCCAGACTCAGTGAAACCTAGTAATTGAATCCAGAGCTGAACTTCAAATCCTAATATCCTATCCATTACGAAGACCACTTGCTTCCATCTCTGCAGCCTGTGGCTCAACAGACTGCGACTGAAACCTTTATCCAGCTTTTGTCAACTTCAGACATGATCACTCTAATTTCCCTTTGATCTTCCGATCTTCACCCTCCCTAAACTCCAACTTGTTCTAAACTCAGCCATCCATCTCCTATCTCTCATTACTTTCCACTTACCTATCATCCTCGTCCTCACTAACCTATATTGGCTAATTGTCCCCCAATACATTGGATTTAAAATCGCTCCATGGCCTCACATTTACTCTATCTCCATAACCACCTCCAGCCTTCTACACCTTTTTGTTCTCCAACTTCAGCCTTCTGTGGCTCCACCTTCCCTTCACCCTACCTGTTATGTCTTGAATAAAGAATCTGATCAGATACTGTAAGCTCAAAGTAATATGTGACCATAATCCTTTATTACAGATCTCAGAGTGCCTCTCCAGCCTCTGAGGCCTCCTTATGTACAGGTGCTCCCAATGGATTGTGGAATGAGCCCTCTGGTGGTTAAACATGGTATTTACAGGTTTACATACATAACACTACCATTGGTGGAGACCCAACAGCTGTCTTAGTCAAACTTGCCAAAACTCCCTCCCTGAATTCCGCCACTCTCCGTCTTTTTGAAAACCTTCTCAAAACGCAATTTTATTTTAGTTTTGGTCACTTCTCCCAATTATTCCATTGTAGCTCAGAATCTGTTCCTTTATCCTTTTATCTATCTTTTCTCTCTCCACCACCACCTCCCCTCCCCCACCCCTGCATCCTCGAGATGTTTTCTACTTTTAAATGTGCCATGTAAATTTGTACGGTTATCATCGTATTCTGCATTGTATAGTGCTCATGACATGTCTGTATGGAATCTCATTTCGCAGATCAAAATGTGAAAAACATAATTAACATTTACTACTCAAATGGTTAGCATGGTAAATAACCACTTTCACCCTAAACACTATCTGGAGCTGACTGACATGTCAGGTCTTGGTTATTGCTATCCACTCCTTGAATTTGACTTCGACCATTAACCTTCCTTGTTTTAAAATCTAAACAAAGGTTTATTTTCAAATGCCAACTCTCATGTTGTGATTCAGTTCCCTTTAACCTGATCAGAGCAGTGTAGGAGTTCTGCATCCTACTTCTGACTGAGGCTTGCATTCATCTTTGATACTTCCTCCTTTGCCATACTGACTCCCCAGGCTATATTTACTCTGTCTGCTTCGTCCCAGATATTCCAGCTCGCAGTAACCTCTAGCCTCCAGACTTCACTGGCTTCCTCGGCATGACCTTATTTGTTCCATGATTACAACAGCGGTCTTATGTTACTAAAAGTAATGTTAGTTACAAGATTTTGCTATTTTTAACCGAAGACTGCAAAATCACATTGTACCTGTAACAGTAAAAGCTACTTCAGATTGAACTGAATTTGCAGTCGAGTGTATAATGTCAATCTGAAATGTTGCCTTTCACAAAAACATTGAAGCAAACAATAGAGGTAACAGAGAATGTCATTTTCATAAAATGGCATATTTTGATACAGTAAAACTAAGGTTTATTTATATAAATGTGATATTTCTAGTAAACTTGATGAAGCTGGAAATTTCAAATTGAGTCACGTCTTTTGTTGTATATCTTTCTTGGCTTCTGGATTGGGAAAGTGCTTAGAAACATATTGTTTGTGAAAACAGGAGAGGTGAAAAATAACATTTGAGATAATTAAGTACGATATCACCTCTGCTCGCTGACAGTGCCTCGATTTTAAAATTCTCAACTTTGTTTTCAAATCCCTCCATGGCCTCGCCCCTCCCTATATCTGTAATTTCCTCCACCCCTACAATGCTGTGAAATCTTTGCGTTCCTTCAATTCTGGCCACTTGAGCATTCCCGATTTTCATCACTCTACTGTGCTTTTAGCTGCCTTCGCCGTAGAGTCTGAAATTCTCTCCCTAAACTGTTCTGCTTTTTGTCATCTGTCCTAATATCTCCTTACATGGCTCAGTGTCAAATTTTGTTCGATAATCACTCCTGTAAAATGCCTTGGGGATGTTTTAGCACAATAAAGGTGCTATATAAATGTAAGTTTGTTTTATTCTGTAAAGTGTTGGGAGTTCACTCATGGGCAAGTTGTACTGCAGTTTCTGCACTAATGAGTCATTATTTTCATGAAGCATTAATGCATTAATGATTTGAAGTCACTATTTTGAAGGAAATCTGAACTTGTGATAGCCCTGTGAGACCATTCAATGGCTTTGACATCATTGGTTGCAGTATAATTGCAGCCAGTGTGAAGCTGCCATCTTGTATCGAGGGGACTACCTTTATTAATAAAGAACTGGGGTGGACTGTCAGTCATAAGCATTCGGACATTGGTGAGTAAAGCTCTACACACACTTTTGAAGTACATTTGAACTGAGCTCCACTTTGCTTGAGAATAAACCAATGTAAGCAGGACAGTATAACTTGTACAACTATGAAACTAGTCCTGGCTATTACTAGCAGGAAAATCCCACTCATGGTAATTTAAGAAAACCCCTCTCACCACCTGCACCTCCCCCAGAATATTTTTTTTCATTCCTTTTGGGATGTGGGCACCGCTGACCAGGCCAGCATTTATTGCCCATTCCTAATTGCCCTTGAACTGTTGCCGTCCTTGTGGTGAAGGTACTCCTACAGTTCTGTTAAGGATTTTGACCCAGCAACGATGAAAGAACACCGATATAGTTCCAAGTCAGGATGGTGTGCAACTTGAAGGGGAACGTGGAGGTGGTGGTGCTCCCTTGTGCCTGCTGCCCTTGTCCTTCTAAGTGGTAGAGGTCGTGGGTTTGGGAAGTGCTGCCGATGAAGCCTTGGCGAGTTACTGCAGTGCATTTGGTAGATGGTACACACTGCAGCCACGGAATGCTGTCAGCTCGGGACATATGAGGCTTGTGAACCTTTTCCTTAGGAATTTGGACAAAGGATTGTGAAAAAAATGCGTATAGAAAATCAATCTACAAAAAGGACTATTGATAGTAACAATGTGGTAACCTAAAGCCAGAAGAACTATTGAAAACCACTATTGTATGATATGATTGATCTAAGAATATGTCCAACAGTGAAGATTAATCCATAAGAGAAACCTACAGCTCGGTTTTGAACTTCAACCATTTTGTTGAAACTCTTGATTATTTCTGAGGTTGCAGATTATTTTGTCTGCATTCTTATTCTAAAAACTAATTGTTTAGATATAAGCTGATTCTTTTGTCCCCGAAGTAAAAAAATATTTGTATTAATCATGATAGATTGAGCTATGAAGAATTCTGTAAAGGACTAAGGGGCCGAAATTGAGACCTACCCCAAACGGGGCTCACCTACCATTTTTGAATTTTTTTCTCCGCCCCAGTCCATGGAGCGGGGATACCGAAGAAATTAACATCGAAGAAATGTTTTTTGCTTCTGGGCGCTGTTCCGGTCGGCTGCGGGGCGGAAATGCCCTTACAGTGGGTCTGCCGCCCGACCAGTCGTCAGCACTGTACTGATGATGTAAGTGCGATGCAGATGTACCACTGAGTACAGGCGAGGGCCACTGCGAAACTCTGCAGCCACTTTAGTGGCGAACACTGGGCCACCAGGGAGGGTTTGAGCCGGGCCAATGGCCCGGCATCCAAGTGGGGGTGCCAGGTTGCCTGTTGGCGGCCCGGCTGAACTCATGGCCATAAACTGTCAGCCCGACCTGGCAGTCGGCCAACAAAAAAAAATAACATGGCGTTGCCGGCAGCACCACCTCCCCTAGTGTTTAAAAAAAAAATTGTGATTTGAAGTTGCTTGAAGTATCTTAAGCAATTGTAACATTCGTCAGCTGTTTCTAGAAGCCTTTTTCCACATCATACCTTGAAGAGACTACAAAGCACAGTGCCAGTGATTCTGAAGACAGCATTGTTTTAAGTTTCAGAAAAGCCATAGGATGGGGGCAAGGTGGCTAGGTTAGGTTCAGTTCCAGGAAAGGCCTGCTGGGAGAACTTCATGAGCAAGACAGCTCTGTTAACTGCTTTGACAACTTAGAATGAGGTTGGATGAGTGCAGTGCAGATGCGTTGATTTTTCTTCCTTTCAATTTTTCTGCCATCCAGTCCTAAAGCTGGTCTCCCATATATTGAGAAATATTCCACAGGTGCTCACAGTCTTTTAAGAGATTTTATTTACAGTTTACTCCTCAAATCAAGGAGTTGTAATCATTGAAAATCAAGTGTCACAGATGTATTAAATGCTAAACATACACTTAAAGATAGTATTTACAAACACACTTAGTGATGGTCGGTTCAGGATTCAAACGCGTTACAGTTCTGAACTCCATATGGCTCAGTCCCACACATTGTTGTACATTCCCCTATTAACCCATTGGGACAGGTCCAGGACAAATATTTTCAGTATGGTATTTTGTTATTTTTTATGACCACTAAGAATGAACAACAGATGTGATGGGTCCCATTAAGATATTGCCATGTCACTAACACTCCCCTCCCTAGGCAAACAAGATAGAGTCTTACAAAACAACTTATTTTTATAGCCAGCCACTTTAAGCACCATTTTGTGTACAGGGGGATGTGTGCAGAGGCTTTAACCAGACCTTATTTTCCAGTAATCTGATATCTGGTTGTTATCATTCTGACCTTTTTAAGCTTTCTTTCTATGTGCTAAGAATTTGACTGAAAGCTCACAATGTACAGGATTTCCTGTAGCTTTGAGTCTTTTCCTAACTTTGTAATAATCATTGCAATTTCACTTGTGTCATGCTGTGTGTGATTTTCTGTCTTTTTGCCATGGGGCATTGTTAATGCAACATAAGTTTACCAAATACAAAAACATTCCTGTAGCTATTGGTGAGTTATAAGATGACCTCCAAGCAAAGTTGATTTTAATGGAAACCAGACTCCAAGTTGAAAAACCAAAACCTGCACTCCACGTGAAACTAAATGCTCTGATGCCTTGAAAGCACAGATCAATAGTCTTATCAATGACAGCAAAAGAGCAGATCCTTGAAGGATAAGGCTTGCATTTTTTTTTTACTTTCTGTGCATTTCCAACCTTTTTAATCCAAATGCCGATAATTAAATGAACACCTTTCTCTTCATTGTATGAGGCCAAACATTAAATCACTTGTCAGGCTTTGGCGTGTTTGTTGCAGTATTGATACGTGATGCTGTGTCAAACAATTGGTAATTAAAGAGACATTTTGCGGCATAGGATGATGGACACAAGGAGGTTCCCTTCAGGTAAACTTTATCATGAGCCACTTACCAAAATTTTGAAGGAATGCATTTATTGGTGAGATGTATCTCAATTTTTGTGCAGAATGTCTCAACACAGAGCTGGTGGTACTCTTTTTTTTTAAAATCATTATTAAGTATTGGAGTTGATTGGAATCTTTACTGGTTTCACAACCTCAGGATGTTCCAACGAACTTTACAGCCAATGAAGTAATTTTGAAGTATTGTAACTGTTGTAATGTAGGAAACGCAGCAGCCAATTTACAAGAGAATGTTAATGATCTATATTCATCTTTGTCGGCCTTTAACGTTTGTGAAGTTTCAGAAGATGAAGTAGAGATCCAACAAGTGTATTAACTTTAGAGAACTACTGTACATTATATATAATTGCAAAACATATATTACTGACTGGGAAGTAAAATTTGCAATGCTCCAGTAGGTGGTGCACCACACCACCGTTGGAAGGTTGGGTAAAAGATGTTTCACTTTGTCTGGCCATGCGGTTCTTGACTTGAGAGCTTAATGTTGATATTTGGTGTCCATAATTGAAGTGTTCTATTCCCAGAGCACGATATTTAAAAAATGTGAACCAGGAAATACATAAGCATGATGTTATCGTTAGTTGTTTTTTAACGTGCACATTATACCAAGAGTAGATATGTAATTGATGTTTTCAGTAACAGTGAATAGTTAGTTCTTCAGTGCAGCTGAATCTGCAAAACGTGATGCTATAGACAACACTTAGATTTTCCAATGAAAATGTGTTTGAAAAGTAAGAGTGCTGGGGACTTCTCATGTTATCTCTGTTTAATATATAACATCGTTTCTTGATCTGAACACTGATTTACTTCAAGTATCAATGTTTGTGAAGTTGAGTTGTGCTTTCTGGGAGTATTTCACACGACAATTAAAAAATGTTTATAAATCCTTTGGTTCCAGTATGAATTGGATAAGGAAGAATAAACCTGTATTTCTCTGGTATTTGCACAATGGAGCCCAAATGACAAACTCATTGCCCTGAACTTGCGGTTGGCAGTGTAGCTGAAGAGTACACCGCTGACATCCGAAAACATAGAAATCTCCGATGGGACAGCATTAAACTTTGCCGAAAGTCCATCAAATTACCTCTGCTATCTCTAATTGATTATTGAAGACCCTTTCCTTTGTTTGTGGGTCTGCATGATATTAAATATTCATACTTTAATTTAATAATGTGCATTGTGAATCTCAAAAAGAAGTGAATGTGATTAGTAAATGCAAATTACATGCATTTATTTATACAATGGATTTTGTCTTCTGCTGTTTGGCACAAAGCCTATCCAAAGACAGATGGACCCAATTACATCATGAAGCTAATGTAATTAGCAGCTGACCTTGTTTTAATTTTATTATTCCCACTGCACTTCCCACAAGAAGTTTTACCTAACACTGTAAATTGAAGTTATTTTGATTTGCACAGTTTAGCCTAACTGCAAAGATGTTCAAGTAATTATAGTTAAATATTTCTGGCCTCTAGATAGGAACTATAAAATGCAATTAGGATGCTTTCTATGGGCTGTAGCATAAACCTAGCTCAAAATTTCTCATCACACCCCCTTATGCTGTGCAAAAGGCTCCTGCACCTGTTTGCCCAGCACATCATTTGAATGAGGACTGAAAGTCGCAGCGGATCATCTGTCTATTCAGAACATGACAGATCGCAAGTTTGGGATTTAGCACAAGTGAGTGCAGAACTCCCGAACTTGTGGTCAATTTCAAAGGCGATATGATGGCTTACTCAGGCATTGTTGCATCAGCAGCTTTCATAATGGCAAAAGGCAAGATGGATGTGCAGACTGTTCAAATACTTAAAGAATGCAGATTCCTGGCAGCAGAAGTATTAAGTGTTGTATCAGTTGCAACTAACATCCTCTCGTTATAATGCTTCTACTATTAGAGCATTATTCAGAGCCAAGTGCAGCTTGTTATCCTGTGATCAGAGCCCACATGTTACAAGCAGTGGTGAAAGTGCAGCTCTGATACTTTTGTTTTCTATTAGCTGATTACTGAAGAAAGTTGTTCAACGACCTGTATAATTCCCCAAGAGCAGCCAGGAATTGCAAATTCAGTAAATAAGGCCAGAGATCAATGATGGAGCAGTACCTTGAGAATGTAATATAAGAGTCGAGCAATTGGAAACGCCCAAGTCCTTAAGGAGGCTGAGCCTTTGCTGGCAACAAGAGTCCAATTGGAATCCAAGATCAACACTGATTCAACTTGACCAAATATATGCCTAAAGGTGACTGGCCTAAGTTAACTTATCTTTGCTCTTTCTCTAAACTTGTTTTGACTTTTCTAAGAACCTTCCTTTCTTCCTCAGTTGGATGGCCCCGCCAGTTATCCACTAATACTGAAATTAATTATTACTAATTCAGCCATGTTGTATTGAATATTTATTCAGCACTTCTGTGGATGTAATGTATTTGCTTCATGGGTTCTTTGCTTAAGAATTTATAGCAACAAATTGCTATTAAGAACTAGTTGATTTATTAACAAAGGTTTAACAATCACACTACACATTACCAGTTCATGCACTAGGCTCACAACTACATACCTCATCGTGGATGGCCTAGACCCAGTTGTCTGGGATTTTATTGAGTCTTGCGTACATCACGTTACTGGCTAAGCCACTCTCAATGCAACAGCTCTACAACTATTAAATCTGTGAGGTTACTCTCCGGTGCATACATTACACTGCTTCCTCTTTTTTTAGAAGCAAGGTATTTATACAATATTTCAAAAGATTACTTATGATTACAATTTTACAAATTCAACTGCTGAGCCTGAGCATCTTGTTGTAAGCTTTTAGCTCCCTCCAGCTCCAACCTCCATTTCTTTGCAGTTGGCTGGTTATGCCCATTTTCTATATTCTTATTTGACTCAGGAGACTGTCTTGGGGAATTTCTGTTTTCAGGGCTTGTAGCCCAAGATTTCTGACCTTTACCTTTATGTGTCCTCTTGTGTTCGCTTTGTTCCTAAGATCTGATAGTCCCAGTTATCAATATCCTGTTTAGATGGTTTGCGTTTTCTCATTGATCTTCTCAACTGAACCCGAACTCCACCTTCCCCCCTCGGAAGATACAGAGTCTCTGCGAGATTGTCTCAAACCCCCAGAACTGCCTTCAGTCGGCTGCATCTGAGTTGGTGGGGATATGGACATTGTGACCGTTGAAGTACTTGGATCTGCCAACTCACTCTAATCATTGTCCCTGTCAGACTCATTTTCATCTACTTATGGTACTGAAAGTGCATCACTTGCTAGAAACATTTGAAACACATGAACCTTCCTGATGTATTCACCAATTTTGACCAGGTACTGCTTGGTGCCACATACCCAAATAATTGTACCAATGTCCCATTTGCGTGGACCTGCCCTTTTCGATGGACTGAAAACTCTGACCTGATCACCCTTCTGAAAGCACTGCTCTTGAGTACGGAAATGATAATGATGTTTCTGCACCGATTGTGCCTTCTCTATTTTATCAGACAAGTTCGGTTGCAATAAACTGAGTCGCATCCTCAGCTTATGCTTCTTCATAATTCAGCAGGTGTGTATCCTGTTGTAGACTGAGGCGTAGTTCTGTATTTGAAACGAACATTTGCTAGCCTATGCATTATGCTCAGCGATGATCCAGTCTGTGGAACTTGTTTCTGCAAAGCCTCCCTGACAATCTTGATCACCTTTCAACTGCATCATTTGAAGCAGGATGATATGGTGCTATCAATGTGTGTTTGATACTGTTGTGTCTGGCAAAATTTGCAAATTGCATGGATCGAAATTGCGGCCCATTATCTGACACCATTTTTTCGCAGGTCATGGCCTGCAAAAATATCCCGTATTCATTCATCCAATGTATGTTCTGTAGTCGTAGGTGACCCCATATGCTGTATCTCCAGCCATTTTGAAGGGCTATCAATTAGAACCAGAAAATCATCACTGTCCCTCTCGCAAAAATCAATATGTATTCTTTGGAATGGTCCCATTGGCCAAGTCCATGTTTGCAGCGGCTTTTTGGCTAGCATGCCCTTCAGTCTTGACAGTACACTTATTAATATTAAGTCTTTATCCAACCCAGACCAATAAACAAAACAAAGGGCCACCGCTTTCATGCCTACGATGCCAGTATGCTCACTGTTAAGTTCTGTCAAGACTTTGGCCCGTAGTGCACTGAGAATGACGACTCTCGGGCTCCATTTTAGACATCCCTGCTCACATGATAATTTGTGCCGATGATAAAAAAGGCTTTATCCCCTTGTCTAAATGCGTCTGATCTTCAGACCACCCTTGCAGGGTGTGCTTATAGGTCTGCTGTAATGTGGCATCTTTCTGTGTGTGCTTGGCAATAACAGAGGCCGTGACTGGAAAGTTCTCATCAACGATATCTAGAGTAAAGATTGACTGTTCGGGGCCAATTTCAGAATCTTTGGGCTTTTTTCGGTGCACTCACTGGAGATGCGCCAACTTTCTGCGTGGAAAAGTTCTCCAAAAATATGAGTCCCCACTTTGGACGCTGTCCGGTCTCTCCCGGGTCTTCGCGCAGTGTGGCGAGTCGAGTCGGGGGCGGAGTCAGCGTCCCGCGCTGAAAACAATGCCGGGACGTCTGCACATGCGCGTTGGAGTGTGCGCGCAATTGCAGCAGCTCCTGTCCCCAGTCTCTGTGTGCGTGCAGCAGCGTGGGACCCGATGCATCCCGCCCCTACCCCAGACCAAGTGGCCCACCGCACAGGCCGGCCCGCTGCCTTCCCGGGCTGAAGATGTGCGTGTGTGTGCTGCAGCGTGGGAATTCGGCATAATTGATGCTAGTTAGAGGTATGCCTGGCGTGAGAGACAGAAGCAGGAGAAATGTTCTTGGTGCAGGAGAAAATGCCTCCTTTGGACCAGACATCGAGATCATGCCATTCGGGGAAAGAGCAAGCTCGATTCGGAAAAGATTGACTTTGCCGATTGTATTTTTTTTGTTGTTGGGAAAGAACATACGCGCAATTATTTGGAATATATCCATTTGAGTCCGTCAAATCACTTTGAAAAATGATGATGATGATGATCATCGTACTGGCTGCCGGTGCGTCCCACCCCTATCCCAGGCCGAGTGGCCTTCCGCTCAGGTCGGCCCACTGCCATCCCAGGCTGAAGATGAAAGTAGGGTAGGACGGACTTCTATTTTTTATTTGGATATTTTGAAAAATTTATCTAAATATGTTTTATCTCCGTGACGGAGGAACACTCTTATTTATTGAAGTAGACTTTATTTAGATAATATGGGCTCAATTTTGGCCCAGTATAATCATTGCAAACAAATAGTTGTTCAAATTATTTGAGATTCGTGCAATTTAATTCAACTATCTTTTATTTCTTTTACTTTTGTAGTTTAAGCTTCCATGAATGCTTCTGTTGTATAGTAAATTAACTTTGCAAAGTTTGTCATATGATGTCCTGTATAGCTGTTTGATCCTTTGTTTGGCCGTCATTGAGTTCTGCTGGCCTCTGATGTACCTACTTGCGCTGATTTCTTAACTCTCCAAGGGATTTCACAAGTGGCCACATACGCTGGCCTAAGTTAGTGTGGAGTAACTATTAGTGGCCTAAATGGCCAAAACAGGCGTAGGTGGCTGGTAACGCCCCCTTTTGGAAAAAAAAACAAAACTAAAAAAAAATCATAACTAACTCACTTACACTGGTGCAAATTGAATGTGCAAAATGTGAATTTTTAAGATACTCCAGAAAAATCAAGTTGCTCCAAAAAAAAACGGAGCAACTCCTGGCCAATTTTGAGCCCTTCATGAGGCAACCTTGAAAGGGTATCCGCCACTGCATTCTGCTTCGACGTACGATACTCGATTTTGTAATCATACTGAGACAATAAAATAGTCCATCTTTGCATCCTGGAAGCCGCCATAGATGGAATTGCTGCCTTTGGGCCGAGGGTAGCTAGTAACAGTTTGTGATCAGTTACTAGTGTGAATTGGCGCCCCAAAATGAAACTGGTGAAACTTTTTTTTAAATATCAAATATAATTGGTATTTTGCATAATTTTGTTCACTTTTTTTGGCAACCGGTTTTTCTTGCCCATCATTCATAACATGGCTGATCACTGCTCCCACACCATACCCCAAGGCATCACATGCTAGTCTTAGTTCATGAGTCAGATTATAATGGACGAGAAGAGTACTACTGCTCAAGCGTCACTTGCATGTTTCATTTGCAATCCGTTGCTCTTTGTCTCATATTCAACATACACCTTTCTTCAATAAATAATGGAGTGGTGTGAGCACGTTGCTAGTCCAGAAAGGAAACGAGCATAATATTGGACCATGCCTAAAAAGGATTGTAATTCAGTAACAATTTTCGGTTCCGGAGCCATCGTGATGGCTTGCACTTTCTCCTTAACTGGTTGGAGACCATTTTCATCTACTCACAATCGCAGATAAACCTCGCGCTGTATGAATGCACATGTACTCCTCTTCAACTTCAGGTTATGGTAATTGAACTGTCTGAATACTACTAAAATTTCCAGATTTTCCCCCTCTGTGCCGGTGGCTATCAACATCATATCTTGATTGCACAAACAGTGATTTATTCCCTGTAAGATCTGATCCATGGTAACCTGAAATATCTTTGGTGAGTGCAACTTAGTATATGAATACAACCCTTTGTGTGTGTTGACTGTCCGACACTGCTGACTATCCTTGTCAATGTGGAGTTCAGCATAGGCATGGGAGAGATCCAGTTTTGTGAAAACTTTGGCTCCCACCGTGTTCTGCATACAGGTCCTGTAATGTTGGTGAAGGAGATTGTTCATCATCAACTGCTCAATTCAGGGTAATTTTATAATCGCCACAGAGCCGTACCATTTTGTCTGCCTTCGGAACTACAACGAAATGGGTTGGCCCAGTCACTCCTATCAGTCTTCACTAAAACTCAGTTTTTCTCCAACTTATCAAGCTCTCGCTCAATCTGCAATTTTAATGCATATGGTACCGGCCTGGGTCTACAAAAAATAGGTTTGACATCCGACCTAATCTGAATATGTGCATTGTATCCCTTGATGCCCTCATATGAGTCCTCAAACATATTAACATATTTCTCCAGCAGAGTATCTAGCTGAGACTTAATGATTTCTGTACTACAAATGCTGAACCAATCCAAACAAAGCACTCTTAGCCAAACTTTGCCCATAAGTGTCGGACGATTGACGTATTTTATTGCTATGACATGTAATCTTGCTTGTTGCCCCTGGTATTGAACTATGCAGTCCATTTGTCCAAGCATCTGCAGTTTTTCCCCTGAATATGTCTTCAGCTTCACTGAGCTCGCCTTTAGTGGTATGCCCTGAAATTCTTGCAATACACATCCTGACTCATTATTGAGCAATCAGTTATTGTATCTATTGTCATATTAATCCATCGATTATGAATCAGTGCTAACATTCTGACATAAGGAATTTATTGCCTTGCCCTTCACTGCATATATATATCAAATCCTACACTGTTCTGATTGGTTTCCCTCCAGTGACGTCTTTGATTATTGTTGGGCCTGTCCTTGGCTTTATATGCAGTTGCAATATATCCCCTTACTTGGCCCGATAGCATCTTGCCCACTTGAGACCCTGTTGTGCTGTATGATTACCATTACACCTATAACATCTACTCTTCTTGGTTTCATAACTCTCCCACCGCCTAGGGCTCACAATCTTCTGCATTTCTACAGCCCTGTGACTGTGAACTGCGACCACTGTCAGTAATGGGTGAAATTCCTTAATATTTTATTCTGCTATTTCCATGGAGGTGGCTATCTTGCCAGCTCTCTCAAAAGAGAGATCATCCATACCTAACAATTTTGACTGAATGCGTTCATCTGTAAATCCACACACACATTTATCTCGAAGAGCCCTATTTAGGAATCCTCCAAAATTGCAGTGTAGAGACAATTTTATTACGGCAACAATGTATTCTCACCAGACCTTTGGTTTCTCATTGCAAACTTATAGCACTCCACTATTTCTAAAGGCTTTGGATCAAAAAGGGGAAAAAGTCACTGGTGGGCATAGTCTATAGGCCCCCTAACAGTAGCAACTCTATTGGTCGGAGTATAAACCAAGAAATAGTAGGGGCTTGTAAAAAGGGAACAGCAATAATTAATCATGGGTGATTTTAACCTCCATATTGATTGGACAAATCAAATTGGTCAGGGTAGCCTTGAGGAAGAGTTAAGAGTGCATAAGGGACGGGTTCCTTGAGCAGTATGTAACTGAACCAACCAGGGGGCAGGCTATCTTAGATCTGGTCCTGTGTAATGAAACAGGATTAATAAACAATCTCCTAGTAAAGGATCCCCTTGGAATGAGTGATCATAGCATGGTTGAATTTCAAATTCAGATGGAGGGCGAGAAAGTTGGAGCTCAAACCAGCGTACTAAGCTTAAATAAAGGAGACTATGAAGGTATGAGGGCAGAGTTGGGTAAAGTGGACTGGGAAAATAGATTAAAGTGTAGGACGATTGATGAACAGTGCCGTACATTTAAGGAGATATTTCATAACTCTCTCAAAATATATTCCAGTGAGGAGGAAAGGGTGCAGGAAGAATGTTCCCAATGTTGGGGAAGTCCAGAACCAGAGGTCACAGTCTAAGGATAAGGGGTAAGCCATTTAGGACCGAGATGCGGAGGAACTTCTTCACCCAGAGAGTGGTGAACCTGTGGAATTCTCTACCACAGAAAGTTGTTGAGGCCAATTCACTAAATATATTCAAAAAGGAGTTAGATGAGGTCCTTAGTACTAGGGCGATCAAGGGGTATGGCGAGAAAGCAGGAATGGGGTACTGAAGTTGAATGTTCAGCCATGAACTCATTGAATGGCGGTGCAGGCTAGAAGGGCCGAATGGCCTACTCCTGCACCTATTTTCTATGTTTCTATGTTTCTATGTAAAGGAAAAGATAGCCATTGTGGCTAACTAAAGAAATAAAGGATGGTATCAAATTAAAAACAAGGGCATACAATGTGGTCAAAACTAGTGGGAGGACAGAAGATTGGGAAGCTTTTTAAAGCCAGCAAAAAATGACTTAAAAAATGATGAAGAAAGGGAAGATAGACTATGAAAGTAAACTAGCACAAAATATAAAAACAGACAGCAAGAGTTTCTATAGGTATATAAAAAGGAAAAGAGTGGCTAAAGTAAATGTTGGCCTATTAAAGGATGAGACCGGGGAATTAGTAATGGGGAACATGGAGATGGCAGAAACTCTGAACAAATATTTTGTATCAGTCTTTACGGTAGAGGACATGAACAATATTCCAACAGTGGATAGTCAAGGGGCTATAGGGGCGGTGGGGGGGGGAAGAATTTAACACAATCACAATCACTAAGGAGGTGGTGCTCAGTAAGATAATGGGACTAAAGGCAGATAAATCCCCTGGACCTGATGGCTTGCATTCTCGGGTCTTAAGAGAAGTAGTGGCAGGGATTATGGATGCATTGGTTGTAATTTACCAAAATTCCCTGGATTCTGGGGAGGTCCCAGCAGATTGGAAAACTGCAAATGTAACGCCCCTATTTAAAAAAGGAGGCAGATAAAAAGCAGGAAACTGTAGACCAGTTAGCCTAACATCTGTGGTTGGGAAAATGTTGGAGTCCATTATTAAAGAAGCAGTAGCAGGACATTTGGAAAAGCAAAATTCGGTCAGGCAGAATCAGCATGAAGGGGACATCATGTTTGACAAATTTGCTGGAATTCTTTGAGGATGTAACGAACAGGGTGTATAAAGGGGAACCAGTGGATGTGGTGTATTTGGACTTTCAGAAGGCATTTGACAAGGTGCCACATAAAAGGTTACTGCACAAGATAAAAGTTCACAGGGTTGGGGGTAATATATTAACATGGATAGAGGATTGGTTAACTAACAGAGAACAGAGAGTTTGGAAAAATGGTTCATTCTCTGTTTGGCAACCAGTAACCGTGCGAGCAGTGGGGAGTCTGGGGACGTCGGAGGCCAACAGAAGGCCCAGCAGTTCGTGAGGCGGGAGTGCGAGCAGCGGGGAGTCCGGGGATATCGGAGGCCTACAAAAGGCTCAGCAGTTCGTGAGGCAGGAGTGCGAGCAGTGGGAAATCCAGAGACGTTGGAGGCCGACAAAAGGCCCAGCAATTCGTGAGGCGGAAGTGCGAGCAGCGGGGAGTCCAGGGACATTGGAGGCCTACAAAAGGCCAGCCGATGCAGCTGCAGCAGGGTGAGAAGGCAAAAAGTAGAAAGAAATCAAAAGGTCACGTCACAGCCAAGGGGGTAAGTGATTGGTAAGTAGCTTTACTTTTTCTTTTCTATATCAGTAAGTAACATAGAAACATAGAAAATAGGTGCAGGAGTAGGCCATTCGGCCCTTCTAGCCTGCACCGCCATTCAATGAGTTAATGGCTGAACATGCAACTTCAGTACCCCATTCCTGCTTTCTCACCATACCCCTTGATTCCCCTAGTAGTAAGGACTTCATCTAACTCCTTTTTGAATATATTTAGTGAATTGGCCTCAACAACTTTCTGTGGTAGAGAATTCCACAGGTTCATCACTCTCTGGGTGAAGAAATTCCTCCTCATCTCAGTCCTAAATGGCTTCCCCCTTATCATTAGACTGTGTCCCCTGGTTCTGGACTTCCCCAACATTGGGAACATTCTTCCTGCATCTAACCTGTCTAAACCCGTCAGAATTTTAAACGTTTCTATGAGGTCCCCTCTCATTCTTCTGAACTCCAGTGAATACAAGCCCAGTTGATCCAGTCTTTCTTGATAGGTCAGTCCCGCCATCCCGGGAATCAGTCTGGTGAACCTTCGCTGCACTCCCTCAATAGCAAGAATGTCCTTCCTCAGGTTAGGAGACCAAAACTGTACACAATACTCCAGGTGTGGCCTCACCAAGGCCCTGTACAATTGTAGCAACACCTCCCTGCCCCTGTACTCAAATCCCCTCGCTATGAAGGCCAACATGCCATTTGCTTTCTTAACCGCCTGCTGTACCTGCATGCCAACCTTCAATGACTGATGTACCATGACACCCAGGTCTCTTTGCACCTCCCCTTTTCCTAATCTGTCACCATTCAGATAATAGTCTGTCTCTCTGTTTTTACCACCAAAGTGGATAACCTCACATTTATCCACATTATACTTCATCTGCCATGCATTTGCCCATTCACCTAACCTATCCAAGTCGCTCTGCAGCCTCATAGCATCCTCCTCGCAGCTCACACTGCCACACAACTTAGTGTCATCCGCAAATTTGGAGATACTACATTTAATCCCCTCATCTAAATCATTAATGTACAGTGTAAACAGCTGGGGCCCCAGCACAGAAGCTTGCGGTACCCCACTAGTCACTGCCTGCCATTCTGAAAAGTCCCCATTTACTCCTACTCTTTGCTTCCTGTCTGACAACCAGTTCTCAATCCATGTCAGCACACTACCCCCAATCCCATGTGCTTTAACTTTGCACATTAATCTCTTGTGTGGGACCTTGTCGAAAGCCTTCTGAAAGTCCAAATATACCACATCAACTGGTTCTCCCTTGTCCACTCTACTGGAAACATCGTCAAAAAATTCCAGAAGATTTGTCAAGCATGATTTCCCTTTCACAAATCCATGCTGACTTGGACCTATCATATTACCTCTTTCCAAATGCATTGCTATGACATCCTTAATTATTGATTCCATCATTTTACCCACGACCGATGTCAGACTCCAGGATGGTATGTTGCCTCCCTGGTGCAAGGGTCAAGGATGTCTCGGAGCGGGTGCAGGACATTCTGAAAAGGGAGGGTGAACAGCCAGTTGTCGTGGTGCACATAGGTACCAATAATATAGGTAAAAAATGGGATGAGGTCCTACGAGACAAAATTTAGGGAGCTAGGAGTTAAATTTAAAAAGTAGGACTAGTCAGAATAGGAATCGCAGGATAGCTCAGATGAATACGTGGCTTGAGGAGTGGTGCAAAAGGGAGGAATTCAAATTCCTGGGACATTAGAACTGGTTCTGGGGGAGGTGGGACCAGTACAAACTGAACGGTCTGCACCTGGGCAGGACCGGAACCAATATCCTCGGGGGAGTGTTTGCTAGTGCTGTTGGGGAGAGGTTAAACTAATATGGCAGGGAGATAGGAACCTATGCAGGGAGACAGAGAGAAATATAATGGAGGCAGAAGCAAAAGATAGAAAGGAGAATAGTAAAAGTGGAGGGCAGAGAAACCCAAGGCAAAAAATAAAAAGGGCCACATTACAGCAAAATTCTAAGGGGGCAAATTGTGTTAAAAAAGACAAGCCTGAAGGCTCTGTGTCTCAATGCGAGGAGTATTCAGAATAAGGTGGATGAATTAACTGCACAGACAGCAGTTAACGGATATGAAGTAATTGGCATCATAGAGACATGGCTCCAGGGTAACCAAGGCTCGGAACTCAACATCCAGGGGTATTCAACATTTAGGAAGGATAGGCAAAGAGGAAAAGAAGGCGGGGTGGCGTTGCTGGTTAAAGAGGAAATTAATGCAATAGTAAGGAGGGATATTACCGATGTGGAATTGGTATGGGTGGAGCTGCGGAATACCAAAGGGCAGAAAACGCTAGTGGGAGTTGTGTACAGACCACCAAACAGTAGTAGTGAGGTTGGGGACAGCATCAAACAAGAAATAAGGGATGTGTGCAATAAAGGTACAGCAGTTATCATGGGCGACTATAATCTACATATTGATTGGGCTAACCAAACCGGTAGCAATGCGGTGGAGGAGGATTTCCTGGAGTGTATTAGGAATGGTTTTCTGGACCAATATGTCGAGGAACCAACTAGAGAGCAGGCCATCCTAGACTGGGTGATGTGTAATGAGAAGGGACTAATTAGCAATCTTGTTGTGTGAGGCCCCTTGGGGAAGAGTGACCATAATATGGTGGAATTTTTTATTAAGATGGAGAGTGACACAGTTAATTCAGAGACTAGGGTCCTGAACTTAAGGAAAGGTAACTTCAACGGTATGAGGCGTGAATTCGCTAGAATAGACTGGCAAAGGATACTTAGAGTTGACGCTGGATAAGCAATGGCAAACATTTAAAGATCACATGGATGAACTTCAACAATTGTACATCCCTGTCTGGTGTAAAAATAAAACGAGGAACGTGGCTCAACCGTGGCTAAAAAGGGAAATTAAGGATAGTGTTAAAGCCAAGGAAGAGGCAAATAAATTGGCCAGAAAAAGTAACAAACCTGAGAACTGCGAGAAATTTAGAATTCAACAGAGGAGGACTCAGGGTTTAATTGAGAGGGGGAAAATTGAGTCCGAGAGGAAGCTTGCAGGGAACATAAAAACTGACTGCAAAAGCTTCTATAAATATGTGAAGAGAAAAAGATTAGTGAAGACAAATGTAGCTCCCTTGCAGTCGGATTCAGGTGAATTTATAATGGGGAACAAAGAAATGGCAGACCAGTTGAACAAATACTTCAGTTCTGTCTTCACGAAGGAAGACATGAATAACCTTCCGAATGTACTAGGGGACATTGGGTCTAGTGAGAAGGAGGAACTGAAGGATATCCTTATTAGGTGGGAAATTATGTTCGGGATATTGATGGGATTTAAGGCTGATAAATCCCCGGGGCCTGATAGTCTGCATCCCAGAGTACTTAAGGAAGTGGCCGTAGAAATAGTGGATGCATTAGTGATCATTTTCCAACAGTCTGTCGACTCTGGATCAGTTCCTATGGACTGGAGGGTAGCTAATGTAACACCACTTTTTAAAAAAGGAGGGAGAGAGAAAACAGTTAATTATAGACCGGTTAGTCTGACATCAGTAGTGGTGAAAATGTTGGAGGCAATCATTAAGGATGAAACAGCAGCACATTTGGAAAGCAGTGACAGGCTTGGTCGAAGTCAGCATGGATTTATGAAAGGGAAATCATGCTTGACGAATTGTCTGGAATTTTTTGAGGATGTAACTAGCAGAGTGGACAAGGGAGAACCAGTGGATGTGGTGTATTTGGACTTTCAAAAGGCTTTTGACAAGGTCCCACACAAGAGAATGGTGTGCAAAGTCAAAGTGCATGGTATTGGGGGTAATGTACTGACGTGGATAGAGAACTGGTTGCCAGTCAGGAAGCAGAGAGTCGGGATAAATGGGTCCTTTTCAGAATGGCAGGCAGTGACTAGTGGAGTGCCACAGGGCTCAGTGCTGGGACCGCAGCTCTTTACAATATACTTAACGATTTGGATGAAGGAAGTGAGTGTAATATATCCAAGTTTGCAGATGAGACTAAACTGGGTGGCGGTGTGAGCTGTGAGGGAGACGCTAAGAGGCTGCAGAGTGACTTGGACAGGTTAGGTGAGTGGGCAAATGCATGGCAGATGCAGTATAATGTGGATAAATGTGAGGTTATCCATTTTGGGGGCAAAAACACGAAGGCTGAATATTATCTGAATGGCGGCAGATTAGAAAAAGGGGAGGTGCAACGAGACCTGGGTGTCATGGTTCATCACTCATTGAAGGTTGGCATGCAGGTACAACAGGCGGTGAAGAAGGCAAATGGTATGTTGGCCTTCATAGCTAGGGGATTTGAGTATAGGAGCAGGGAGGTCTTACTGTCGTTGTACAGGGCCTTGGTGAGGCCTCACCTGGAATATTGTGTTCAGTTTTGGTCTCCTAATCTGAGGAAGGACGTTCTTGTTATTGAGGAAGTGCAGCGAAGGTTCACCAGACTAATTCCAGGGATGGCTGGACCGTCATATGAGGAGAGACTGGATCAACTGGGCTTTTGTACCCTGGAGTTTAGAAGGATGAGAGGGGATCTCATAGAAATGTATAAGATTCTGAAGGGACTGGACAGGTTAGATGCGGGAATAATGTTCTCAATGTTGGGGAAGTCCAGAACCAGGGGACATAGTCTTAGGATAAGTGGTAGGACATTTAGGACTGAGATGAGGAGAAAGTTCTTCACTCAGAGAGTTGTTAATCTGTGGAATTCCCTGCCGCAGAGAGTTGTTGATGCCAGTTCATTGGATATATTCAAGAGGGAGTTAGATATGGCCCTTATGGCTAAGGGGATCAAGGGGTATGGAGAGAAAGCAGGAAAGGGGTACTGAGGGAATGATCAAGCATGATCTTATTGAATAGCGGTGCAAGCTCAAAGGGCCGAATGGCCTCCGCTATGTTTCTAGTGGGGTGCTGCAGGGATCAGTTCTGGGACCCCAACTGTTTACAATCTATATTAATGACTTGGCAGAAGGGACTGAGTGTAACGTAGCCAAGTTTGCTGACGATACAAAGATGGGAGGAAAAGCAATGTGTGAGAAGGGCACAAAAAATCTGCAAAAGGACATAGACAGGCTAAGTGAGTGGGCAAAAATTTGGCAGATGGAGTATAATGTTGGAAAGCGTGAGGTCATGCACATTGGCAGAAAAAAAATCAAAGAGCAAGTTATTATTTAAATGGAGAAAGATTGCAAAGTGCTGCAGTACCTGGGGGTACTTGTGCATGAAACACAAAAGGATAGTATGCAGGTGCAGCAAGTGATCAGGAAGGCCAATGAAATCTTGGCCTTTGTAGCAAAGGGGATGGAGTATAAAAGCAGGGAAGTCTTGCTACAGCTATACAGGGTATTGGTGAGGCCACACCTGGAATACTGAGTGCAGTTTCGGTTTCCATATTTACGAACTGATATATTTGCTTTGGAGGCAGTTCAGAGAAGGTTCACTCGGTTGTTTCCGGAGATGAGGGAGTTGACTTATGAGGGGCCTCTACTCATTGGAATTCAGAAGAATGAGAGATCATCTTATCGAAAAATACAAGATTGTGAGAGGGCTTGACAAGGTGGATGCAGAGTGGATGTTTCCACTGATGAGGGAGACTCGAACTAGAGGGCATGTTCTTAGAATAAGGGGCCACCCATTTAAAACTGAGATGAGAAATTTCTTCTCTGAGGGTTGCAAATCTGTGGAATTCACTGCTTCGGAGAGCTGTGAAGCTGGGACATTGAATAAATTTAAGACAGAAATAGTCTGTTTCTTAAACGATAAGGGGTTATGGGGAGCGGGCGGGGAGGTGGAGCTGAGTCCATCATCAGATCAGCCATGATCTTGTTGAATGGCGGAGCAGGCTCGAGGGGCCGTGTGGCCTACTCTTCCTATTTCTTATGTTCTTATGTTCTAAATGGAGGAAGTGCATCCGGGAGGGCGCTGAGCACCTCGAGTCTCATCGTTGAGAGCATGCAGAAATCAAGCGCAGGCAGCGGAAGGAGCATGCAGCAAACCAGTCCCACCCTCCCTTTCCCTCAACGCCTATCTGTCCCACCTGTGACAGGGACTGTGGTTCTCGTATTGGACTATTCAGCCACCTAAGGAATCATTTTTAGAGTGGAAGCAAGTCTTCCTTGATTCCAAGGGACTGTCTATGATGATGACATAGAGGGTGAATGCTGTAATTGCAATCATTTGTATCATGGCACTCTCCGTTGCAATTGATTTCTGATGCAGCACAGTCTTCACTAAAACAGGAGAGAGATGCTGGTACAGTTAAAATTATATAATAGCACATTTAGTCAAAGTAATGCTGATTAGATACAATTTTATACTGATGCAAATCTAATTTTAGAAGTGTGAGGCTCATTTACTTCATGGTATATATTCAGATGCTACAGGTCAGGTTTATGCACAATTTCAGATAATTTCCTTAAAGGAATGCATACTTCATCACTAACCCCTTTTTGTCCTTTGCTGGTTCCTCTCCGTTCTCTTCATCCACACTGAGTTAAATCATTCTCTCTTCCCCCGCCCCCCACCCCACGTCCAGGTGCACAAATGCAAACACAGCTGCTAGAACAATCCATTCTGTACCCAGCAATCCATTATCCATGGCCTTTAAAATGCCTTTATCCCAGCACTGAACAGCTTTGGGGATTCTACAGTACAATTTTGTTTCCTGAACTGAAAGAGCCAAATGACACAAATTCTGTTGCAGCAACACCAGCAAGCTGTATCAATGGATATTGCTTTCAAATTCCACGATTCAATTGTTTGTAATATTTTAAGTCCAATTTTTTAAGTAAATATTGCCCGCAGAAACCCAACACAATTATTCTTTGAATATCTGGTAATTTACCATTGCATACAATATTTATACAAAATATATTCCTGAACTGTATATCATTTAATGGTATTCACATGGTCGTATAAATAATGTATTGAAATAGACCTGCATTCATTTATCAGATAAAAGAACAAAGATTAGGAGAAATTATGTATTTCAGCTTTAGTTCTAAAAATGAAGTCTGAGTTCTCCAAATGTAAGTACAACAAATCATAAACTTAGAAAGGGCCATTCAATACACAGTCTTAGACAACCTGCGGTATTATAGACTGTACCTAGCCCATTCTTGAAGAAAGGTTCGGAAACATTTCTCCCTCCTGCTCCTCAAGGTAAATTGAGCAAAACTCCAGTGTAATGATCTCTGATCTTATATCCTGTATAGATTATCCTTCACCAGTTGTGATTACTAACAGTTGCCTAACCTCGACATGGCAATTTAAAGAGTCAACCTTTTGATCATCTGTTTCTAATCAGATATTCTTGCATCTTTTTTTACAAGTGTTAATTGGCACTTTAACTGCTTCAGCTGGGAGCCTATTCCATATACCCACTATTTTGGGAGGAGGTGGTGGAGAGAATTCATCGAAGTTTGTTTCATGTCACTGATATCGAACGGAGGCCTCTATAGCTAAGGCAAATGGCAATTGTTCAACTGTGATGGCAAATGCCGAAATCCTAGCTCTCTTGCTTGCTTGCATGTGCACCAATACTTGGAAGTAAATTCCACTTCAAAATCTAATCCATTAGGCTTATTTTTAACTCATTTGTACCTTATCTTCTATTGTTTTTAAGAAACACATCTTTCACCCTTTTTCTCTAGTCATCAAAGGTTAACATTTCAGAGCAGAAGTGTATCCAAATACGTGTGTGCATTAAATATGTGAATGTGTGGAAGTGAAATGATTTCTACATTAATAAAGGTTTAATCATTAATGGAGTGATGCAGAAGATGATTTGCGTAGGGTTCAACCCTCCGATCATCCTGTGCATCAGCCCAGTTAGCCAGATTTCAAGTTGCTGTCAGGAGAACTCGTCTTTCACATTTTATTTAACTCATCATCATAGGCAGTTCCTCGGAATCGAGGAAGACTTGCTTCCACTCTAAAAATGAGTTCTTAGGTCACTGAACAGTCCAAAAGAGAACCGCAGTCCCTGTCACAGGTGGGAAAGGGTGGGTGGGACTTTTTTTAATTTCAAAATATACTTGTACTCAAGTCCCACTCCAGAGACTTGAGCATAAAAAAAATTTAGGCTGACACTCCCAATGCAGTGCTGAGGGAGCACTGTACTGTCAGAGGTGCCGTCTTTCGGATGAGACGTTAAACCAAGGCCTCATCTCTTCTCAAGTGGATGTAAAATATCCCATGGCACTATATCGAAGAAGAGCAGAGGCGATATCCCCGATGTCCTGGCCAATATTTATCCCTCAATCAACATAACAAAAAAAAACTGATTATCTGGTCATTATCACATTGCTATTTGTGGGAATTTGCTTGTGTGCCAATTGGTTGCTGCATTACAACAGTGACTACACTTCAAAAAATATTTCATTGGCTGTAAAGCGCTTTTAAACATCCAGTGGCCATGAAAGGCACTGTATAAATCCAAGTCTTTCTTTACTCCCAGCACATTTTTTCTTCTCCTTGAAAATTTGCTTAAGTTTACTGTATTCTTAAGATCAACCCTCTTAACTGCCTGCTCTGATCCTTAAAAAATCTATTTGACCTCCTCCATTCATCATCTAACCTTATTAATTCTCTTACTAATTATTTCATTCTACATTTAGCAATTTACTTCAGATCCGTGTTCATAAGCTCCAATGATTTTGCAGTGTTTTATCTGAATCACTATCTTGTTCTGCTCCACATCCTACAGCAGTCCAATGAAAATCTTGTTTCTTTCAGTTTGTTAAAGACATGTGTATTTGACGGCTCACACAAAGATAACCAACAATTATTACCTCTTACCCCTCTTTCAATATTCTTGGCCTTCATTACGTCCTCTGACTTCAGCTACAAATTCCCATCTCTGTTATTATTCAAGCTGTTTTCTCTGTTGTGCTAGACATATCTTTTCCCATCAGCAATTGTTAATTCTTTTATAAAGACCAAGTCGTTTCAAGGTTATTTTTTAGTAACCTTCATACCCTTGAACAGATCCAAGAAGAAGCTGGTCTGTCAGACAATCTTGCTCTCACCTGAAGCCTCCAACAAGCTACATTACAACTTTTCTTGTCTGTCCCTATTTTATTCATATTACTGTGGTCAGTGCTTTTCTCAACTTTCTTCCCTTATTCTAAGCTTTGAATATGCTTTCTTATGCATTTGTTTTTACTTGTTACTTGTTCTTCAGTAAGTTGAAATCACGATTTGTTGTACAGTCTCCAACTCTTAATTCATTCCTTTCAGGATCTCAGAACTGTGGAACTCCTTGTCTCCCTCACTTGCTCTTAATAAACTTCAGGATTTTAAAACTCAAGCTTTGTGTATTTTTATTCCTACTTTGTGATCTATCTTGTCTTCTCTTTTAATCTTATCAAACTTGGTGTTGCTTTGCGTTATGGGCCTTGGCCTTTCACCTTGGTTTCTCAAGTTGACACTTTCAATATCATAGTCTGGAAATGGAGGGATTTCCTTGATGCCAATCAGAAAATCTGACCATTTTCTGCAATTTTCATGTGTGGCATCGAAGCCCAGCTGTGATGTGTCATTTGAACTGTTAAATTACATCGCTGCGAAAGTCGCATGTTCAAGGATATAGGTCAGAATAAATACCTGTTGTAACATCTACTCAAGAGATTCCTCAAAACAGTAAACTTGGAGGCTCTCTGTTTCATGAGTCCAATGAGCTAGTGGATCTCATTTAAAGTGAGTTATTTTTACGATGATGACCGTTGACAGTACACTCGGCAGAGTGGTTAACACCCCGTTCGAAGGACAAGCATCAGTTAAATCAGTGAGCAGATTTGGATGGAGACTGAATCAGACAGTGGTTAAAGGAGTGGGATGTTAAGGACTGAGAGAGGAAGTCAATAAATCTAGTGAGGTTATTTGTAGTGTCTACCAATCTCTACTCCCTCAATTGTAGAGCATTCACTACCTCGATAAACAGTCAGGTCTTTGCTTTGGTAGTTACATGTGAACTGCAATGGCTCAAGTGAAGGATCACTGAAAAAGATGGCACTGTGGGACAACTTACTGGCTGCCATCACCATGTTTATTGTACAAAGCCTATACCTGCTCAGTAATTTGCTTGCACTGTGACAAAAACCTATCTTGCACAGCATTACAGTCCAAAATCATGCAATCTAATGGACTAATTGAAGATTGACTGTTACTAGCCAGAGCATATCTTTGACAGAGATTGTCCAGGCTGGCTTTCCAGCAAGATAATGATTGGAACAGTACTATAAGAGTTGCCAATGGTAAAAGCAGGCCAACGCTCAGAAGTTAGCCCTGATCGCGATCTACAAACTTGTTTTGTTTACTTTGCTGTATGAAATGAAAGTGTATCAGCATTTGTGATTATACGCCCCAGAAATGTGTAACTTTCCCCAAATAATATTCTGTCTTTGGCACATATGAACTGCAGATCTATAATGACTGTGTTTTGTAGCAGAAATTTAGTTAATGGGATAAACTCACTCCTTTGGCATAACCTCTGAAAAATTTATAACGCATACGTGAAGATGCAAATTCGGCAACAATGCAGAATTCTACAACTGCGGTATGCAGTGCGTTAAACAAAACACATGTTAATATGGACAAAATGGTCCCTTCATTCTTTGAGAGTAACTTCAGTTCAAGATAATTACCCAGATTATCTTAATCTGAAAAATGTGACTCCTGGAAGTCGAAAGATACTTCAAATTTAATTGTGTTTGATTCACACTTTAGTGACATAATAATGGGTGTTTTAAATGGAATTAAAAATAAATTCTGTCTGACATCTGACTCAGATCTCCATATATTTTTTGAACTAGTGTTTGATGGCCTAGCCTTTTTGCTTTGTTTTTAGATTTTCAATTTTCTATAAATTCAATTTAAAAACACATTTCTGTTTTGAAGTAGCTAAAAACAATTACTTGAATTCCGTGATTGTTTCAGCGGAGTGTATTTTAAATTAATATTTCTGATTCAATGGATTTAACGTGTTGAAAGAAGCAGAACTAAATGTTAAGATGTGAAGACACTGGCTAATGGGTGATATTATAGATGGTCCTGGTATATCCTGACACACACTCTATACTGTTCCAAATGTTAGAATGTGCATGTATCTAGTACCTTATCACACCCTCAGGATGACTTCAAGCGCTTCACACGGAATTACTTTGAACTTTAATCACTGTTATTTTATAGGCAAATGTGGTAGCCAAAGTTTTGCCCACTAACCTCCCACGAACAGCAAATGAGATGAGTGATGAGCTCATCTGTTTTGATGGTGACTGAGGAATGAATGATGACCAGAATTCAAAATAGTGCCATGGGAATCTTTTGTATCCATTTTAACAGGCAGACGGCGCTTCTGTTTAATTCCTCACCTGAAAGACGAGAACCTCCAACAATGTAGCACTCCCCCACTTCTGTACTGAAGTGTCAGCCTAGATTATTTGCTGAAATTCTGAAGTAGGATTTGAACCCACAACTCCTGACTCAGATTAGAGTGCTAAAAACTGAACCAAGCATTGAAATAAAAAGTTTTTAGTGGAAAACTTTCCATTTTGGCCCCAAAGTGCAAGCATAAAACACCTCCAGGTCAATTTAAATTACTTGTTCTTGGTCAGAATAATGAGCCACATCCCAGTGTTGGAAGAGCACCGTCCACTACATTAGTATGACATTTTTCCATTTCCCACTTTAGCCATCCTCTGTCTCTGAGGGATTGCTAATTGCTGTATAATTATAGGCAGTTTTGTGCTGTGGGTCCATAACCCTGGGAATTGTTTTGAAATTATCCAAACTCTCAGGTTTGTGCTCATTGTTGCATAGTTCAAGTGATGGGGAATATAATGTATTTATATAACATTATAGTACACGCCCCAAACAAAATTTTGATGGCAGTAGGATCAGGTGGAGATGTGGCCCTGAGTTACCATTCCATTTTGCACCACCGCCTGCCCAGATTACACTGGTTTCCTGAGCAGAGAGGTTGGAACACTTGACCTCTAGACAAGCTTAGGTAACGTATAAACTGAAAATGCAGGAAATATACAGCAGGCCAGGCAGTGTCTGTAGAGAGAAAAACAGAGTTAACGTTTCGGGCCGGTGACCATTCTTCAGAACTGGAAAATGTTACAGATGTAACCGGTTTTAAGCAAGCACAGTGTGGATGAAAGACCAAAGGGAAGGTTTATGATAGGGAGGGAGGCAGGAGTAATTTAATGAACAGCAGAATCATTACCTGCTGTCTGGAAAAAAATGGGGGCAGAGGTTATGATCTGAAGTTGTTGAACTCGATGTTGATTCCAGAAGGTTGTAAAGTGCTTAATTGAAAGATAAGGTGCGGTTCCTTAAGTTTCAGTTGAGCTTCATTTGAACAGTGTAGGAGGCCGAGGGTAAAGGGGTCAGAGTGAGAGTGGGACGAAGAATTAAAATGGCAAGCGACCAGAAGCTCCGGGTCATGCTTGCGAACTGAACGGAGGTGTTCAGCAAAGCGATCACCTATGTCTCAAGGTAGAGGAGGCATCATTGTGAGTAGCAAATACAGCATATTCAATTGTAAGAAGCACAAGTTGGAAAGGAGCATTTGGGGCCATGGATGGTGGGAACAGAGGAAGTGAAAAGTGTTGTATCTGCAGCACTTGCACAGGAAGGTGCTGTGGGATGTGGGTTGATGGAATAGTGGACCAGGGTGACGCGAAGGGAATGGTCCCTTTGGAATGCATATATAATGTGTGTCTTGGTCAAACATAAAGAAAGAGATAATAAAGCAAGGGCAATGGGGCTGGGAAAGAAATAAAATGTTCTTGCATATTCTTTTAACTCTTTGTTTCTTTTATTTTTCAGATCATGGGAAGTCAAATTTGCGTGTAACGTCGTCAGATGATGCTGAGCGCATTAAAGCAAAGGAAAACCTTGCTAATGGAAATAACCGTGCTTCAAATACTAAAATTGCTCGGAACATCCCACGAAGGCACACAGTAGGTGGAGCACGCAGTTCAAAAGAAATATTGGGAATGCAGCCATCGGAGATGGATAGAAAAAGAGAGGCTTTTCTGGAACATCTGAAGCAGAAATATCCCCATCATGCAACTGCCATCATGGGGCAACAGGAACGCCTCAAAGATCAGGTACAAGAACATTGTCCCCTTTTATTGCCAATTATCTTCCTTCCACCCCCCTCCAGAAAGCATTGACTGCTTGCTGGAGTATGGTGCCTCTTTACCTCGAGAACCTTGGCTAAGTAATTATTGTTTGTGTCAATTTTGACAGCGAGTGTCAGCAAGCTACTCACCACACTTACATTTTTCACCAAAGATATTCTGTGACTGCTCTCACTTTGACAGATTCCAAAACCCTCCATTGCTGCTCAGTCAGTCTGAGTCAGATTGCACACCTTGGAGTCCTGTTCAATCCAGAGCTCAGCAGCAAACCTCACTTACTACTATCTTTGCAATATTGCTCTGCATAACACCAAACTCACTCCTGCTGCTGAAACTGATGTACATGTATGTGTCACTTCTAGGCTCAGGAGAGATCCCTGTGGCCTGACCGACATTTATCCCTCAATTAGCATCACTAAAAACAATTATCTGGTCATTTATGTCATTGTGGTTTGTGGGACCTTAGTCTGTGCAAATTGGCTGTGCATTTCCCTGCAGTAGATCAGTGACTATAGTTCAGAAATACTTCATTGGCTTTGATCCACTTTAGGATATCCTGAGATTGTGAAAGATGCTGTATGAATGTAATTTCTTTCTTTACACTTGGTTTCGCCAACACCCTCCTCACTGGCCTCCACAAACTGCAACTGAAATTGGCTTGCATTAAGTTTCTTCCTGTGCCCTTTGGTCCATGGCCTTTGTTTCTTCATCCCCTTCCTCAACCCCACGACTGGTGGTAGCCTTTCTGGCCCTACTCTCTGGAGATTCCTCCCTAAAACCCACCTCCTTTCTACTTCTCCCCCCATCTTTAAAAGCCTCCTTAAAACTAATCTTTGCAACCAAGCCTTTGGTCAGCTCTCTTCACTTTCCTACAAAGCCTGGTATTAGTTCTTCTGTCAAATGCCTTGGTTTAAAGTAGAATAAATTCAAATTATTGATGTTCACACATGTCGTCTAACCCTTGGCTAGTGATCAGGAGTAGGAACTACGGTTGTGGGTTTTTTTCCCCTCCCCAACACGGCCGCTGGTTCAATTGTAGTAGTCCGAGCACTGTCCTGGCTGAGATCTGCTCATTTGTCAGACTGAGGACCTAACCTTGGACCTTCCTGGTTTCTACAGTGAGCTACTCACTGGATAAAACAAAGCATATTAACCTTGACTGTCAGGATCTCATCCAGTGGTGTCTGTGGAGAAACTAAAGACTGAATAGTGAGCAAAATGTACATTTTTGTGAAAACTAAGAAATCAAGCTTGTTAGTTATCTGGTTGACTTTATTATTGTGAGCAGTTTCATTGATTAATTACCATTTTAGTTTTGTCTGACACCAATTACAGTCTGTACATTGATGCAGACCAAAACGCTCTGATACCAAGTCATCTTTTATTTGAGTCGCTAACAAAAAAGCATCACATTCAGCTGGAGCTAAGCGTGGACCTAGCAATAGTTCATGGTCTAAAGGTTTCTGAGTGATACAGCTGGCCTTCAAGGTAAAGTAAACACCATGATTCTCTTCACCAAATCAAAGCTGGCTGATATGGCCTCTTTGTATACTCAACAGCCTACATGCTCAAAGCTTACAAGTTCCAAAATAAATTGTTGGTTGCAGGTGACGCATCTGGACTACCATCTTGCCTCGGAGCACTTTTAAGATCTTGATTCCTGCAGTCACTATTTACATGTCATGGAAGTGATTTTTTACAATCAAAAATGCCAATTTCCTGTCTCTTTATAAATTCATTTGCTTTGTTTTCTCATCTCTCTCTTGTCTCAACAAATCAGCTGTGCCCAGGAAAGATAGATAGACTACTTCAAAGCCTCTAACAATTTTTCTCTCTCACCAGTCACTAGGAAGTACACTGCATTAGGATTGCTGGTACAATCAGCCACTACTGCCTCTCTTGCAGTGCAGTCCATTCTACGCACTCCCCACCCTCTTAAATCTAGACTGGATTTTCACCATCCCTCTTCTACACTTGTGGCTATGGAGAATCAGTGACTATATCAAACTTATTAATGTTTATTTTGTCTGTGCCCTTTAGGTTCTTGAAGACTTAAGTAAGATTATGCCTGCAGCTCCTCTTCTTCCCTGCCTTCTTGTTGGGACGTGCCTGGCCTCTGCTATGTGCTTCCCCACACGGTGGAGCAGTGACACAGACACTAACCCGTGTCTCACTAATATGGTGTGTAATTTACAAATTTAAAACGACCAATAAGATTTCAGATTTTCTCTGAGAACAGTTTTTTCTTAAAGTGAAACTTAACAAAACTGAGTGAGATGTACTACATCTTTTACTTTGTTGGAGTTTAATGGAATAGAATTAGAGTTAATGGAGAGCGCAGGCTTTGTGGATCTGCATGTAAAGTGTAAGAAATCTTGTTAGATGCCTCATTTATTAAAATGTTTCCTTATTATTTGTATTATTCTGAGTCTCAGACAGCAAGGTAAATGTTGGTGTAAAGTGGGTATACCCATTCAGAATGTGGCAGAGACATCTATTATGATAGATCTCTGCCCACTTAGCGCGTCACGTTTGATTGTGGGTTTGACCACTGTAGGAAACTCCCACCTGAAATGGAAACTTAATTTTAATATGTTGATGAAGTCCCCATGATGAAGTTTAGATGTCTGCACAGTTTCCTGGTTGTCTTGCCCACATATCGTTGATGTATGTTCCCATTTGAAATGGGCACTCAAGGCTGCTCGGCACAGATGGTTTATGTGAATTTAAAACCCAGTCTGAACCGTATTGGCAGCTAATATGCACCGTAGGGTAATAATCAACTGCACTCTCAACTGTGCCTTCCCCTCCTTCCAGCAACGACAAAGGCTGTCCTTTGGCGATGATGCCCTGTGATGACAAATGAAGCCACCCACCTTACTACTTTTCCAGACATCGAACAGGAGGTTGAGTGGTGATCGATTCCGTCACTTGCCTGCAGAGAATATTTTATGTCCTCACATTGGATTTCCTTTCAATTTAGTTTTATCTGGCACCTCTCTCTCTCTCTCTCTCTCTCTCTCTCTTTCTCACATTGACAAAGGCAACCAAAATGCCTTTCCAAAGCCTCCAAATATTTTTGCCCCATGGTGCCACTTATCTTTAAATTACGCCTGAAGCACATCCCCCTCCCCATCAGGCCACCACCCTGTACATTGAGCTATGAATATTGACACAAATGAGCTGATCAATGAAAATTGCATGCAACTAGCTCACTGCACTTCTGGACGGCTTTGCAGTAGGTGCTACGAGAGTTCCCAACCCTCCCAGAATAACCGAGTGTTTCCCGGAATCACCGGGAGTAGCTCTCCCGACCTCTGCCTCCAGCAGCTCAGGTGATCAACTATTTAAACTTCCCTTCAGTGTGCAACCCCCCACCTCCCCTACCCACCCCAGCTCCATGACATCACCATCTGCTGTTAAGGTCTCGGGCTCAGAGATGTCACCCGACTACCACTGCAGGGAGCTGCGACTGCATGAAGCACGGGGATGGCAGGGGGCTGGAGGCTCGGGAATAGTGGCCGTCCATTCGAGGAGTCACTGAATTGGTGAGGGCTTTGAAAATGGCAGGGGGTGGGGGGTGGTGGAAGAGAAAGAGACTGGGGGATCAAGGGGGGAAATGGAGATTAGGGAAGAGATGGAGGGGCCGAAATTCAGCCTCCTGATGAGGCCTCTGGCAGCCACATGCGGTATCAAATAGCCGCCAATTTTTTGTCGATTGGCCACCGCTTGCAAAATTCTACTCGGTGGAGGGGGGAGGGGTTTCTAGTGGTGACCATATCGGCCCCTCTCCTCCCACTTCAGCCCCGCTGCAACTGAAGCCTCCTAAGTGCGTCATCAAAGCGCGCACCGCCAATGGCCCATCCCGGAAGTGAAATTCAGCTGCGAAAGTCTTCCAGCCGCTGTCTGGTGCCCCCGACAGCTTTTCCTGTTGGAGCACTGCATTTGAAATGGAGGTGCCATTAAAGGGGAGGGCGCACTGCCGCAGCTGCCATTTTATTTTATTTTTTGTCGGCCGACTGCCAGGTCAGCCTGACAGTTTTGCCCCGGTTTGGCCAGGTTGCCAACAGGCAACCTCTTGGCTGCCAGGCCGCTGGCCCAGCCGAAACCCTCCCCGGTGGCCCAGTGGACCTAACTTAAAAAGATGCAGAGCTCGCAGCAAATCTACCCTTTAACTGAAGGGGAGAGACGTTCTGACACGCCAGCGCGATGATGTCACCAGCCTGGCACTGATGAGTGACAGTGGCGGAGACTCTGTCCCGCCTTCACTTCCGCCCCCATTTTGATGGTCACTCTGTTTCCACCCCATTATGACCGTCTTGCGCCCCGCTCGAAAAAAAAATGACAAAGAGCTGAATTTCACAAGATGGGCCGCTGCGTTCATTGTGGCGGCTAGAACACAACAAAAGTGGTAATGAGCCCCCTTTCCGGCGGGGGTACATTACGACCCTGAAGACTGGGGGATGAGGATCAGGGGGAGAGATGGAGATTTAGGGGATGGGAGGCCATGGAAGAAAATGTGAACTAGAGCTCGGGGGATTGGGGTTCAAGCGAGAAGGAAGGGAAATGGTTTGGGGTTGGATGTGGGGACCAGCATTTTCCACAGACCCGGGAGCAGCAGTAGGAAGGAGATGAGTGGTGGTGGCACTGAGAGAGGAGCAGCCAGTAAAAGGATATATATTTCAAAAGGAGGAATATAAAAAGATCTTTGTGGTGGAAATGGGATTACAGGAGAGAGCGTTAGCACTGGACCAAATGGCCTCCTCCTGTGCTATAATTTCTATAATTCTATGAGAACGTTCCATTATTGAGTCTGAGTTCAGGGAGTGGTTCAGAAATGTTGGAGTTAAACTGAATTTGGGAAATGGCCTACTGCCCTTTGAATGGTGGGGGTGGGGGCAAATATAAAGCCAACAAGTTCAGAACTAAAGATATTAAAAACAACTGTAACAAGAGCTGATTATAATGATTACACCCTTGTTGTCAAATTTCTTTCTGGAACTTGCTGTTCACTTTGCTTTGAAATTCTTAACATTTCACAAATATACGGGGCAAAATTGCCCCGTGCCCGGATCGGGGGGGCGGTAACCTGCTGGGGCCAGAACTTCCTGTGCCTGGCCCAGAAGTCCCGCCCCGCTGAATTGGGCTTACCGGCCCTCAAAGGAAGTGGAGTGCAATCATGTGTGCTCCAGTTCCTTTAGGGGCGATGGCGGGGCGAGTAGTGCAGCGCTACACGGATGCTCCGCTTCGCGCTGACGCGCTTCAAGGCCTTTCCCCTTTGCTAAAAGGGGAGGGCCGCTGTGCACTCTGCAAGGCCTCTGCCTCTGGTGACCTCCACTAGACCAGCAGGACAGCATGACACCAGGCCTGCAGCCCGGTACCCAAAATGGAGTGCTGGGCTGCACGATGGTGGTCCGGACCACGGAGAAAAACAGGTTAGTGAGCCAACCCAAGAGTCGGCGAAAAATGCGCTGGCGACCTCCCCTTTAACTTCCACCCTGTGAGCAGATGTCAGCCAGCTTCGCGATCCATGTGGCCCATTCCATTCCCTTCCCTTTCCTTATATCCTTTTCACAGATTCTTGTTCGTAAATGTGTATAACTTCAAGCAAGTTTAATTTGATGCAAATACAATAACAAATGAAATATTTAAGCTCAATTTAGCTTCGGCCATTTGAATGTTAGACTACAAGTCCTGGATTTCAATTCCTTGTCTGTTGGAAACTTTCAGTGAAGATTCCTGTAGGGAAAAGCTTGCTTTTTTAGTTGGAAGTATCTGTAAAAAGGAGAATTCAACTGGTAAGTGACAACTTTACTTCCTGCACAAGTACTTTAAGGTTGGACTGACCTGCCACAAAATCCAAGATTTGATTGATACTTTGTGGTGCAAGGAGAAGAACTGAAAATTAATTACCCTGATTTTGCTCTCAGCGGCAAAGGAATGATGCTCACAATATCTCGCTGACAGTTGCCCACAAAGCTTTTACGGGCTTGTCAACTGAGATTTACCTTGAGCAGATTGGAAAACTGCAAATGTAACGTCCCTATTTTAAAAAAAGGAGGCAGACAAAAAGTAGGAAACTATAGACCAGTTAGCCTAACATCTGTCGTTGGGGAAAATGCTGGAGTCCATTATTAAAGAAGCAGTAGCAGGACGTTTGGAAAAGCATAATTCAAATCAAGCAGAGTCAGCAGGGAAATCAGATTTGTCAAATTTGCTGGAGTTCTTTGAGAATGTAACGAGCAGGGTGGATAAGGGGGAACCAGTGGATGTGATGTATTTGGATTTCCAGAAGGCATTCGATAAGGTGCCACATAAGAGGTTACTGCACAAGATAAAAGCTCATGGGGTTGGGAATAATATATTGGCATGGATAGAGGATTGGCTAACTAACAGAAAACAGAAAGTCAGGATAAAGGGGTCACTTTCCGGTTGGCAAATAGTGACTAAGTGGGGTGCCACAGGGATCGGTGCTGGGTCCTCAACTATTTACAATCCATTTTAATGACTTGGATGAAGGGACCAAGTGTAATGTAGCCAAGTTTGCTGCTGATACAAAGATGGGTGGGAAAGCAAATTGTGAAGAGGACACAAAAAATCTGCAAAGGGATCTAGACAGGCTAAGTGAGTGGGCAAAAATTTGGCAGTTAGAAAGTGTGAGCTTATGCACTTTGGCAGAAAAAATCGAAGAGCAAGTTATTATTTAAATGGAGAAAAATTGTACAATGCTGCAGTCCTAGGGGGCCTGGTGCATGAAACGCAAAAGGTTAGTATGCAGGTACAGCAAATGATCAGGAAAACCAATGGAATCTTGGCCTTTATTGCAAAGGGGATGGAGTATAAAAGCAGGGAAGTCTTGCTACAGTTATACAGGGTATTAGTGAGGCCACACCTAGAATACTACGTGCAGTTTTGGTTTCCATATTTACGAAAGGATACACTTGCTTTGGAGGCAGTTCAGAGAAGGATCACTAGGTTGATTCCGGTTGACTTATGAGGAAAGATCGAGTAGGTTGGGCCTCTACTCATTGGAATGAGAGGTGATCTTATCGAAACGTATAAGATTATGAGGGAGTTTGACAAGGTGGATGCAGAGAGGATGTTTCCATTGATAGGGGAGACTAGAACTAGAGGACATAATCTTAGAATAAGGGGCCGCCCATTTAAAACAGAGATGAGGAGAAATTTCTTCTCTGAGGGTTGTGGATCTGTGGAATTTACTGTCCCAGAGAGCTGTGGAAGCTGGGACATTGAATAAATTTAAGACAGAAATAGATAGTTTCTTAAACGATAAGGGAAAAGGGGTTATGGAGAGTGGGCAGGGAAGTGGACCTGAGTCCATGATCAGATCAGCCATGATAATATTGAATGGCAGAGGGGCTCGAGGGGCCGTATGGCCTACTCCTGTTTCTATTTCCTATGTTCTTATTTATTGCTCTACATAACATTTCCCATATCACAACAGTGACTCCAAAAGTACTTCATTGGCTGTAAAGCGCTTTGAGATGTCCGGTGGTAGTAGAAGTCTTTCTTTTTTGTTTATACTAAGTACTAAGAAATAGTTATCATCTACAAGGTCACAACAGAGAAAGGGAAGTGACAACCAATTTTTGGCATAAATAAATGTATCCATTTCCATTTTGAATGTTACAATTCCAGACCTTACTTTCTTCCTGCTTTTTAAGATATCAGTTCCTCTTGCCAAGCTATGAAGTGAGTGATCTTTGTTTGCAGGGGACTTAGACAGGCAACTCCTTTTCTGTTGTGGTAGGGTTCTTTATCTGTATTACAGACTCGAAGACTGATTAACTAATGGCTACTCAGTCAAAAGTGGCAAGAAGCCAGCAGCAATAAAATATTGATTGCTGTCACTTTGGTGCAACTAAAAGGACAGTTAAAATGAATTACATTATAAATCATTTTTCAGATCTTAACAATAGTCATTCAGGTAATGTCTAAAAGAGTTTGAGATTCTCATATATTGGCTTTCTATTACAACCAGATAAGTTGTGCAGATCTTAAAATGTGTTTTGTAAGGTAATACCATCTTCTCCTCAATCCATTATCATCTTGTTGCTAAGCAGCTCATGTTGCATGAATTAATTCTCAAACACATGAGACTCTGTGAGCTTTGGCATTAGTAAGGCCAAGTTCAATTTGGACTAAATACTGCCAGGAATTAATTCTTGAATCTGGAACTGAAGACTGCATGGGAGCATTACTTCCGCCAATCTGCCTCTTAATTTACAATTTCAAGTCACTCTTAATCCAATCTGATTTTATCATTATTGCTGAAGATTACCAGTAAATGGAAGCTTCAAACCTGATCGATCTAATTACTGGTTTAAAAAAAAGCAACATCTCCAAAGTTCATTCCATGCAATCACTTATGTCAATTGTAAAATCTAGAGCCATAACTTAAGTTATAAATCCTTTATCCGCCAAAATGGAGGGAATTTCCCTCGTGGATAATGGAAATTGCTGGCAGCATGTCACACACAGCTTTACATCAGGAAATTGCTGGCAGATAATCAGGAAGAGAGATATTTTAAGCATGGTTCCACTGTATAATACTTGGAATGGCAATGAATAGAACTAGACTATTTCTCTCTCCTCCTTGGTATTAGGAATTTGTACAATTTTTGCATATGGTAAGACATTTAGAGAGGCATTCAATGCCAAAATTCAAGTTAATTAGGCAAAAGAGGCTAATAATGTGCAAAAATGACAAATAAACAACCATGTTTGCTAGACATTAATGTTTGTGTTTCACATTTTAGCCTGCAATACTTGCTTGACTATATTCTTTCTTGCAAAATACATGCATTCAGCTTTCCGACCTTGTATTTACAAAGGCTGACTGCAGCAATCTGTCCCTGTGGGGCTGACTGCAGCAATCTGTCCCTGTGGGGCTGACTGCAACAATCTGTTCCTGTGGGGCTGACTGCAGCAATCTGTCCCTGTGGGGCTGACTGCAACAATCTGTCCCTGTGGGGCTGACTGCAGCAATCTGTTCCTGTGGGGCTGACTGCAGCAATCTGTCCCTGTGGGGCTGACTGCAACAATCTGTTCCTGTGGGGCTGACTGCAGCAATCTGTCCCTGTGGGGCTGACTGCAGCAATCTGTCCCTGTGGGGCTGACTGCAGCAATCTGTCCCTGTGGGGCTGACTGCAGCAATCTGTTCCTGTGGGGCTGACTGCAGCAATCTGTTCCTGTGGGGCTGACTGCAGCAATCTGTCCCTGTGGGGCTGCAGATGGACTAAGTGCTAATTCAAAAGGGAACTGCAGTTGCAACTTGCCAGAACTTTTCAGCTTAATCTGAAACTCCCTGTACGTCTACACATTAATGAATGCTTTGGGAGTTGGAGTTGGAATTGCTGTTCTGTTAATGACTGTGCTAGCCTGATCATGCTCTGGTAACCCCAGCAGCAGCTGTCCCTGTGCCTATTGCAAGGCCTTTTGCATTTTTTTCTCTCTTTTAACAGAGCCACACACACACACATGTTTGCTCCAGCTCCAGCCCACTGTTGTCAATGTCATGCAGAGAATCTACTGACTAAAATATGTTGTTAAACTCTCCACAGATGCTTCCAGACCTATTGATCATTTCCAGCATTTACTGTTTATATTTCAGATTTCCAGCATCCACAGTATTTTGCCTTTTGTATTGTCATGTATGTAACCACAATGTAACACCACTGTATTACTGTATACACTCAACCTAGATACACACATTGACCACAAGGGGTGAACTTGTGGGAGACACTCTTTACCTGATCACACAGGTATAAAAATGGAGGTCCCACGCAGGGTCATCGTCTTTGGAGTCCTGTGAATAAAGAGTTCAGGTCACAGAGTGACCTTGTCCCCAGAATGTGCCTCGTGTGGTTTCATACTGTAGAGTAAGGGCTTTACATGTATGTTACTAAACTGTTTGAGACTGTACATCTGCCATGTGGCAGTGACACTTACTACATGACAACCCCACACAACTTCTTTCAATATATTCAGAGCAGTCACTGCATGGAGGTGGAACTGTGTGAGATGGAATGGTGCATATTTCAGGTCATCAGAGGTTTTTCTTTCTCTACAAAAACATTGAACCCAAGCTCAAACTACAGGTGTAGTTCATGGATTGTGAAAGAGAGGCAAGTACAATTCACTGCTTCAGTTAAGTTTAGACACCCGCACAACCAATATACAAATGGACAGAAGGCTAATCCCGCCAATCTTCTTGAATAAAAGCCGCCCAATATACACTTTATCTCTGATAGGCACCTGATAATATTGTTGAGCGTGATAAGTTCTCAGATTACTCAAGATTGCAGACAGAAGTGTGTGATCAGAATCATTGGAACTTAACTTATGGGACTGCCTCCACTCATCTACATGCTGCTCCTCGGTGACATCATCTGAAAACACGACATCAGCTTCCACATGGACATTGACGACACCCAGCTCTACCTCCTCTCTCGACCCCTGCACTGTCTCTAAATTGTCAGAATGCTTGTCCGAAATCCAGTACTAGATGAGCAGAGATTTCCTCCAACTAAATATTGGGAAGACTGAAGCCGTTGTCTTCAGTCCCTGCCACAATCTCCATTCTCCAGCCACCAACTCCATCCCTATCCCTGGTCATTGTCTGAGGCTGAACCAGACTGCTCACAACCTTGGTGTTATATCTGACCCCGAGATGAGCTTCCAACCACATATCCACGCCATCATCAAGACTTCGCACTTCCACCTCCGTAACATCGTCTGACTCCACCCCTGCTGCTGAAACCCTTACCCATGCCTGTGTTACCTCTCGACTTGACTATTCCAATGCTCTCTTGGCTGGCCTCCCATCTTCCAATCTCCATAAACTTGAGCTCATCCAAAACTCTGCTGTCCATATCCTAACATGCACCAAGTCCTGCTCACCCATCATCCCTGTGCTCACCGAACCACATTGGCTACTGGTCCGTCAACGCCTCAGTCTAAAAATTCCCATCCTTGTTTTCAAATCCCTCCATTGCCTCTTCCCATTCTAGCTCTGTAACCTCCTCCAGTCCTACAAGCCACCGAGATGGCTACACTCCTCCAATTCTGGACTCTTGTGCATCCCCGATTTTAATTGTGCTATCATTGGCAGCCGTGCTTTGTGAATCACTCTGGGATATTTTACTACATTAGAGGCACTTAAAAATGCAAATTGTTTTGCTGTCGAAGGTGGTATAGAATAAATATCCAATGAGTGTTCAGATCGCATGGAAGCCAATACTGCCTCTTGTTGTTCCTTTTGCTAATTAAGGAACACTAAATCCACTCATGATGTTGTAGACTTGTCCAACTTTTATACCCGTGGGACTTGGACTAATTACCAAGAGCTTGCATCTTTAACATAGTGAAACATCCCATGGTGCTTCACAAAAAGGGACTGAGACACTGAGCAGGAATTGTGGGAAGAGTTAGGGGACGTGACAAAAGGTGTGTTGAAGAGGTAGGCTTTGAGAAAGCTTTTGAAGTTGGGAGAAATGTTACAAGGTGGATGGTTTTGGGAAGGCATTTCTAGAGTGGAGGATGAAATGGCTGAAGGCACTGCCACCAATGCTGGAGTGGGGCAGAGACACAAAGTAGACCCAAAATTGGAAGAGTGGAGGCTGGGAACAGGGAAATAGGGTTAAAAGATGCAAAATTATGGTGGTGCAAGGCTGTGATCCCAGGTATGCACCTGCCTACAATGTGACTGCTTAATTGTTTTTTTTAAAAAAAGAACACCAGATTATTCCATTTGACGAAAGCTGCTCTGGGAACTCGAATTACGCCAGTAATTGGAAATATGGAGCACTGTATCCTCTCATGTCAGACTCCAGCATGTCTTTAGTTCTTCATCAGAATGAAATATCCCAAGGTGCTCTGCAAAAAAGGGGATTAGACATTGAACAGGAACTTAGCAAGGAGTGAGGAGAGCTGTTTGCCAACCACTATTGTTTTATCTTCTGTGTCTCAGAGCATTCTTATTCATTCTGCTTGTTCTCTTCAGGTGCAAAGCTAAGCGTCAGTACAAAGGAATTACATCTCAATCTGGGGGAGATCAGATATCTCAGTGCAGACCAGAAATGATCTTTATTGGCAAAGGGTGGATTTGTTTTTTTTTAAAAAAAGGTTATTGATTGCAGAAGAAGTTGGAAAGGTAAGGACATGCAATGTTTTTTCAAGCTTTAAAATTTGTAAAGAAAGTTATCCTGATTAAAAGGTGTGACCAGTATTCACAACAGATTTGTCAAAAGGATTGATTAAAAAGGTTGTAGAAACGATTACAAAGAAAACAAAAATTTCACAAAAAAGGACAACCAAATTGAGGAAAAAAAGCTCAGTACTTTTAAAACCACAAATTGTCAGTCATTCTTTCAAAGTATTCATGCAGCAATTTCAAGTGTGCAATATCAGCTAGTGCCAAGTCATTTTTGATACAAAATGAGGAGAGTATCTCACACAAAAACTTGCCAACATGGGCGAGGGGCACAGCAAACACTCGAGTAACTAGTACCTGACAAGACAGTCACTTATAAATTAGGTCAAAATATTCTTAACCTTAGTTTAATGACACAAGTCTATGGTTCTTACTCATAAACATGTAATGACTATACAGTTTTGATTAGCTTCTTCAACATCAAAAGGAACCAATAATCTGTTTTAATGACTGTCATTTAAGATATGTTCAAGTACAAAAGCACTTGGCCCAATGTAAACATAGAAAATAGGTGCAGGAGTAGGCCATTTGGCCCTTCGAGCCTGCATCACTTAAAAAAAATCTTTTGGTTTCACCCCTCCCCCGATACTACAGACCCCGGTCACCCCTCCCCCGATACTACAGGCCCCGGTCACCCCTCCCCCGATACTACAGGCTCCGGTCACCCCTCCCCCAATACTACAGACCCCGGTCACCCCTCCCCCGATACTACAGGCCCCGGTCACCCCTCCCCCGATACTACAGACCCCGGTCACCCCTCCCCTGATACTACAGGCCCTGGACACCCCTCCCCCGATACTACAGACCCCGGTCAACCTTCCCCCGATAATACAGACCCCGGTCACCCCTCCCCTGATACTACAGGCCCCGGTCATCCCTCCCCCGATACTACAGGCCCCGGTCACCCCTCCCCCGATACTACAGACCCCGGTCAACCCTCCCCCGATACTACAGGCCCCGGTCACCCCTCCCCCAATACTACAGACCCCGGTCACCCCTCCCCCGACACGACAGACCCCGGTCACCCCTCCCCCGATAATACAGACCCCGGTCACCCCTCCCCTGACACGACAGACCCTGGTCACCCCTCCCCCGATACTACAGACCCTGGTCACCCCTCCCCCGATACTACAGACCCCGGTCACCCCTCCCCCGATACTACAGACCCCGGTCACTCCTCCCCCGATACTACAGGCCCCGGCCACCCCTCCCCCGATACTACAGACCCCGGTCACCCTTCCCCCGATACTACAGACCCCGGTCACCCCTCCCCCGATACTACAGGCCCCGGTCACCCCTCCCCCGATACTACAGACCCCGGTCACCCCTCCCCCGATACTACAGACCCCGGTCACCCCTCCCCCGATACTACAGACCCCAGTCACCCCTCCCCTGACACGACAGACCCCGGTCACCCTTCCCCTGACACGACAGACACTGGTCACCCCTCCCCCGATACTACAGACCCTGGTCACCCCTCCCCCGATACTACAGGCCCCGGTCACCCCTCCCCCGATACTACAGACCCCGGTCACCCCTCCCCTGATACTACAGACCCCGGTCACCCCCCCCGACACTACAGACCCCGGTCACCCCTCCCCCGACACTACAGACCCCGGTCACCCCTCCCCCGACACTACAGACCCCGGTCACCCCTCCCCCGACACTACAGACACCGGTCACCCCTCCCCCGACACTACAGACCCCGGTCACCCCTCCACCGATACTACAGATCCCCGTCATCCCTCCCCCGATACTACAGACCCCGGTCACCCCTCACCCGATACTACAGACCCCGGTCACCCCTCCCCCGATACTACAGACCCCGGTCATCCCTCCCCCGATACAACAGAGGTAAAGAACCAAACTTCCTAGATCTTAGAAAGTTTAAAAGTGTACATTAAGCTTGCTTAAGGCATAGTAGGGAAATGAACTTCCAATGTAAGACTAAGCCATAAAAGTTATGAATGTTCCAAATACAATTCGCAGGCTGTACTCAGCCTGGGCAACACCATTGCTGCGGCTGCAACTGCTACTGGCACATCAACAACATGCGTTTACATAGCTCCTAAGGCACTTCATAGCAATGTAATCAGACAAAAACGGAGCTGAGCCAAGAAGGGGTAATTGGGAGGTGTGACGAAAAACCTGGTCAAGGAGGTGGCAATTTAGGGAGAATCTTAAAGGAAGAGAGGGGGTGGAGAGTTAAAGGGGCCGAAGGAGGGAATTTCAGAGCGCAGAGGCTAGCTGCTGAAGGCACTGCTACAGATGCATTCCCCCCATCCCTGAGGCGAAGAGAGGGGGAATGCAGTTGACCAGAATTGGAGAAACAGCACGCTCTGGAGGGGCTGTGGGGCTGGAGGAGGCTACAGACATAAAGAGGGGCAAGGCCATGAAGGAATTTAAACACAAGGATGAAAATTTTAAATTGGAGATGTTGGGGAACCAGGGGCCAAGGTACGTCAGTGAATATAGAGGGTGATGGGTGAGTGGGACTTGGTGTGGGATTGGATAGGGCAGCAGTTTAGGATTAGCTGAATTTTATGGAGGACGGGAGATTGGCATTAAGTGTATTAGAATAGTCCAATCCGGATGTGACAAATGCAAGGATAAGAGTTCCCACAGCAAGGTCAGAGACAGGTGATTTTACAGAGGTGAAAGTAGGTGGCCCTCGTGATGGGGTGGATATAGGGTGAGAAGGAGATCTAAGTTGCGAAAAGACTGGTTCAAACTGAGATAGTGACATAAGTAAGGGATGGAATCAGTGACATGGGTACAGAGTTTATGGCGGCGGCCGAACATGATGACTTTGGTTTCCCAATGTTTAAATGGAGAAAACTGCAGCTCATCCAAAAGTTGTTGGAAAAGAAGTCTGATAACACAGAGACAGTGGAGGTGTTGAGAGATGGTGGAGAAGTAGAGCTGGGTGCTGTCAGCGTACATGTCTTCAAATCATGTTGCCAAGAGCCAGCATGTAGATAAGAAAGAGGAGGGGGCCAAGGATAGAATTTTAGAGGACTCCAGAGATAATTGTGGGAAGGTAGGAAGAGAAGCTATTGCTGGAGCTGGTCTGCTTATGAGTGGATAGATAAATGTGAAGCCAAACAAAGGCAGTCCAACTCAACTGGACAATGGAAGTGAGGCTTTGGAAGAGAATGGTATGGTCGACCATGTCAAAGGATGCAGAGAAGTTGAGGAGAATGATGAGGGAAAATGCACCATGGTCACAGGTTCTTATTTGTGAAGTTGATTCGGGCAGTTTCATTGCTGTGACAGGGGCAAAAGCCTGATTGGAAAGATTCAAATATGCGGGGAAATTAACATGGATTTGAGAGGCAACAAAATCTTCAAGGACTTGAGAGGAAAAGGAGGTTGGAATAGTCTTCAAGGACAGAAGGGTCAAAGACGGGTTCTTTGAAGAGGGTGTGATGATGACGGTTTTAAAATGATGGGGCCGGTACTTGAGAAAATGGAACCATTTATAAAGTCAGCTAGCATGGCAGCCAGGAACAGAAGCTGAGTGGTCAGCAGTTTAGTGGAAATCCAGCCAAGTGAGGAGGAAGTGCATTTTATGAACATGTTGAGTTCGGAGAAGGCATGCTGGGACCAGAGATAGACTAGGAAACATGCAAGGTCAACGCTAGCACAGGGAAGAGCTTGGGGGGGAGGTTTGGCTTTGTGGGAAAGGGGAAGTGGGGGAAATCAGCAGAAGCAGCTCAATAGATGGGTGATATCAAAAAAGTCAATGAGCTCCTCATACCTATTGTTGGAGGTGAGGGTGGAGGAGGCAGAAGAAGAGGTAGAAGGAAATGCTTGATAGTGGACTAGAATATGGGGCGGGGGGGGGCACGGGGAGGTTAATCTTTGCTCTCCATGATGATCCTAGATTATTACGCATTTTTGTCAGGAGAATGAAGCTTGACAGCACTTGATGCAGTACAGCAAGATCTGGTGATGGAAGGTTAAACCAGTTGTGCACCAGATATGCTCAATTCTGAGCCCCTTTGATTTGAAAGAGCAAAGAAGGAGGCCATACCAGGGGATGGAAGAGAATAAAAGTTTTACTGAAAACAAGGGCATTAAAGGTGGAGGTAAGGGAGTAATTGAGCTGATCAACAGCTGCAGAAACTTGGAGGTGGTGGTGTTCCCATGCACCTGCTGCTCTTGTCCTTCTAGGTGGTGGAGGCCATGGGTTTGGGAGGTGCTACCGAAGAAACAGTGGCAACTTGCTGGAGTGCATCCATTAGATAGTACATACTGCCATCCCAGTCAACAAAGTGATTGAGACAATGGTCTCAATATGTTTGCCTCCAAAAATTGAAGTGTACATATACCATATAGCTGTGTGAATCCTGGACTGCACCCCTAATTATAAACCGAAGTTGGAAATTAAATAACAATATACAAATTATAAATTTGTTAAAATTCATTTCATATACTTCTCCCTTCCGTTTAGGATCCTTTGTGTCATGTATCATCCCAGACAAAATGATAAAGAGCTTGATCTATCCCTAGGAATTGGGGATCCTTTTAAATTGTTTTTTTAAGTCAGATCCCAGTGCCTATTATTTAAGGATTTAGCAGCATTAATGCTGGAGTTGGCTCACAAACGTCAAACTCATGGAATCTAACTTAAAAGACAATATGAAAACATCTCCAGAGCAGCTGAGGGTCACACACACAATCTAATTTTCCATTCTTTGTGGGCTGGGAAAAATGCTTGGCACCTTTCATTGACAGCTTAATCCAGATCGTAAATTCTGTGTGGGTGATTAAGGGTATGAACCAACGGGCTACCACTCCATGGCACAGCATGTTAAAGTATCAACAGGCTGTAACAATCAGATGGCAAAATTGTTGCTAGTTTAGCAAATAATATATATTTTTTTAAACCATAATGGTCAAGTAGTGCAGCTTTGAAGGGAACAGAATTCTGGCTTACAAGCCCAGGTCACAAAACAAAGGAACTCACTATGGCTAGGAATCTTTAAAGCTAGCTTTTGTTGACAATTTTTAAACCTAGCGTTTTTTCAGGTTTCAATTCTAATATTTATAAAACAAGAGAGAAAAATCAAAGAAAAAGATGGGAATTGCAAAAATCCTGTGTAAATTAGGAGAAAGTCAGTTTAAAAAAAAAAAAAGTTTTTAAATGGGCACCTCAGGAAATCACCCATTACTGCTCCAGTGTGAGATTTCACTATTGCTCCCAGTTCTTATCTAGTGGCCTTTCAGGTGATTACCAATTTAGTGTGAGCGAGGGACAAACTACCGTCAGGTTTGTGTTGTGAGCCATGCCCAATCGGAATTGGATTGCAAGTGCTCAAACTCAATTCTCAAAGACCCTTTACGGCCAGCAGAGAGAGAAAACATTCATCCTGGTCCTGGAGGGAAAAGGCCACTGTATCTAATCCTCTTTACAGATCAATTCTTCTTGGGCGCCTTGGGTTCTTTTAAAATTATATTTAATATACAATTTTGGTTATATCACATCACAGATGCACACAAAATATTGCGTTTTTGTTTCAGGCAATCTTGCAAAGACACCAAGTATGCTTCCAACATACTTCTGTTATCATGCCATGCATAGAATTGAATGTAACTTCTCTTCACGTTTCCCTCACAGTTCAAGTGTTTTCTCAGATGGGGGCATTTGTGCCTTTTGCTTATTGAAGTTAGTTTACTGAGGAATTCAACAAAGATTATATATCCAGTCGGTAGGGAAGAAATCCTGTCAAAAACTAGAGTTTCTAAGGTGAAGCAACAAAAATGGCAGGAAGTCATGAAAGTTAGTCAAATACTTTGAGAAACCACACAGAAATCAGTAATTGTCAGTCATGCACTCACTGTAACAAACAGGCTTTTCTGAAAAGTTAGCTTTAAGTTTGGTTGTTGGAAGCTTTTTTATTGTCCCAGATTTTGCTGTAATAATACCGGCGAGGCCATCAGCGCTTGTCTTTATTATAAGGTAAATCCGACAGCAACATCTGAGTTACACATGTGCAGTTAAACACGGAAATCCAGAAGTTGCTTTCAGAGATACCCTGCTCTTCGACAGGGTGCACTGTTGCAGTCCTTGCCAACAGACTCAGCATTGCAATGACTGCAATAGCGTGAACTTGCTGTGTTTGCCCAATATTTCTGCATTAAAAATGGCTGAAAAAGTTAGAGCTGGTCCATTCATGAGTGAGTGAGTTTTTAAATGGCATAAGTGATAAGTGCTGCTGAACAACCTCTCCGGCCCTGAAAAATAAATTTTACAAATGTGCAATCTCATTCCCTCAGAAGAAAATTAGTGTTGGAAATTTAAAAAAAAATGCAATTAACTTTTTTTTTCTGTTTGTCTCTTTTATATCTCTCCTTTAATCCCATCTGTATTTCACAATCTTTATTTTGCTTCTGTACATTATAAGAACATAAGAACTAGGAACAGGAGTAGGCCATAGGGCCCCTCGAGCCTGCTCTGCCATTTAATACGATCATGGCTGATCCAATCATGGACTCGGGTCCACTTCCCTGCCCGCTCCCCATAACCCATTCCCTTATCGGTTAAGAAACTGTCTATCTCTGTCTTAAATTTATTCAATGACCCAGCTTCCACAGCTCTCTGAAGCAGCGAATTCCACACATTTACAACCCTCAGAGAAGAAATTCCTCCTCATCTCAGTTTTAAATGGGCAGACCCTTATTCTAAGATTATGCCGTCTAGTTGTAGTCTTCCCAATCAGTGGAAACATCCTCTCTGCATCCACCTTGTCAAGCACTCTCATAATCTTATATGTTTCGATAAGATCACACCTCATTCTTCTGAATTCCAATGAGTAGAGGCCCAACCTACTCAACCTTTCCTCAGAAGTCAACCCCCTTATAGAAACATAGAAAATAGGTGCAGGAGTAGGCCATTCGGCCCTTCGAGCCTGCACCACCATTCAATATGATCATGGCTGATCATGCAACTTCAGCACCCCATTCCTGCTTTCTCTCCATACCCCTTGATCCCTTTAGCCGTAAGGCCACATCTAACTCCCTTTTGAATATATCTAACGAATTGGCCTCAACAACTTTCTGTGGTAAAGAATTCCACTGGTTCACAATTCTATAAGTGAAGAAGTTTATTCTAGCCAATTCACGTCTCATATCTTCGAAGTTTCCTTTCTTTAAGTTCAGGACCTTAGTCTCTGAATTAACTGTGTCACTCTCCATCTTAATGAAGAATTCTACCATATTACGGTCACTCTTCCCCAAGGGGCCCCGCATGACCAGATTGCTAATTAATCCTCTCTCGTTACACAAGACCGAGTCTAGGATGGCCTGCTCTCTAGTTGGCTCCTTGACACATTGGTCTAGAAAACCATCCCTTATACACTTCAGGAAAATCCTCCTCCACAGTATTGCTACCAGTTTGGCTAGCCCAATCAATATGTAGATTAACGTCACCCATGATAACTGCTGTACCCTTATTGCATGCATCCCTAATTTCCTGTTTGATGCCATCCCCAACTTCCCTGCTACTGTTTGGTGGTCTGTACACAACTCCCACTAACGTTTTCTGCCCTTTGTTGTTTCGCATCTCTACCCATATAGATTCTACATCATCCACGCTAATGTCCTTCCTTACATTAATCTCTTTAGCCAGTAACGCTACCCGACCTCCTTTTCCTTTCTGTCTGTCCTTCCTGAATATTGAATACCCCGGATGTTGAGTTCCCAGCTTTGGTTACCTTGGAGCCATGTCTCCGTAATCCCAATTACATCATATCCATTAACAGCTATCTGCGCAGTCAATTCATCTACCTTATTACAAATGTTCCTCGCATTCAGACTCAGAGCCTTCAGGCTTGTCCTTTTAGAATTATGTTGTAATGTGGCCCTTTTTGATTTTTGCCCTTGATTTCTCTGCCCTCCACTCTTGCTTTTCTCCTTCCTACCACTTGCTTCTGGCCCATTTTTACTTCCCTCTGCCTCCCTGCATAGATTCCCATCCCCCTGTCATTTTAGTTTAACCCCTCCTCAACAGCACTAGCAAACACTCCCACTAGGACATTGGTTCCGGTCCTGCCCAGGTGCAGACCGTCCAGTTTGTACTAGTCCCACCTCCCCCAGAACCGGTTCCAATATCCCAGGAATTTGAATCCCTCCCCCTTGCACCATTCCTCAAGCCAGATATTCATCTGAGCTATCCTGCAATTCCTACTCTGACTAGCACGTGGCACTGGTAGCAATCCTGAGATTACTACCTTTGGGGTCCTACTTTTTAATTTAACTGCTTGCTCCCTAAGTTCAGCTTGTAGGACCTCATCCCGTTTTTTTACCTATATCGTTGGTACCTATATGTACCATGACAGCTGGCTGTTCACCCGCCCCCTCCAGAATGCGCTGCAGCCGCTCTGAGACATCCTTGATCCTTGCACCAGGGAAGCAACATACCATTCTGGAGTCTCGGTTGTGGCCGCAGAAATTGATGCCTATTCCCCTTACAATAGAATCCCCTATCACTTTCGCTCTCCCACTCTTTTTCCTGCCCTCCTGTGCAGCAGCGCCAACCCTGGTGCCATGGAGTTGGCTGCTGCTGCCTTCCCCTGATGAGCCAACAGTACCCAAGGTGGTGTATCTGTTTTGGTGGCAGATGACAGCAGGGGACCCCTGCACTACCTTCCTTCCATTGCTCTGCCTGATGGTCACCCATTCCCTATCTGGCTGTGTAACCTTTACTTGTGGTGTGACCAACTCACTAAACATGCTATTCATGACATCCTCAGTATCGCGGATGCTCCACAGTGAATCCATCCGCAGCTCAGTGCCGCAATGCAGTCTGTCAGGAGCTGCAGCTGGATATACTTCCTGCACATGTAGTTGTCAGGGACACTGTAAGCGTCCCTGACTTGGGTCTGGGCTCTCCTGCCATGACTTAACCCTTAAATTAACCTAATTGGTAACAATGCCAAAGGTTTCTTACTAATAAGAAAAAGAAAAAGATTAAATACTCACCAATCCACCAGCCAATCACTTAACCGCTTGGCTGTGACGTCACACTTCGATTTCTTTTTGCTTCTTTTTTTACCTGCTGCCCCTGCACCAGCAGGATTCTTCCGCTTTCTGGGCCCCTTTTATGGGCCTCGCTGCTCCCAACCGGCTCCGCTGCGACCTCTGCTGCTTGCCCCCCACCTTCTAGGCCCCTTTAATGGGCCTCGCCACTCCCAACCTGCTCTGCTGTGACCTCCGCTGCTTCTCCCGCCTTCTGGGCCCCTTTTATGGGCCTCGCTCCCGACCTGCCCCGCTGCGACCTCCGAAATCAACCTAGTGCCAAGGCCAAGGTTCCATTGGCCTTCCTGATCACTTGCTGTACCTGCATACTATCCTTTTGTGTTTCATGCACAAGTACCCCCAGGTCCCGCTGTACTGCGGCACTTTGCAATCTTTCTCCATTTAAATAATAACTTGCTCTTTAATTTTTTTTCTGCCAAAGTGCATGACCTCACACTTTCCAACATTATACGCCATCTGCCAAATTTTTGCCCACTCACTTAGCCTATGTCCTTTTGCAGATTTTTTGTGTCCTTCTCACACATTGCTTTTCCTCCCATCTTTGTATCATCAGCAAACTTGTCTACGTTACACTCTGTCTCTTCTTCCAAGTTGTTCATATAGATTGTAAATAGTTAGCAAGATCAGAGCTACAAAAGGACAAGCCTGATTTGTATGACACCAATCACAGCAAGACCACCATTTGCTAAAAGCAAGTTCGACAGACATCATCCCTTAGTTGATTGGAGTAGTGTGGCTGGTTTGAGCAAGCCAAATGGCCAAATTTTGCTGTAGAAATAATGGTGAGGCTATCAGTGAGACTTCCAGCGACCGCACTTGCGCAGTGAAACGCGGAGTCTGAGTTGCCCTGCTCTTCCAGAAGCTGAGCTCTATCGGTATCTCGCCAAGAGATTCAGCATTGAAATAAATGGAATGCGTAAAGTTACTGTATTTACGTGATAGATACCCGCTAACCTTGCCAGAAAAAGTTGGGGCTTGTCCATTCCAGTGTAACTAAATTTTTAACGGCATGATAATCTTAATTACTGCCGAACAACCTCTCTAGCACTGAAAATTAACATTTACAAGGGTGGTGATGTCTCATTCCTCTAGATTTTTATTCATGTCAGATTTTTAAAAAATTAAAACATTTTGTTTTATTTATTGTCTCTTTTTTTCTCAATCTCATCTTTCTTTCCTTCTATTTTGCTTTCTGTACATGATTTGACACTCAATTAAATATTCTAACTGACACTTCCTGGCTCAGATTCTGCGCTGCTCATTAACGATTCTCCAATCTGATTGGTTCAGGAGACACACAATTGCTTGCTCTGTTCACACAAGTCCCAGACCCCCTGTAGAGGGCACTGCACCATCTTGGCTTTCTAATTTACAGTAAGTTCCAATGCAAAATCCCATGGAAAGTCTGTGCAGAAGTATCAGTATAATGAACGGCTGGCGTGTTCGTTCATCACTGAGAGCAAAGTCCGGCCTAATACTTGATCATCACATGCCAGTTTGCAACTGGTGTAAGGCACTATCTACCTGGATGAGGGTTTCAAAATCTTCTGCCATGTGTAGGGACACAATGGGGCAGATTTTGCAGTGGGCATGACGGCGTACATACCGCCTTTGAAATAAACCGCAAGTTCATGATTAAGCGCATACACTGAATCCCGAACTTGCAATCCGTCAAGGTACGCCTTGACAGATGATCCACACCGATGGGAAAATACTAATTTCTGGCGTAGAGTTGGGCTAATTGCCCACCAACTGCCCAACAATTACGACTGAAAATGTTACGGTTAGTAAAAGTAGGCGCAGGAGCCTATTTCACTGTGAATGGAACCCATTTGTATTGACTGTTGAGAGCAAGCAGAGCATACATTTGTAAGCAATGCAACTTTTACCCTAAAACATGTAAAATCTGCAAATTGTTCAGTAAGTCTAAATAAAATTGAAAGTTTACTGTTACTTGAAAACCATCCTCAGAAACAAACTACTTGTACTGAACACATGTGGACGGCTTTTTAGTACAGTATTCTGCACCAACAAGACTCATCATATTTCAGCACCTCACACACTGTTTGTAAATTATACGGAGCTGTGGCAGACTGGGCTCTTTAACAGACACATGAAATGTTTAATTACATTTATTGAACATATAAATATCCACACATTTTATAGAACTATATATAAATATCTACGTGCGAGAAAGCAGGCATTGTGATGAGTACATATGCATAGCTGCATGTAAAATTCATAGAGTAGATGTGAAAACACAACTATTTGCTGATGTATGAAATAAGTCCAATTACCAGTTGAATTAAAGGCTTTAAAAAAATCTAATTTCAATGCAAGCGACAAAGTTTCTGTGAGCGTGCCTTAGTCTTGATTGATTTTAACATAACATAAGAAATAGGAACAGGAGTAGGTCATATGGCCCCTCGAGCCTGCTCCGCCATTTAATACGATCATGGCTGATCTAATCATGGACTCAGCTCCACTTCCCTGCCCGCTCCCCATAACCCTTCACTCCCTTATCATTCAAAAATCTGTCTATCTCCACCTTAAATATATTCAATGACCCAGTCTCTACAGCTGTCTGGGCGAGAGAATTCCATAGATTTACAACCCTCTGAGACGAAATTCTTCGTCAACTCAGTTCTAAATGGGCGACCCCTAATTCTTAAACTATACCCCCTAGCTCTAGATTCCCGCAGGAGTGGAAACATTCTCTCTGCATCTACCTTGTCGAGCCCCCTCAGTATCTTATGTTTCAATAAGATCACCTCTCATTCTTCTAAACTCCAATGAGTATAGGCCTAACCTGCTCCACTTTTCTTCATAAGTCAACCTCTTCAACTCTGGAATCAATCTAGTGAACCTTCTCTGAACTGCCTCCAGTGCAAGTATATCCCCCCTCAAATAAGGAGACCAAAACTGTATGTAATACTCTTGGTGTGATCTCAACAATACCCTGTACAGTTATAGCAGGACTTCCCTACTTTTATACTCCATCCCCCTTGCAATAAACGCCAAATTCCATTTGCCTTCCTGATCACATGCTGTACTTGTTGTGTTTCATGCACAAGGACCCCCAGGTCCCGCTGTACTGCAGCATTTTGTAATTTCTCTCCATTTAAAAAATAATTTGCTTTTCTATTCTTTCTGCCAAAGTGGATAACCTCACACTTTCCCACTTTATACTCCATCTGCCAAATGTTTGCCCAATCTATATCCCTATCTATATCCCTTTGCAGATTCTTTGCGTCCTCACAAGGTGGGTGGGAAAGCAAGTTGTATCATCAGCAAACTTGGCTACATTACACTCTGTCCCTTCATCCAAGTCGTTAATATAGATTGTAAATAGTTGAGGCCCCAGCACCGATCCAACTAGTGGCACCCCACTAGTTATCGTTTGCCAATCGAATAATGACCCATTTATTCCGACTCTCTCTCTTATGTTCATTGGCCAATCCCCTCTCCATGCTAATATATTACCCCCAACCCTGTGAGCTTTTATCTTGTGCAGTAACCTCTTATGTGGCACCTTTTTCGAATGCCTTCTGGAAATCCAAATACATCACATCCACTGGTTCCCCCTTATCCACCCTGCTCGTTACATCCTCAAAGAACTCCAGCAAATTCGTCAAACATGATTTCCCTTTCATAAAACCATGCTGACTCTGCTTGACTGCATTATAATTTTCTAAATGTCGTGCAACTGCTTCCTTACTAATAGGCTCCAGCATTTTCCCAATGACCGATGTTAGCTGACTGATTTATAGTTTCCTGCTTCCTGCCTCCCTCCTTTTTTAAATAGGGGCGTTACATTTGCGGTTTTCCAATCCGCTGGGACACCTCCAAAATCCAGGGAATTTTGGTAGATTGCAACCAATGCATCCACTATCTCTGTAGCTGCTTCTTTTAAGATCCTAGGATGCAGGCCATCAGGTCCAAGGGACTTGTCCACCCATTAGTTTACCGAGTACTTTTTCTTTAGTGATAGTGACTGTTTTAAGTTTCCCCCCCCCCCCCCCCAATCCCTATAGCCCCTTGAGTATCTATTATTGGATTGTTTCTAGTGTCTTCTACCGTGAAGACCGAAACAAAGTATTTGTTCAAAGTTTCTGCATTTCCCTGTTTCCCATTATAAATTCCCCAGTCTCATCCTCGAAGGGACCAACGTTTACTTTAGCTATCCTTTTCCTTTTTATATACCTGTCTTCCTTTTTATATTAAAGCAAAGTACTGCGGATGCTGGAATCTGAAATAAAAACACAAATTCTCAGCGGGTCAGGCAACATCTTTGGACAGAAAAGCAGAGTTAATGTTTCGGGTCGATGACCCTTCGTCAGAACTGGTGAATGTTCGAAATGAACAGATTCTTAAGGAGCACTGAAAGGGGGAGGGGAGGGAACAACAAAAGGGAAGGTCCGTGATAGGATGGAAGACAGGAGAGATTGGAGCGACAAAAGGAATGATGGGCTGACTTGAGATGGTAATGGCAGAAGTTAAAAAAAGATTAGTTTGGTGGGTGTGAATGACAGGATAATTACCAGCTGCCATGGGAATCACAGAGAAAAAATACATCAGAGCAAAATATGGGCAGAGGTTAAAGTCTGAACTTGTTGATCTCAATGTTGAGTCCAGAAGGCTGTAAAGTGCCTAAAATAAAGATGAGGTGCTGTTCCTCGAGCTTGCGTTGAACTTCATTGGAACAGTGCAGGAGTCCGAGGATGGAGAGGTCAGAGTGGGAGTGGAGTGGAGAATTAAAATGACAGGCGACCGGAAGCTCGGGGTCATGCTTACGGACTGAACGAAGATGTTCCGCAAAGCGGTCACCCAATCTACGTTTAGTTTCCCCAATGTGGAGGAGACTACATCGTGAGCAATGAATACAGTATACTAAATTGAAAGAAGTACAAGTAAATCGCTGTTTCACCTGGAAGAAGTATTTCCAGCCCTGGACAGTGGGACAGGAGGAGGTAAAAGGGCAGGTGTTGCTGCATCTGCGCTTGCACAGGTGGTGCCATGGGAAGGGGAGGGGATGCTGGGGGTGACTGTGGAATGGGCCAGATGTCCGGAGGGAGCGGTCCCTTAGGAATGCTGGGTGGGGAGGGGAAGATGTGATTGGTGTTAGGATCACGTTGGATATGGCGGAGGATGATCTGTTGAACATGGAGGCTGGTGGGGTGAAAGGTGAGGACAAGGGGAACCATATCATGATTATGAGAGGGATGGGAAGGGGTGAGAGCAGAGGTGCAAGAAATAGAACGGACAAAGTCGAGGGCCATGTTAACCATGGTGGAGGAAAAAGGAAGATATATCGGAGGCACGAGTGTGGAAGATGGCATCGTCAGAGCAGATGCGACTGGGAGAATGGAAACATAGAAACATAGAAAATAGGTGCAGGAGTAGGCCATTCATCGCTTCGAGCCTGCACCACCATTCAATAAGATCATGGCTGATCATTCAATCTCGGTACCCCTTTCCTGTTTTCTCCCCATATCCCTTGATCCCTTTAGCCGTTAGGGCCATATCTAACTCCTTTTTGAATATATCTAACGAATTGGCCTCAACAACTTCCTGCAGTAGGAGTGAAGGAGTCCTTACAGGATGCGGGGTGGAAGGAAGTGTAGTCCAGGTAGCTGTGGGAGTCAGTGGCCTTATAGTGGATACTGATCAAAAGCCTATCCCCAGAGATGGAGACGGAGAAGTCGAGGAAGGGAAGAGTCGGAGATGGACCATGTGAAGGTCAGGGAATGGTGAAAATTAATGCAAAGTGAATGAAATTTTCAAGTTCAGGGCGAGAACAGGAAACGGCAACGATACAGTCATCAATGTACCAGAAAAAGAGGTGAGGGAGGGGACCCAAGTAGGACTGGAACAAAGAATGTTCCACATATCCCACGAAAAGGCCATTGTAGTTCGGACCCATGCGGGTTCCCATAGCAACACCTTTTAATTTGGAGGAAGTGAGTGGAGTTGAAGGAGAAGTTGTTCAAGGTGAGAACAGGTTCAGCCAGGCAGAGGAGGGTGGTGGGGGATGGGCACTGGTTGGGTCTCTGCTCGAGGAAGAAGCGGAGCGCCCTCAGGTCATCCTGGTGGGGGATGGAAGTGTAGCGGGATTGGACGTCCATGGTGAAAAGGAGACGGTTGGGGCCAGGAAATTGGAAACTGTTAAAGTGACGGAGGGCGTCGGAGAGTCGCGGATGTAGCTGGGAAGAGAGTGGACAAGGGATGAAAAAATAATAGAGTTGAGATAGGAAGGAATAAGCTCTGTGGGGCAAGAACAGGCTGAAACGGTGGGTCTACTGAGGCAGTCCTGTTTGTGGATCTTGGGACAGAGGTAGAAGCGGGCTGTGTGGGGTTGGGTAACTGAGGTTGGTGGCAGTGGAGGGAAGATCCCCAGAGGAAATTAGATCAGTGACGGTCTGGGAAATTATGGCTTGATGTTTGGTCGTGGGGTCATGGCCCAGGGGGAGGTAAGAGGAGGTGTCGGAGAATTAGCGATCAGCCTCTGCAAGGTAGAGGGCGGTCTGCCAAACAACAACAGCGCCATCCTTGTCAGCAGGTTTAATGACGAAGTTGGGGTTGGATCTGAGAGCGTGGAGTGCTGCAAGTTCAGAGGGAGGTAGGTTGGAGTGAGTGAGCGGAGCAGAGAAATTGAGCCCACATTCTTTGTATATACCTGGTTCACTAATGTCCTTTAGGGAAAGAAATCTGCCGTCCTTACCTGGTCTGGCCTATAGGTGACTCAACACCCACAGCTATGTGGTTGCCTCTTAGCTGCCCTCTGAAATGGCCTAGCAAGCCACAAAGACTGCAGCGGTTCAAGAAGGCTATTCACCACCACCTTCTCACGGGCAAATGGAGATGGGTAATAAATGCTGGCTTTGTCAGTGTCGCCCACATCCAGTGAACGAATAAAAAAAATCCTAGTTTTATATTGTACTATTGTGTGCAACTTTGTTGTGAGCAGCTTGGCTGCTGTATTTGTGTACAAAATATCAGTAACTACACTTCAAAAGTAATTAATTGGCTGTAAAGCACTTGGGGACATCCCGAGGATATGCAAGGTGCTTTATGAAAGTTGTTTCTTTTCTTTCAATACTTATTTTATTATGACTGCCATGTTCCTCTCCTGCTCTACACTTTTAGTGGAAACTTTGTGTACATAATAGATTGAACAGAAATAGTCAGTGTTATTAATCTAGCATCAAAAGGAAAGACCAAGTACCTGTTAACTAGTCAGGAAAGACTGAACAGCCTGATATTCTTTTGCTCTCTCTAGAGAAAATAGAGTTATTTTTAAATTATGAAGGGGTTTGATAGGGTAGAAATTGAGAAGATAGTGTCATTTGTGGGAGAGTTCAAAACTAGGGGTCATAAACATAAGATAGTCACTAATAAATCCAATAAGGAATTCAGGAGAAACCTCTTTGCCCAGAGCGTGGTTAGAATGTAAAACTTGCTACCACATGGAGTGGTTGAGGCGAATAGCATAGGCGCATTTAGACACGAGACTCCCAAAGCAAGCGCTCTACTCGGAACTCCTTCATGGCAAACGAGCCAAAGGCGGGCAGAGAAAACGTTACAAGGACACCCTCAAAGCCTCCCTGATAAAGTGCAATATCCCCACCGACATTGGGAGTCCCTGGCCAAAGACTGCCCTAAGTGGAGGAAGTGCATCCAGGAGGGTGCTGAGCACCTCGAGTCTCATCGCCGAGAGCAGGCGCAAGCGCAGGCAGCGGAAGGCGTATGCGGCAAACCTGTCCCACCCTCCCTTACCCTCAACAACTATCTGTCCCACCTGTGACAGGGTCTGTGGCTCTTGTATTGGACTGTTTAGCCACCTAAGGACTCACTTTAGGAGTGGAAGCAAGTCTTCCTCAATTCTGAGGGACTGCCTATGATGATGATGAGTTGCATTTAAGGGGAGGCTAGATAAGTACATAGGGATGCAGCGTAGATGCACCAGAATGATACCAGGACTAAAAAGATTAAATTATGAGTACAGGTTGCATAGACTAGGCTTGTATTCCCTTGAATATTGAAGATTAAGGGGTAATATCATTGAGGTATTTAAGATGATTCAAGTATTTTATGGAGTAGCTGGAGAGAAACTATTTTCTCTGGTGGGGGGGGGGGGGGGGGGAGTCCAGAACAAGCCTTCAAATTGGAGCTAGTCCGTTCAAAGGTGATGTTCAAGAGCACTTACCACAAAGGGTAGTGGAAATCTGGAATTCTCTCCCCCAAAAAGCTGTCGTGGCTAAGTCAATTGAAAATTCCAAAACTGAGAATGCTTGATTTTTGTTAGGCAAGGGTATTAAGGGTTATGGAATCAAGACTGGTAGTTGGAGTTAGATTAGCCTAATTGAATGGCAGAACAGGCTCGAGGGGCTGAATACCCTACTCCTGTTCCTATGTTCCTAGAAAGGAATAGAAGGTTATGCTGGTAGGTTGGGAGGAGGCTCATGTAGATTATAAACACCAGCACAGACCAGTTGGACCGAATGGCCTGTAAATTCGATGCAACACTGTAAACAATGTGAAGTCCACTGAAAATAGAATTGTCTTTAACAGGCAAGCTGGGACTGAATATTGCTGGTTGTGTCACAACAACAACTTGTATTTATATAGTGCCTTTAACTTAGTAAAGCGTCCCAAAGCACTTCCCGGCAGTGTTATAAGACAAATATTTAACACCGAGCCACATAAGAAATTACGGCAGTAAAGAGGTAGGTTTTAAGGAGCGTCTTAAAGGAGGAAGGAGAGTAGAGAGACGGAGAGGTTTAGGGAGAGAGTTCCAGAGCTTGGGGCCTAGGCAGCTGAACCCACAGCCACCAATGGTTGAGTGATTATAATCAGGGATGCTAAAGATGGCAGAATTTGATGAGTGCAGATATCTCGGGGGGGGGTGGGTGCGGGGGGCAGGGTTGTGAGACTGAAGGAGATAGAGAAAGGGAGGTGCAAAGCCATGGAGGGACATCCCTGGAACATACACACACATACCAGGAACATACACTCACATGCCAAGTGTTTAACATTAAACTGGGATTTTCCACTTCTATTTCAATACCAAACGTTAAAAAATCAGTAAATGCCATTACAGGACTCCATCTACCAGCAGACTTGGTAAGAAGCTTGATTTATTTTTATCTAATAAACTACCTCTAACACCTTCCAAAACAAAAGGCTTAGTTATTTTGAATTAGTATAATGTGGTTTGTTATTGTTTTCTAAAAAAAACATGAATTTAAAAAATATATACTTATAAATCCACTCATATCTAGACTCTCATCACAGCTCCAACCAGAATCACTTTCACAAGTTGTGACAAGCTGTCTAACACCAGTGGAAGCCATGCACATAAAAATGTGCACAATGCATACATTTCCCATTGTTTTCAAAGGAAGCTGACAACAAAATGCAAATTTTGGTGTTTACTTGCCAGCAATTGCATTAATATGATATTGCTTTTCAATTGAATTGATGGCATTCTGCATGTTTCAAGAGGCAGAGGCCATCCAGCTTGTTTTTAACAGTGTGGTTTGTCATTTCAAGTGGAGAGGCAGGTTTGACAGGTAAGGTTTTGGCATGCATACAGGTAGAGGAGTGCTAGTAACCATGGATTCTGCTGATGTCACAGTTGAAAGGGCATATTGGTGCAGCTCACTGCACATGTGGCTGGAAGGATGTCCTATAGGCTGGGAGGGAGGTTTATGCAAATAGTTGGCCTTCAGATTGCCAAAGTAGCTAATTCATTTGATGCATGAAGAAGGTGAAACTTTCGTCTAAGTTAGGATTATCCTGAAGTACAAGTGGAAGTATTCTGAAGAGTTTGGAGACGCATGAAATATTTACATCAATCCCAGTATCACAGAGGAGTTACAGGTATAGTGAGGTTGGTTGTCAGTGTTTTGAAGCATAACTTAATTGCTTGCTTTGAAGTGCTTCAGGCACTTTTTCTAGGATACCTTTTTTGCATTGTGTTACCGGAGTTTCTGGTCTAGTCAAAATGATTACAATTGTACTTCAAAACATCTGCCCTTTTTAAGAGCTTCTCAATAATATTTGAACTTATGGTCACAAGACGTGCTTGCAGTCAAAGTAACGCCATTGTCAGCAAAAGCAGCTTTCCAGAATTAAGTAGGAACCAGAAATTTAAAACTACCTTCCTCTTGTGCTTCTCATACTTCACTCAACAGTTCACAACAAGCAAACAACTTCACTCAAGTGATGAAGCCCCACTGGGCAATTCTGATAACCACTTGTGCTTAAGTGTTACTCTGCCGGTTCGCATAAAGGGGTCGTTCAAGGCCTATGGGAGGAGTTAAAATAATTAGGATCTAACAGCAGATAACTGAGACCCTAAAATCAGAAAGTCAGTTTACAGACACCTGTGGAGTGGAAATGTTGAGTAGAAATTTGATCAGCGGTATGCAAACTCCCTGAGATGAGTGCCTGGATTGACACCACATTTTTTAGCCATTTTAACTTCAATTAGATTTGCTTGAAGTGCAAAGTTGATGAACTGCAGATAGTGATAGTAATAAGTCACAAGTAACATTTTTTCAGTGTTAAAGTTCATAGCGGCAGCTGTCTCAGGATTGTTTTGAAGTCTGGCGGTGGTAAAAAGATCTAGGCTGGTGCCATCTTTTGTGATTATATGAGTAATACACAGGTTTCCTTGTAATTTATAGGGTTTGATCACTGAACAGGGGTGTTCAGTGACCGACAAACAGAACAACTGCAGCTCTGCTTATATTTCAAACCAGCTAGGTTTCCACTTACAGATATACTTCATAATGAACAGTTTAATAATCCCCTATATAAATATTCTGTGTTCCGTTGCCAATTTATATACTTCGAAATTTGTTATTTTAGTGCAAATAATGAATTTAGTAACTTAAAAAAAATCAACGTGTGAGTTCTGTACGCACTTCTTGTAATTAGCCTTGTTTCAAAATCCTTCCAAACTTGCAATTTTAATGGATATTATCAAATGTTGGGGTATAATTTGGAGCTTCCCAATATCCAAGCCTGTTCACTTTACTTAAGTTTGAAATAGCATGTTTCTTGCGCTGTGCACAATTAATTTTTCAGCCTCACCACATGCGTATTTTATCAGTTATTTATTGAAGCACAAAAAATGGAATCAAAATTTAAAAAAATTAAATCCTCTGGAAGATTAATGTTCTTGTTAGGTTACTGGACTTGTTTCTTGTGGTGGACTGATCGGTGAAATTGTGCCTTTGTGAAGTTATTTGGCAAGGAGGACATCCTAGAGTTTCTACCCCTTCCTTCCATGTGTTTTTGTGATTAGATAACTGATAAACGTTATAGAAATAAATAAATAGTTTCCTATGCAGTGGGAGGTCACCGGCGCTCTGCAGATGTGTTGAGCTGTCAGACTTCAAGTAAGTTCATGTTTTCTGTTTTATACTAGAGAACTGAATGAGCAGGTAAGATTGAAAATAAAATCAGCATTGTTACTTTGCATATAAAGCTATAGATCCAAGAACTAAATTTCAGCTTCACTGTTACATGTCTTAAGGTAATGCTTTGATTAAACTACTTAAATTCAAATGCTTGAAAAGAGATTGTGTATTTTATTTAGCTATAAGCACAGATTCTTAGTATTTGGTTTCAAATTAGCTGCTGATTGTGCAGTGGTTAAGTCAGTGAAACTTGCTGTTTACCCTACCTAATGTCTGGAGGTGCATCTTTTATTCAATAAGTTCCTTTGTACTAATAAGGAAGTAGCTGAAAGTAATGGATAAGCTCTGTTAGCTATTTGTTTAAGCCTTTGTCAGTAAGTTGTCACGATTAGAAACGTTGTTTTCTGCATAGGTCGTACAATAAAAACAAAACAAGAAGCAAAGCTGTCGATTTAGGAACCCGAGGTTTGATATTTTCGGTGTTATTCTACAAACAATGAAGGCATTCGTACTAAATTCTTGTGCCGTTATTTTAATAGATGAATTAATGATTGGATAGGCTGGGGGATGGGGGGGTGACAGGGGAGCGGTTTGGAACAGAGGAGGCTGAGGGGAGACCTTATTGAGGTGGAAAATTTATGAGGAGCTTCGATAGAGTGGATAGGAAGGATCTGTTTCCCTTAGCAGAGGGGTCAACAACCAGGGGGCATAGATTTATAGTAATTGGTAGAAGGTTTAGAGGGGATATGAGAGGAAATTTCTTCACCCAGAGAGTGATGGGGGTCTGGAACTTGCTGCCGGAAAGGGTGGTAGAGGCAGAAACCTTCACCACATTTAAAAAGTACTTGGATGTGCACTTGAAGTGCCATAACCTACAGGGCTACAGACCAAAAGCTGCAAAGTGGGATTAGGCTGGATGACTCTTTGTTGGCCGGTGTGGACAAGATGGGCCCAAATGGCCTCCGTCCATGCTGTAAATTTCTCCATCATCATAGGCGGTCCCTCGAACGAGGATGACTTGCTTCCACGAGAGTTCATAGATGTTTCAATGAAGGACCCGATGTTCCAGTCCTGAACTCTGGTTGAGGGGGGTGGAAGATGCCTTGTGTGTGAATTTTTTTAACATGTGGTGACCGTTGCACATCAGCCACCACAGGGGCTTTACAGAGCTAGGCCTTTATCCAGTGGCAAGGATTAACCAGGACGACTGGAGATATTCTAACCTTTTTATTTATGCATTCAGTGTTTGTACAATAACATTGATAACCGTAATGTTTTACTGGATATTGTCTTGAGCTCATCCAATACTCTGCTGCTCGTGTGCTAACTTACACCAAGTCCCATTCACACCTCACTCTCTGTGCTCACTGACCTACATTGGCTCCCAGTCTGGCAATGCCTCAGATTTAAAATTCTCATCGAATGTTGTGCAGGAACTTTGCACACTTTCTCATCAGAGAACCTGCTGTAATACAGATTGCACAATAGTGGCAGGTGTATACAATAAAAGTCACGTTGAGTTCTACAGTTCTAAACAGTAGGTTGGGGTGCTTCGTGATGGGACTGAGATCATTTCAAGGCAGGAGGATGGAGGTGTGTGTGCGTGCGCGGCGTGCCAGTGTGGGCTGGCCCGTGCTGCCCCTGGGCCCCGAACTCGCTAGGTGTGCGTGCTGGGTCTGTGCAGCAGAGCTGGTCTCCAGTCGTCTTGGATAATCCTTGCCACTGGACCAAGACCTAGCTCTGTCGAGCCCGTGTGGTGGCTGGTGTGCAACAGCCACCCCATGTTAAAAAAAAAAATCCACGCACAGGCATCTTCCACCCATCAAGATTTAGTTCGGGACCTGGAATTTTAGGTCCTTCATTGAAACACCTGTGAACTTTTTGATGTGGAAGCAAGTCATCCTCAATTCGAGGGACTGCCTATGATAATGATGAGGTTGGTGAGTATGGTCAGTAAGCTAATAAGTGACCATGGAAGCCATAGTAATGTAAAAATTTGTATCAACCTAGGGCTACAGTACAATTGATTCCTGGCAGTGGGTTATAGGCCTATAACTTAATTGGGGCATTCTGATGACTTGTTAAGGAATTATCACAAAAATGCAGAGATTGGGTGAGTAGAACTGTGATGAATGTTGAGGTGCAATGATTGTGTGTTGAAATAACAATGTTGATTTGAAGACATGCAGATGATATAATAGCGTACGTGTTCATTTTTTTTAAAGCTTTGCCATCTAAATTTTAGCAGTAACAGTCTCTCTTTAAATAGTGTGAGTAAAACTGACGTGAATTTTGAACAGATAATAAATTAGTCTTCAACCTGCATCATGTCTGTGGTTTATTTAGTACGATCAGTTGTCGGCTCTCCTAGGTCCGAGAAGCCAGTTGGGAGTGGCACTGCCACTGGCCTGGGAGCAGGCTGCTTTCTTGTCCTCTCAACCCTGGTTGTGTGTGGCCTAAGAAGTAAAGGAACCTCACATTTAAACAGAGGATTTAAAATTTAAGCTGCGTCATTTTTTTCCCCATTTTAAGCCATGTGATTGAGGATGCACTCATTCCTCGGAATGTCATGAGATCAGTGAACGGAAAGGTGAATTCCTGATTTAACAATTCCTGATATTTGATGTAGCAAATTGACCTCGATCAAAATCTCTAATTTGGGGAAGAAAAAGCCAGGCACAACAGTATGTCAGGATGCTGTGCGAGTTCAATGCATTTGTGATGTAAATGATATGTATGAACAAAAGGAAAATGCTTTACGAACAACCTTAATGCCTTTTAACAAGAATTGCTTGTAATTATTTAAGTTTTCCTTTTGTAATGTGCAAGGCTTGTTGAATGTGTGATTGCAGGGGTTGGCTGGTGTAATCTTGGATTAAGGGCTATTAATGCTGATGGTGACATTCTCACCTGACAAATACTGTGGGATTTTCTGGGATGCAAAAGGCTATCTATATGCTATCAGATACATTGGGCTAGAGTTTCCTGTTGCTTACACCAGTAAGATCAGCGCAACCAGCCCAAAAGATCGGGGAATTTTAAACGCGAGTGAGTTACGCCTAAAGTCAGTTGCGTTTTTGTTCTCCACTATTTTTTATGTTGATTCAAGATTCAATTTATTCAAATTGGGTTCTGCCCACAAAACTGACCACACCCCCAGAGAGAAATTGCGAGATTTTGCAGATTTATGTTGATTTGGCACAAGCACTAGTACCAGGTTTTAAAAGTTTTTTTCTTATTGAAAAATATTTAATTTATGAAGAAGCTGACTAGTGTACACCAATGGAAATATTGGCCCCAAGTTTTGTCCCGCGACGAAAACGACGCACCTCCGAGCTGGGCGCCTGTTTCTCGCGCCGAAAACTGCGCCTAAAAAAAAGTCCGATATTCTCGAGCACCTTGGAGCTCGATGTCTGCTTGGCGCGGTGCGTTCTTCGCAGCAGAGGGCGGAGCCTAACACTCGCGCCGATTTTCTAAGTAGCAGGGGGCGGGTACAATTTAAATTAGCCTTCGTGGTGACGGCAACCCTGCGCGTGCGCGTTGGAGCGTGCGCGCACGCGCAGTCTCACACAAACATTGGCACTCGGCCATTTTTAAAAATATTGCAGAAAAAGTGAAGATTTGTTTCTTGGACCCCTGCAAAGGCTTGTAATTTAATTTTTTTTGATATTTCTGTGTGTGAGGGAGTGCTTTTAGCAGCACTGCTGAATAAATCACCTGCTGAAATCAGTGAGTTCAGCTTTTCACTACTAAACTGGCAGAACCGGTGCTGCATTGGTGCATGCAAATTAAGGACTGTGTGTTTGGAGAAATAAGAGTGCCAATTCAACTTTGCAATGGATCAACGTCCACCAAGAACAAAGATGGCAAACCATTGCATAATACATGGTGTTGACAATGCAGCACCCATTCTGCAAATTTAAATATAAAACTGTCGATGTGGCTGCCTCTCCCTGTCCAAATGGCCTCAGTCCCCCTCACAGCTCGAAGGCTGCTGCTGTATCTTCGGCTGCCGTCGAGCCACTGACGCCGCCCCTAAAGCGTGGCCGAATGGCCTCAAGCACCATAAAGAGCTGCGTATGTCAGGTGTTGATTCTTCAGCTGCCGGCCAGCCACTGACGCCGCTGATATCCTATGGCCGAATGGCCTCACGTCGGTCCGCTGCTGATTCTTCGGCTGCCAGCCAGCCACTGTCGCCGCTGATATCTCATGGCCAAATGGCCTCACGTCGGTCCGCTGCTGATTCTTCGGCTGCCAACCAGCCACTGACACCGCTGATATCTCATGGCCGAATGGCCTCGGGTCCGTCCGGTGCTGCTTCTTCGCGGCCAGCCACGAAGAGAATGAAGGCCTGCCTCAAGCACCGCAGCTCAGCTCGAAGCTTGCTGCCGCTGCCGTCGAGACACTGACGCCACACCCCTGCCTGTCTCCAACATGAAAGGCCTGCTTGAAGCACAGCAGCTCGAAGGCTGATGCTATTTCACACAGGTAGGAACATGGTTTATTTAATCTTTTCTTTGCTTTTAAATTTTTATTCAGGTTGGATTTATTTGTATAAGTATAACTAAGGATTGATTGCAGAATTTAATGATTTCCCTTCCCCCCCCCTCCCCCCCCCCCCCCCCCCACCTCGTTCCCTACGCCTAATTTGTAACCTGCGCCTGATTTTCTAAAGTGTAGACAAGGTCTTTTCGAGCGTACAAAAATCTTCACTTACTCCATTCTAAGTTAATTTGGAGTAAGTTTTCACTCACGAAACTTTGAAATCAGGTGTAAGTGGCCGGACACGCCCCCTTTTGGAAAAAAAATTCTGTTCCAAAGTGAAACTGTTTTAACTGACTAGAACTGGAGCAAACTAAATGACGAGAATTCCGATTTCTAAGATACTCCGTTCTACACCAGTTGCTCCTAAAAATCAGGAGCAAATCATGTGGAAACTTGGGGCCATTAAATGGTTCAGTGTAGTTTTTTAAAAGTTATTTTCAATGATTTTAAATCAGTTTACTCAGACATAAAGGAGTGGACACCCTTATTAAAAATGCAATTTTTATGATAAACCCATTTTCAGCTGTATTAATAAAACTGCACCAGGTTACCACTCTTAAATACATCAAGGAATACTTTTTAATGGAAAGACAAAAATAATGATTACGTTCTACCCTGTATTACACTGCCCGATTGCACTGGGTCATTAAAGATTTTACATTTGTGATTATGCAAATTAATTACAGCAGAAGCTTGATCTGTAATCTGACCAGCGCAATTTCAAAAGCATTTTGGCAGCAATTTCCCGATTTGAGCCCATCACAAACTCTATTTTCCTGCAATCTGATAACAACAACAACAATAACTTGCATTTATATAGCGCCTGAACGTAGCAAACAATTTCAAGGTGCTTCACTGGAGCGTTATCAAACAAAATTTGACACCAAGCCACATTTGATATTGGGGCAGATGACCAAAGGCTTGATCAAAGAAGAAGAAAGACTTGCATTTATACGGCACCTTTCATGAACACCGGATGTCTCAAAGCCCTTTACAGCTAATGAAATACTTTTGACGTGTAGTCACTGTTGTAAAGTGGGAAACGCGGCAGCCAACTTGTGCACAGCAATATGATAATGACCAGATAATCTGTGTTTGTATCATAAAAATTTTATTACCGATATTCCTCCCTCTGCACCGAACGACTTCTCATCCTCAGTGATTTCAACCTCCATCTCCATTCATCACGCTTTCTCTCCTCAGAGTTCACTAGCCGCCTATCCTCCCTTAATCTCTCAATCCATGTAAACTCCCCGAACCCATATTCACGGCCAGCCCCTCGACTTTGCCACCTCTCGTGGCCTCGCTACTCATGCAGATAAGGTCATCTCTGACCACTTCCTCTTTTCGCTCTCCACCCACATCCCCTTTCCACTGCCCCCTCCCCCCCACCACCAACCCCTAACTCCATCTGTGTCCTCCCCTGGAAAAAAAAACACTTCCGACTCTCTTACAACTGCACTTATCAACTCCCAACTGTCCAACGATTGGCCCTCCATTCACCATGACATTTCTGCAGCTACCGATCTGCTCAATCACACCCTCACTACCACCTTTGATGCCCTAGTCCCTGTTAAAACAATTACTCTCTCTCACCCTGGCCATTCCCCCTGGTACAGCCCTGACCTTCCCTCCCTCAAGTCCAAGGGATGCAGACTTGAACGGATATGGCAGACAGCTGCTTTAGCCATTCACCGCCAGATCTGGCTGGACCACATAAAGCACTATCGGGTCCTGCTCTCATCTGCCAAATCACAATTCCAGAATCATTCTGGAATGTAAAGATAAACCCCAGCTTCTATTCTCCACCTCTAACTGTCTTTTTAAACCCCACTCCCCAGTCTCCACCCTCACCTCCGACAATATGTGTGAGGAGCTCATGAACTACTTTGTCTCTAAGGTTGGGACCATCCGATCGGCCGCCGCTGCCTCTTCCCTTTCTTCCACTAGCCCACCAGACAAAACTTCCTCTAAGGAAGTCCCTGCTCTAGCCCTGACAGCACATCTTTCTCCAGTTTGTCTCTGATCTCCCGTCATGACCTTTCCGAGCTCATCCTGTCCGAGATCCACTTCCTGCTCCCTTGACCCTATTCCTTTTCTTGCTCCCATGTTCACTGACATTGTTAACAGTTCACTCTCCTCAGGTACTGTCCCTCTCTCTCAAATCTGCCATCATCACCCCTCCCCTCAAAAAAAAACAACCCTCGACCCCTCTGTCCTTGAAAACTACCACCCAACTGACATGAAGAAAGACTGGATCGACTAGGCTTATATTCACTGGAATTTAGAAGAAAAAGAGGTGATCTTATAGAAACATATAAAATTCTGACGGGATTGGACAGATTAGGTGCAGGAAGAATGTTCCCGATGTTGGGGAAATTCAGAACCAGGGGTCACAGTCTTAAGGATAAGGGGTAAGCCACCTAGGACTGAGATGAGGAGAAACTTTTTCACCGAGAGAATTGTGAACCTATGGAATTCTCTACCACAGAAAGTTGTTGAGTCCAGTTTGTTGGATATATTGAAAAGGGAGTTAGATGTGACCCTTACGGCTAAAGGGATCAATGGGTATGGAGAGAAGGCAGGAGTGAGGTACTGAAGTTGCATGATCAGCCATGATCATATTGAATGGTGGTGCAGGCTCGAAGGGCAGAAAGGCCTGCTCCTGCACCTATTTTCTATGTTTCTGTGTTTCAATCTCCAACCTCTCTTTCCTTTCAAGTCCTCGAATGTGTTGTCGCCTCCCAAATCCGTGCCCATCTTTCCCACAATTCCATGTTTGAATCCCTCCAATTAGGTTTCTGCGCCTGCCACAGTACCGAAATGACTCTCATCAAAGTCACAAATGACATCTTTGTGATTGTGACGAAGGCAAACTATCCCTCCTCGTCTTTCTTGACTTATCTGCAGCCTTTGACGCGGTTGACCACTCTATCTTTCTCCAACGCCTCTCCACCATCGTCCAGCTGGGTGGGACTGCACTCGCCTGGTTGCATTCTTATTTATCTAATCGTAGCCAGAGAATCACCTGCAACGACTTCTCTTCCCACCCCAGCGTCATTACCTCTGGTGTCCCCAAAGATCTATCCTTGGTCCCCTCCTATTTCTCATCTAAATGTTGCCCCTTAGTGACATCACCCGAAAACACAGCGTCAGTGTCCATGTGTACCCTGATGACACCCAATTCTACCTCATTACCACTTCTCTCCACGGTCTCTAAATTATCGGACTGCTTGTCCAACATCCAGTTCTGGATGAGCAGAAATTTTCTCCAGTTGAATATTAGGAAGACCGAAACCATTGTTTTCAGTCCCCGCCACAAACTCCATTCCCTAGCCACTGACTCCATCCCTCTCCCCAACTTCTGTCTGAGGCTAAACCAGACTGTTCACAACCGTGACCCTGAAATGAGCTTTCAATCACACATCCGCAGCATAACTAAGACCGCCTATTTCCACCTCTAACATCGCTCGTCTCCCCCCTTGCCTCAGCCCATCTGCTGCTAAAACCCTCATCCATGCCTTTCTTACCTCTAGACTTCACTCTTCCAATGCACTCCTGGCTGACCTCCCACTTTCTGCCCTACATTAACGAGAGGTGATCCAAAACTCGGCTTCCCGTCTTCTAACTCGCACCAAGTCCCGTTCACCCAACACCCCTGTGCTCGCTGACATACGTTGGCTTCCGGTTAAGCAATGCCTCATTTTCAAAATTCTCATCCTTATTTTTAAATCCCTCCATGGCTTTGCCCCTCCCTATCTCTGTAATCTCTTCCAGCCCTACAATCCCCCAAGCTGTCTGCGCTCCTCTAATTTTGCCCTCTTAAGCAACCCTGATTATAGTTGCACAACCATTGGTGGCCGTGCCTTCTGTTGCCTAGGCCCCAAGCTCTGGAACTCCCTGCCTAAACCTCTCTGCCTCGCTAACTCGCTTTCGTCCTTGAAGATGCTCCTTATAACATATCTCTTTGACCAAGCTTTTGGTCACCTGCGCTAATTCCTACTTATGGGGCTCGGTGTCAAATTTTTTATCTCGTAATGCTCCTGTAAAGCGTCTTGGGATGTTTCACTATGTTAAAGGTGCTATATAAATATAAGTTGTTGTTGATTGAGAAAGAAAAGAAAGAAAGACTTGGGTTTTCATGACTACCGGGTGTCTCAAAGTGCTTTACAGCCAATGAAGTTTGGAGTGTATTCACTGTTGTAATGTGGGAAATGCTGCAGCCAATTTGCGCACAGCAAACTCTCTCATATAGCAATGTGATAATGACCAGATAATCTGTTTTTGTTATGTTGATTGAGAGAGAAATATTGGCCAGGGGAGAACTCCCCTGCTCTTCTTCAAAATAGTGCCATGGGATCTTTTACGTCCACCTGAGAGGGTAGACGGAGCCTTATTTTAATGTCTCATCAGAAAGACGGCGCCTCCGACAGTGCAATCCTCCCTCAGTACTGCACTGGAGTGTCAGCCTAGATTTATGTGCTCAAGTCCCTGGAGTGGGACTTGAACCCACAACCTTCTGACTCAGAGGCAATTAAAAACGGAGATGCTCAAGAGGCCAGAATTGGTGGCGCGCAGAGATCTTGGAGGGGTGGGGGGGGTTGTAGGGCTGGAGGAGTTTACAGTGATAGGAAGGGGCGAGGCCATAGAGTGATTTGAAAACAAGGATGAGAATTTTAAAACTGTTGTAATGCTGAACCGGGTGCCGATGCAGATCAGTGAGGACAGTGCTGATGGGTGAACGGGAGTTGCTGAGAGGACATGGGCAGCAGAGTTTTGGATGACAAGTTTACAGAGGATAGAATGTGGAGGTCTGCCAGGAGTGCATTGGAATAGTCAAGTTTAGAGGTAATAAAGGCATGGATGAGGTGTTCAGCAGCAGATGAACTGAGGCAGGGGAGAGTCGGGCAATGATGACTACAACAGTGACTACACTCCAAAAGTACTAAATTGGCTGTAAGTGCTTTGAGACGTCCAGTGGTCATGAAAGGTGCTATATAAATGTAAGTCTTTCTTTCTTATGATTCGTACTTGGAAATAGGCGGTCTTGGTGATCGTGAGATACTGTAAAATTGGTTGGTACTATAGTTGCAATTTTATTTTGTTGTATATATCTTCAAGTCTCATTCTTCTTGTATCTTTTCACCTACATTATTCACAAATTTTACTCCAATGGCTGGAGAACTTAAGGACAAAAAACACAACTTGCAACTCAAAGCAGACTTCAGCAATGAGTAAAACATGGCACATATTACAGAGAGTAGAATTATTAACAGGTATAAAGGAAAAAAAGAAAGACTTCCAGTATAGCGCCTTTCACAACCCAAAGCACTTTACAGTCCTTTGGAGTGTAGTCACTGTTGCAATAAGAACATAAGAAATCGGAACAGGAGTAAGCTATACGGCCCCTCGAGCCTGCTCCGCCATTCAATAAGATCAAGGCTGATCTGATCATGGACTCAGCCCACTTCCCTGCTCGCTCCCCATAACCCCTTATCCCCGTATTGTTTTAAAAACTATCTATTTCTGTCTTAAATGTATTCAATGTCCCAGCTTCCACAACACTTTGAAGCAGCGAATTCCACAGATTTACAACCCTCTGAGAGAAGAAATTCCTCCTCATCTCTGTTTGAAACGGAAGACCCCTTATTCTAAGATCATGCCCTCTAGTTCTAGCCTCCCCCATCAGTGGAAACATCCTCTCTGCATCCACCTTGTCGAGCCCCCTCATAATCTTATACGTTTCGATAAGATCACCTCTCATTCTTCTGAATTCTGCTGAGTAGAAATGCGGCAATGTAGGAAATGCGGCAGCCAATTTGTGCATAGCACGTTCCCACAACCATCATCATCATAGGCAGTCCCTCAGAATCGAGGAAGACTTGCTTCCACTCTTAAATTGAGTTCTTAGATGACTGAACAGTCCAATACGAGAACCACAGTCCCTGTCACAGGTGGGAATGGGTGGATGGGACAGGTTTGCTGCATGCTCTGTCCGCTGCCTGTGCTTGATTTCTGCGTGCTCTTGGCGATGAGACTCGAGGTGCTCAGTGCCCTCCCAGATGCACTTCCTCCACAAATAACAATGTGATAATGACCAGATAATCTGTTTCAGTGATATTGGTTGAGGGCTAAACATTGACCAGGACACCAGGAGAGCTCCCCAGCTTCGCTTCAAAATAGTGCCGCGGAATCTTTTATATACACCTGAGTGTGTAGACGGGCCCTCGGTTTAACATCGCATCTGAAATTTGGCACCTCCGACAGTGCAGCAGTCCCTCAGTACTCACTGGGAGTGCCAGCCGAGATGATGTGCTCAAGTATCTGGAATGGGACAAATTTCCGACTCCGAGGCGAGAGTGCTACCACTGAGCCACAACTGACATCCAGTAACTGAATCCAGGGGTTTTGAAAACCATAAGAACTTCACACTCATGGTTTGGAATTAAGGGTTGTGTTGTATATCTGTAAAGCATGTACTCCCATGTTCCGCCGCCAGGGAGCGCATCCCCTGAAGTCCCAAGAGACGCCAGCATCCCTTGGGAGCACTGTATAAAAGCCGGCCCCAAAGGCCTGTTCCTCACTCTGGAGTGTCTTATTAAAGACTGAGGTCACTGTTACTTTAACCTCCCTGTGTGCAGCCTCATCTATGTTAGGAACACAATAAATGGCGACGAGAATATGAATCCAACGCAAAGATGCAGCAAACTGTGGGCATCCTGGAGAAGTTCTCGGAGGGTGAGGACTGGGAAGCCTATGTCGAATGGTTAGACCAGTACTTTGTAGCCAATGAGCTGGACGGAGAAGAAAGCGCTGCAAAAAGGAGAGCGGTCCTCCTCACGGTCTGTGGAGCACCGACCTACAGCCTCATGAAGAATCTTCTGGCTCCGGAAAAACCCACAGATAAGTCGTATGAGGAGCTGTGTACCCTGGTTCGGGAGCATCTTAACCTGAGGGAGAGCGTGCTGATGGCGAGGTATTGGTTAGAAACATAGAAACATAGAAAATAGGTGCAGGAGTAGGCCATTCGGCCCTTCGACCCTGCACCGCCATTCAATGAGTTCATGGCTGAACTTGCAACTTCAGTACCCCATTCCTGCTTTCTCGCCATACCTCCTGATCCCCCTAGTAGTAATGACTACATCTAACTCCTTTTTTAATATATTTAGTGAATTGGCCTCAACAGCTTTCTGTGGTCGAGAATTCCACAGGTTCACCACTCTCTGGGTGAAGAAGTTTCTCCTCATCTCGGTCCTAAATGACTTACCCCTTATCCTTAGACTGTGACCCCCGGTTCTGGACTTCGCCAACATTGGGAACATTCTTCCTGCATCTAGCCTGTCTAAACCCGTCAACATTTTAAAAGTTTCTATGAGATCCCCTCTCATTCTTCTGAACTCCAGTGAATACAAGCCCAGTTGATCCAGTCTTTCTTGATATGTCAGTCCTGCCATCCCAGGAATCAGTCTGGTAAACCTTCGCTGCACTCCCTCAATAGCAAGAATGTCCTTCCTCAAGTTAGGAGACCAAAACTGTACACAATACTCCAGGTGTGGCCTCACCAAGGCCCTGTACAACTGTAGTAACACCTCTCTGCCCCTGTACTCAAATCCCCTCGCTATGAAGGCCAACATGCCATTTGCTTTCTTAACCGCCTGCTGTACCTGCATGCCAACCTTCAATGACTGATGCACCATGACTCCCAGGTCTCGTTGCACCTCCCCTTTTCCTAATCTGTCACCATTAAGATAATAGTTTGTTTTTACCACCAAAGTGGATAACCTCAGATTTATCCACATTATACTTCATCTGCCATGCATTTGCCCACTCACCTAACCTATCCAAGTCACTCTTCAGCCTCATAGCATAGGTTCTACATGTGCCAGCGATCTGAAGGTCAGGAAGTGGCGAGCTACATCGCCGAGCTAAGGTGACTTGCAGGACAATGTGAGTTTGATGGCTACCTGGAGCAAATGCTCAGAGAATTTTTTGTACTGGGCATTGGCCACGAGACCATCCTACGAAAACTTTTGACTGTACAGACACTGACCCTCAGTAAGGCCATTGCGATAGCACAGGCGTTTATGTCCACCAGTGATAACACCAAACAAATCTCAGCACACAAGTGCTAGCAATGTTCATGAATTAACTGGAACTGTGTTTGTGAGCAGAAATGTACAGGGCAGAAACCACGAGTCTGCAACTACCAGCAGGCCTCAGGTGACCCAGATGACTGAGTCTACAACAAAGGATGAATGAAAGGCAATTCACACCTTGGCGTTGTGGAGGCAATTCAGCCTATTCATGCCGTTTCAAAGGGTATGTTTGCAAGAGCTGTGGAACAATGGGGCACCTCCAAAGAGCTTGCAGACGAGCTGCAAGCTCTGCAAAACCTGCTAACCACTACGTGGCAGAGGAAGGTCGTTCCATGGTGGATCAAGGCGATTTCGAGCCTCAGAGGGAGGAGGCAGATGCTGAAGTACACGGGGTGCGCACATTTTCGACGAAATGTCCACCTATAATGCTAAATGTAAAATTAAATGGCTTACCCATAGCCATAGAACTGGACACTGGCGCTAGCCAATCTATCATGAGTAAAAAAGATGTTTGAGAGACTGTGCCGCAACAAGGCTCTCAAACCAGGCCTGAGCCCCATCCACACAAAACTGGGAGCGTACACCAAAGAGCTTATCACTGTCCTGGGCAGCGCCATGGTTAAGGTCACCTACAAGGGCACGGTGCATGAACTGCCACTCTGGATTGTCCCAGGCGATGGCCCTACACTGCTTAGAAAGAGCTGGCTGGGCAAAATCCGCTGGAACTGGGATGACATCCGAGCGCTATCACATGTCGATGAGGCCTCATGTACCCAGGTTCTCAACAAATTTCCTTCCCTTTTTGAGATAGGCATTGAAAACTCTTCCGGGGCGAAGATGCGAATCCACTTGGTACCAGAGGCACGACCCATTCACCACAAGGCGCGAGCGGTACCTCACATGATGAGGGAGAGAGTGGAAATCGAGCTGGACAGGCTGCAACGCGAGGGCATCATCTTCCCAGTAGAATACAGTGAGTGGGCCAGCCCGATTGTTCCAGTACTCAAAAGTGATGGCACGGTCAGGATTTGCGGTGATTATAAAATAACTACTAATCGTTTCTCGCTGCAGGACCAATACCCGCGACCTAAGGCAGACGACCTATTTGCGACGCTGGCAGCAGGCAAAATGTTCTCCGAGCTTGACCTGACGTCAGCCTACATGACGCAGGAGCTGGAGGAGTCTTCGTAGGGCCTCACCTGCATCAACACGCACAAGGGACTGTTCATCTACAAAAGATGTCCGTTTGGAATTCGGTTGGCTGCAGCGATCTTCCAGAGAAACATGGAGAGCCTACTCAAGTCGGTATCATGCACGGTGGTTTTTCAGGATGACATATTGGTCACGGGTCGGGACACCGTTGAGCACCTACAAAACCTGGAGGAGGTCCTCCAGCGACTGGATCGCGTAGGGCTGTGGCTGAAGAGGTCGAAATGTGTCTTCATGGCAACAGAAGTAGAGTTTTTGGGGAGAAAGATCGCGGCGGACGGCATTCGGCCCACAGACGCCAGTACAGAGGCTATCAGGAACGCGCCCAGGCCACAGAACGTCACGGAGCTGCGGTCGTTCCTGGGACTCCTCAACTATTTTGGTAACTTCCTACCAGGTTTAAGCACCCTCTTAGAGCCCCTACATGTGTTATTGCATAAAGGTGAGAACTGTAGATGGGGAAAAACCCAAGCAATTGCTTTTGAGAAAACCAGAAACATTTTATGCTCCAACACGCTGCTTGTATTGTATAACCCGTGTAAAAGACTTGTGCTAGCATGTGATGCGTCGTTGTACCGAGTCGGGTGTGTATTACAACAATCTAACGTTGTGGGAAGTTGCAACCTGTTGCCTATGCCTCCAGGAGCTTGTCTAAGGCCGAGATGTCCTATAGCATGATTGAGAAAGAGGCATTAGCGTGTGTGTTCGGGGTAAAGAAAATGCATCAGTACCTGTTTGGCCTCAAATTTGAGCTGGAAACCGGTCACAAACTCCTCATATCTTTGTTCGCTGAAAACAAGGGGATAAATACGAATGCCTCAGCCCGCATACAAAGGTGGGCACTCGCGCTATCAACGTATCACTATACCATCCGCCACAGGCCAGGCACCGAGAACTGTGCGGATGCTCTCAGTCGACTACCATTGTCAACCACGGGGGTGGAAATGGCGCAGCCTGCAAACTTGTTGATGGTGGCGCAGCCCGCAGACTTGTTGATGGTCATGGAAGCGTTTGAAAGTGATAAATCACCTGTCGCAGCCTGCCAGATTAGGACTTGGACCAGCCAAGATCCTCTGCTGTCCCTGGTAAAAAAAAAACTGTGTACTGCATGGGAGCTGGGCCAGCATCCCCGTTGAAATGCAAGAGCCAATCAAGCCGCTCCAGCGGCGAAAGGATGAGCTGTCCATTCAGGCAGACTGCCTGTTGTGGAGTAACCACTTAGTGCTACCCAAAAAGGGTAGGAAGACATTCATCTCGGATCTCCACAGCACACACCCGGGTATAGTAATGATGAAAGCGATAGCCAGATCCCACGTGTGGTGGCCCGGTATCGACTCTGACTTAGAGTCCTGTGTACGGCAATGCAGCGTATGTGCTCAGTTGAGCAACGTGCCCAGAGAGGCACCACTAAGTTTGTGGTCCTGGCCCTCCAGACCATGGTCAAGGATCCATGTCGACTATGTGGGCCTGTTTCTCGGTAAAATGTTCTTGGTGGTGGTGGATGCTTTTTCAAAATGGATTGAATGTGAAATAATGTCAGGAAGCACCACCACCGCCACCATTGAAAGTCTGAGGGCCATGTTTGCCACACAAGGCCTGCCTGACATACTGGTCAGTGACAACGGGCCATGTTTCACCAGTGCCGAATTTAAAGAATTCATGACCCGCAATGGGATCAAATATGTCACCTCGGCCCCGTTTAAACCAGCCTCCAATGGGCAGGCAGAGTGGGCAGTACAAATGATCAAACAGAGCCTTAAACGAGTCACAGAAGGCTCACTCCAAACCCGCCTGTCCCGAGTACTGCTCAGCTACCGCACGAGACCCCACTCGCTCACGGGGTGTCCCCGGCTGAGCTACTCATGAAAAGGACACTTAAAACCAGACTCTCGCTGGTTCACCCTATTCTGCATGATCAGGTAGAGAGCAGGCGGCAGCAACAAAATGTAAATGATGGTTGCGCCACTGTCACGGGAAATTGATCTGAATGACCCTGTGTATGTGCTAAACCATAGACATGGTCCCAAGTGGAATCGCGGGCACTGTGATAGCTAAAGAAGGGAGTAGGGTGGTTGTCGTCAAACTAGACAATGGACAAATTTGCAGAAAGCACCTGGACCAAACGAGGCTGCGGTTCACAGACTGCCCTGAATAACAGACACCACCTTTTTCGAGCCCACAACACACTCCGAAAGGATCAACGACACCACCCTGGACCAGAAAATCGAACCCATCATGCCCAACAGCCCAGCAAGGCCAGGCTCACCCTGCAGGGCCAACAACATGCCAGCCCAGCGAGGGCAAAGCCAACACACCAGAACAGACATTTGTACTGAGGCGGTCCACCAGGGAAAGAAAGACTCCCGACCGTCTCACCTTGTAAATAGTTTTCACTTTGACTTTGGGGGGGAGTGATGTTGTGTATCTGAAGAGCATGCACTCCCATGTTCCGCTACCAGGGAACTCATCCCCTGAAGGGATCCCAGCATCCCTTGGGAGCACTGTATTTAAGCCGGCCCCTAAGGCCTATTCCTCACTCTGGAGTGTCTTGATAAAGACTGAGGTCACTATTACTTTAACCTCTCTGTGTGCAGTCTCATCTGTGTTAGGAACACAATAGGTTGGATATGCCTGTTCATGGCAGGATGGGACTTCTGGCTGCCCCTTTGGCACCACTTCAATCTGGGTCAGGGTTTACTACATATGTAACCTTGAAAACGAAATGGTAACATTATTTTGCAGCCATGTGATTTTGGGAAGAAATGTATGGGCAGTAAGCCTCAATTATGCCCCGTCTGACAAACTTTGGCAGGGTCTATGGAGGAGGATCAGAGTGGGTGCAGCTCAGCACGTATGCTGAGATGCTGCACCCCTGCTTTTTGGGTCTTGTCTTTTAATTTTAATTTTCTATGGTTCCTACAAAAACAATCGATAATTCTGTTTTTAGTTTTTAAGTCATCTGAGATAATCCTGCAAAGTGTCCTTCCCCTTAAGCATTAGTGTAAGACCCTCCCCCTCCTAATTTAACATTTCATTGCTGGGCCTGACAATTGGAGAAATGATTTGCAAAGATTCATGCTAAAACTTGACATTTCTGTATTCAGTCTTAGTTCTCAAAGTTCCTAGCTGTTGGTTTGAAATGAATGAGAAGTTTAGGTTGGAGAGAGTGGAAGCTAAGCACCGAAATGTGCTGCTTCAGTGCCTCAGGCACTCATACTAAAAAAAATTCAAAATCAAAAACATTATTCCTTACTCCCCCGCCCCCGCACCTGGAGTAAAAAAACATGTTTCTTGAACTAATATTCAATCATTTGCCAATTGAAGGGTTTTTGACCTGGAATATTCCTTCAATAAACTTTTATTAAGTTTGACTATATGAATTAGTGAGAGCTATGATCACTGTTGTGAATTGTGCTCAAACCTGTTGGCACACACATCTTGAAGTAGAAGAATTGAGCTTTCTCAAGCTATAGCAATTTTTTTACAAGTAACCGTGTTGTCTCCATTACTTGTTAAAATGGTGGTGTAGTTTAGCTGTTTAGAAGTCTTCCGCTGTCTGCACAATCACACAGCACATTCTGTAGCCTATTTTCTGAATTGGACTGCCAATCAAATCAAGACGATATAATCCCTTTATTGTGAATCTTTTCTGCTAGCCATGGGATATTATCATAATGCATTGCCTGGAGCTATTTGCTGACTTTCAGGCTATTCCAATATTTGAAAATACACTGGCAAACTGATACTTATTTACCTGGCTTTACATTGTTAATTAATCTTGGAGTAAAAAGAAAATTCCAGATGTGGAATCTTAGCTAATGAGTTGCTTTGGCCTTTTTTCAGAATCCACAGAAAGACCCAACTTGTGTAGTGTTTTCCTTTGTATGCTGGGACATGTCAAAATAAACCAGTAGAAGCTTCACAAAGGTGGAAAATTTATTTGTCTCATATCACAGACTTTTTTTTGCTGCATCTGGCAAATCGAAATTGTTTCTGTGGTAGCAGAAGAGACACAAGTAACAATGAAGCATCAAAACATTAGGGATAATCCCTCAGTACTGCCAGAATGGAGATCTGTAATAATCTCTCAACCTTTTGCCTTGTTTTAAATGTGTAACATTATGGTTTGATTTTAACTGTGTGGTCTGATCTTCACCTGATGGTGACATAGAAACATAGAAAATAGGTGCAGGAGTAGGCCATTCGGCCCTTTGAACCTGCACCACCATTCAATGAGTTCATGGCTGAACATGCAATTTCAGTACCCCATTCCTGCTTTCTCGCCATACCCCTTGATCCCCCTAGTAGTAAGGACTACATCAAACTCCTTTTTGAATATATTTAGAGAATTGGCCTCAACAACTTTCTGTGGTAGAGAATTCCACAGGTTCACCACTCTCTGGGTGAAGAAGTTTCTCCTCATCTCGGTCCTAAATGACTTACTCCTTATCCTTAGACTGTGACCACTGGTTCTGGACTTCCCCAACATTGGGAACGTTCTTCCTGCATCTAGCCTGTCTAAACCCGTCAGAATTTTAAAAGTTTCTATGAGATCCCCTCTCATTCTTCTGAACTCCAGTGAATACAAGCCCAGTTGATCCAGTCTTTCTTGATATGTCAGTTCCGCCATCCCGGGAATCAGTCTGGTGAACCTTCGCTGCACTCCCTCAACAGCAAGAACGTCCTTCCTCAGGTTAGGAGATCAAAACTGTACACAATACTCCAGGTGTGGCCTCACCAAGGCCCTGTACAACTGTAGTAACACCTCCCTGCCCCTGTACTCAAATCCGCTTGCTATGAAGGGCAACATACCATTTGCCGCCTTAACTACCTGCTGTACCTGCATGCCAACCTTCAATGACTGATTCACCATGACACCCAGGTCTCGTTGCACCTCCCCTTTTCCTAATCTGTCACTATTCAGATAATAGTCTGTGTCTCTGTTTTTACAACCAAAGTGGATAACCTCAGATTTATCCACATTATACTTCATCTGCCATGCATTTGCCCACTCACCTAACCTATCCAAGTCACTCTGCAGCCTCATAGCATCCTCCTCGCAGTTCAAACTGCCACCCAACATAGTATCATCAGCAAATTTGGAGATACTACATTTAATCCCCTCGTCTAAATCATTAATGTACAGTGTAAACAACTGGGGCCCCAGCACAGAACCTTGCGGTACCCCACTAGTCACTGCCTGCCATTCTGAAAAGTACCCATTTACTCCTATTCTTTGATTCCTGTCTGACAACCAGTTCTCAATCCACGTCAGCACACTACCCCCAATCCCATGTGCTTTAACTTTGCACATTAATCTCTTGTGTGGGACCTTGTCGAAAGCCGTCTGAAAATCCAAATACACCACATCAACTGGTTCTCCATTGTCCACTCTACTGAAAACATCCTCAAAAAAATTCCAGAAGATTTGTCAAGCATGATTTCCCTTTCACAAATCCATGCTGACTTGGACCTATCATGTCATCACTTTCCAAATGCGCTGCTATGACATCCTTAATAATTGATTCCATCATTTTACCCACTACCGATGTCAGGCTGACCGGTCTATAATTCCTTGTTTTCTCTTCCTCCTTTTTTTAAAAGTGGGGTTGCATTGGCTACCCTCCACTCCAGAGGAACTGATCCAGAGTCTATGGAATGTTGGAAAATGACTGTCAATGCATCTGCTATTTCCAAGGCCACCTCCTTTAGTACTCTGGGATGCAGTCCATCAGGCCCTGGGGATTTATCGGCAGTCAATCCCATCAATTTCCCCAACACAGTTTCCCGACTAATAAGGATTTCCCTCAGTTCCTCCTTCTTACTAGACCCTCTGACTCCTTTTATATCCGGAAGGTTGTTTGTGTCCTCCTTAGTGAATACCGAACCAAAGTACTTGTTCAATTGGTCTGCCATTTCTTTGTTCCCAGTTATGACTTCCCATGATTCTGACTGCAGGGGACCTACGTTTGTCTTTACTAACCTTTTTCTCTTTACACATCTATAGAAGCTTTTGCAGTCCATTTTGGACCATGGTCTCTGAATTAACTGTTTCCTTCTCCATCCTAATGTAGAATTCCACCATATTATGGTCACTCTTCCCCAAGGGGCCTCGCACAACGAGATTACTAATTAATCCTCTCTCATTACACAACACCCAGTCTAAGATGGCCTCCCCCCTAATTGGTTCCTCGACATATTGGTCTAGAAAATCATCCCTTATGCACTCCAGGAAATCCTCCTCCATCGTATTGTTTCCAGTTTGGTTAGCCCAATTTATATGCATATTAAAGTCACCCATGATAACTGCTGCAACTTTATTGCATGCACCCCTAATTTCCTGTTTGATGCCCTCCCCAACATCACTACTACTGTTTGGAGGTCTGTACACAACTCCCACTAGCGTTTTCTGCCCTTTCGTATTCCGTAGCTCCACCCATACCGATTCCACATCATCCAAGCTATAATGTCCTTCCTTACAATTGCATTAATTTCCTCTTTAACCAGCAATGCCACCCCACCTCCTTTTCCTTTCTTTCGTAAATGTTGAATACCCTTGGACGTTGAGTTCCCAGCCTTGGTCACCCTGGAGCCATGTCTCCGTGATGCCAACCATATCGTATCCGTTAACTGCTATCTGTACATCCACCTTATTCCGAATACTCCTCGCATTGAGGCACAGAGCCTTCAGGCTTGCCTTTTTAATACACTTTGACCCTTTAGAATTTTGCTGTAAAGTGGCCCTTTTTGTTTTTTGCCTTGGGTTTCTCTGCCCTCCACTTATACTCATCTCCTTTCTGTCTTTTGTTTCTATCTCCATTTTGTTTCCCTCTGTCTCCCAGCATTGGTTCCCATCCCCTTGCCATATTAGTTTAACTCCTCCCCAACAGCACTAGCAAACACTCCCCCTCGGATATTGGTACCGGTCCTGCCTAGGTGCAGACCGCCCAGTTTGTACTGGTCCCATCTCCCCTAGAACCGGTTCCAATGTCCCAGGAATTTGAATTCCTCCCTGCTGCACCACTGCTCAAGCCACGCATTCATCTGAGCTGAGTCAAGACAGCGTAGCAAGTTTGGAGTGGAATGACTCTGAGGCAGTTGTTTGATTATATATTGTGGATTCAGACTGCAGCTATTGCATCTGGTTCATTGGGAACTCTTCCAGTGCCCATCAAAACAGCATTACGAAACCTCTTTGTGGCTTTGCTGTTGAAAGCATAACAATCATTTCCAAGTGTCAACCATGGCTCAGTGGTAGCGCAAGTTCCTCTAAGTCAGAAGGTTGTGGGTTCACATCGCACTCCAAAGACTTAAGCACATAATTCAGGCTAACACTTCAGTGCAGTACTGAGGGAGTGCTGCACTGTCGGAGGTGCCGTCTTTCGAATGAGACGTTGAAACAAGACCCATCTGCCTTCTCGGATGGATGTGGAAGATCCCATGGCCCTATTTTGAAGAAGAGCAGGGAGTTCTCCTGGTATCCTGGACTATATTTATCCCTCAACCAGCATCACTAAAAGAGATTATCTGGTCATTATATCATTGCTGTTTATGGCACCTTGCTGTATGCAAATTGGCTGCTGTGTTTCCCTGCATTATAACAGTGACTATATTTCAAAAGTATTTAATTGGCTGTTAAGTGCTTTGGGGTGGCCTTATTTTGTGAAAGGTGTTAAAGAATGCTTTCTTTAAGGTGAATGTTATACTTTTATCCCTGTCAGTTTTATACTAGAGTGAACATGGCATGGCCTCTACCTGACGGGGTAAACTCCATTCAAGTTGACATTGTACTAATATATCAGAACTGCAGCAGTGTATGCCTCGATTTTAAAATTCTCATCCTTGTTTTCAAATTTCTCCATGGCCTCACCCAGGCCTACAACTCTCCAAGATCGCTGCGCTCTTGTGCATCCCCGAATTTAATCGCTGCACCATTGGTGGCCGGTGCCATCAGCTGCCTAAGCTCTGGAATTCCCTCCCTAAGCTTCTCTACCTCTCTACTTTTCTCTCCTCCTTTAAGACACTCCTTAAAACCTACCTCTTTGGCCAACCGAGCTATTGATCACCTGTACTAATATCTCCTTACATACCTTGGTTTAAAATGTTGGTTGATAACGCTGCTGTGAAGCACCTTGGGATGTTTTGGTTTGTTAAAGGCACTATATTAAATGCAGTTGTGTAAACAGTGGGCTTGCTCCAATTCTGGAATCAGCCTTTAATCTTCTCTACATGTTTACAGGCAACAACAGATACCATTGTGAATTTAAAAGTGCAGATCTTTACAGCAACATTAATAATGAAGACCTTATTCTGAGTGCCAATATAAATGATGTATTAAATGGCAGTTAAATATCATCTTTTTAATTAATTTTGTTTTCAGCTATCTCTCCTCCTCTCTGAAAGCCACTAATTTTGTTGTAGTGCAGTTCCACGGGCACCAGTAGCCATCTGGCCATTCTTCATAGGAATCTAGACAGTAATTGTTGTCGTGGAGACCATAGTAACTGAGCTTGATCCCGACTTCGCCCAACGTCCATGTGTAAGTTTTTCAGCAGGGATATGATCAGGATTGGACCTTTATCCCCTTAAGAAAAGTTGACTCAGAGTCCAGAGTATCCCAAAAACACTGCAGCACCAACTGAGATCAGCTGATTTAGCACAGACTATTATCTAATAGTGAGTGCACTTGCCTATTAAGACTTCTTGAGAAGTACCAATCTCATTTTGGACTCTTTACCTCAAAACTGTATTATGTTGAATGTGTGTTTTAAGTGGGGTTCAGATTGTGTCATATGGATGTTTTCAAATCATGAACTCTATCTTTAGAAAATATCCTCCTCTGTTATCAGACTTTGTCCTAGAATGCTTGTAAATCATCAGTCTATATCAGGGTGTGTTGTACTGCAGCACTGAACAGAAACATTTGAATGGAGAGAAATGTTATGGTGGTTAGTTTGTATGCTGCATGAAGGTTGCACCTGGGCAGATGTCCATAATACCGAGGGAAGAAAACTACCCAGCTGTTTTTGACTTAAAACTTTCTGATCTCGTCAAAGCAGTGTATCTGCCAAAAAGCTTTTAGAAACCTATTTTCCGACAGAATTCATGTCAAAGCAGGTCATTACATGACATCATGACAAAAATGTTTTATGCCTGCTCTTGTTCATACTCCCTAGTGACAGACAATCCCTTCTTAACAGACATTTGAAATAATTACACAAAGTCTTCAGCTTTTATCATTCTAGATGTATGAATTGGTGTGCAATTATAGCATGCACCTATAGTTGTCTATGTGACCAGCATATCTAACAAACTAAACAGGAATTAACTTCTTGGGGTTAAATGCCTCATGTCAGTAATCTTCAGTAGCAGGAATTTCCACTCTTCCCCCTTTTCCAGCCGGCTATCTATCTCCATGCCTTACTGATGAATCGAAGGTAAACATTTCTTGTCTCAATATCAGTCAGGCACAACCAGTTTTGAATGTTACATAGCCACACCTGGCGGCACAGGAAACCCTATAAAACCATTCATTAGCTGCAAGCTTCAGTCAACCCCAAATGCTATTTGATTGGTTTTCAAGAAGAATCTATTTGTGTACTGCATGCAGATCCTATCTTTTTAGACCTAAATTGCTCAAAAATGTAAGACTCGTAAGGAGGCATTTTGATTAGGAGCAATCTGGATCTGAGTCGATGTTTTTTCTTCTCTGCCAGTAAATTAAAATTTCTGCTTTAACCACTGGTATTGTTGTACACTGCATTCACTGTGTCTAAAAGGGTTAATTTTCCAGTGTACTACTTCGTTGCTTCTGATTTTGAATTTCTTGGCTTAAATATATGCGTGATTCAGCATGCATACATGCACCATCTTCAACATTGCCGCAAAGCAGTTCCCAGAATCACTGCTAGATTGAATCGATCTGACTGTGGAACTCCCAGCACCTGGTGTTTTCGGATCTGGACTGCAGATCTCGGTACACAGTGTAAACGTGGGCTTCTGTAGTTCAGGACCCAAAGGGCAAAGTTGTGGAGGGAAAGGGAGGAAAAATATGTCTTAAGGTGATGTCCCCATTGGTTGTCCTTTCTGGACCAATGTTAAAAATATTTTTTATGGCTACAAAATTGACCAAACTGTTTTGTGCACATGTGCTATTGACATCACAACAAAGGATCACTACCAACTCTGATCAGGTTCTGCAGGTGCTTGTGTGAATTAGCTTCCTAAGCCCAAAGCAAACCCGGGAACAATTTGTTCTGAATTCAATGGATGGAGTGTGAAATTTGCCATCAATTACAAAGACTGGAAATGAATGTAACTTCATTTTTTTTTTCGCTCTAGGTTAAATGCATGAATGCCCGAGTTGCCTTTGCAGCTTGTTCTTCTCCCCACCAGAGAAGTCAAGCAGACCTCTGCTGATGGTAGTTTAAACTGGTCAAAGCTTGGATATGAGACACACTAATTCTCACTTCCCTCCACTGCTGCACAGCATCGGAGATCAGAAGCTTGCTGCCTGCAGAGCTGTTGATACTAACAAGTCTCCTGATTTTATATATAACTTGAATTCATAGCCTGAGCAAAATCATTCCTTTTTTTTAATAATTTGCCTTGCACATAATGAATTCTGAATGAAAATAGACATGTGTAAACCTTAAAAATATTTAATTCTTACTGTCTCAAAGGCTTGTAACTTCAAAGCATAGGCAGGCAGTTATCTCTGTAGTAATCCCACAAGCAGTATTGTGGTAAAATAATATTTTTAACTGAGATTTTTTGGCAACTTTGCAGAAATTAAATTATAGTTACGGTCCATTTAATTCAGTCAGTACCATTATTTTAAAAGTGTGTCACAGAAAACTCCACAGTTATGAAAATGTGCGACTAAAATGTAACCATCGTACATATACATGAACAGTGTGTGTAAGAACTGAGAGATGTTTGAATAGATGTTTTGTAGATGTACTGTACAGGTACTTCAATAATTGGCCAATTAATTAGCTGTACTGTTTATTTCAGGACAGCTTTTAAAGGCAGTGTGTGTCTTGCAGTGGAGCTTGTGAAGGCTGCATATTTAGAGTCACCATCGAGGCAGTTTAAAGTGGCCTTGTGGTTATCATGGTCATATCACTGATTTAGTACTGTGGAAGATGGTGGAAAAGTGCAATTTGGCTGCAGTCCTGTGTGCAAACAAGTATGCTCTTAAATTCTCTTGTGAAGATTGCAGTGGACAGGCAGCCTGCCACCAAGTTGGAGCCTTCACCTTTTTTTTCCACAAACTCGAATACCTGGAGCGCCGTCCCCTTTAATCTGCTTTAAAAAACAGAGTGTTGCGTGACAGGTTTGATTAAACTTTGAGCATGGTAAAGCCCTTCAGTGCTGCAAGGGTTTACCAGATTCATTTAAATTCCCACTGGTCTTGGCTTTATCTGGATTAAGTATGACCTTAATTGTGAAACCAGTTCAGTGGCAGGAAATTGCACTTGCGGAAGCGCACAAACTGGTCAGAGTGTGTTTACAAAGCTTGGTTTCCCCTGCTTGAATCTATGTTTACATTGAGAAATAATAAAAACAGATCAATGTGATTTAGTGGATATTGAGTCAGTTTCTGTACGTGTGTCTATCAAACAGCTGGCTGCCCAGTGTACCAATCTGCCATACCAAGCCAATTGTGTCCTCTTATTGAAATGTAATACCCTGTATCCACATTACTTCTGTCACAGGTTTGCTTTGGTAGTAGAGAGAATCTGATCAAATCCTTTGTGGAGGTGGTATTTTTTAGTCAGCAATGAGGCACAACATTGAAAGTTAGTTTGCATAGTTCAGTGCACACTCACGGTTCATGTAGGAAGCACTGACTGTTGGGTGTGTCCGTTTTGAGATTAATGAGACATAGGGAGAGTTATCCTGTGAGTTGCTTTTTAATTATCTTAGCAAATGCTGTATCGAGTATGCTCTTGTCTCAGGATAGCATGAGACACTAACACAGATCTTTGTGATTCAGTGTTCTGTATGTTTAAGACCACATCATTTTTACTGTTCAGTAGTTACCAATTTTGAAATTGATTTCTTAAAATAGTCAGATTTAATTGTTAAATCAGATGTTTAATTTTCATGAATTTGAAGATGAATCCTTTTTGTTGTTTTACTCCATGTTTCTCCACGCTTTGGCTCCATCCTGTTGTTAAACTCATAATTGTGAACTGGATTGTTTTCTTAGTATTCTACTGGTTGGCTGTGTTTTAATATTTTTAATGCAGTATACAGTGGGGCCTTCTTGAAATATTTTTCTGCTTGCCAGATCAATGTTAATCTTCACTGAAATCCCCTTTTAATTTGAGAATAAATTTTCTCTTCCATTCCATATTTCCTGGTCTCCCCGGCTTATCATCATAGACAGTTCCTCGGAATCGAAGACAACTTGCTTCCACTCTAAAAATGAGTCCTTAGGTTGCTGAACAGTCCAATATAAGAACCACAGTCCCTGTCACAGGTGGGACAGATAGTCGTTGAGGGTAAGGGAGGGTGGGACAGGTTTGCCGCACGCTCTTTCCGCTGCATGTGCGTGATTTCTGCATGCACTTGGCGATGAGACTCGAGGTGCTCAGCGCCCTCCTGGATGCACTTCCTCCACTTAGGGCAGTCTGTGGCCAGGGACTCCCAGGTGTCAGTGGGGATGTTGCACTTTATCAGGGAGGCTTTGAGGGTGTCCTTGTGACGTTTCCACTGCCCACCTTTGGCTCGTTTGCCATGAAGGAGTTCCGAGTCGAGCGCTTGCTTTGGGAGTCTCGTGTCAGGCATGCGAACGATGTGGCCTGCCCAGTGGAGTTGATCAAGTGTGGTCAGTGCTTCAATGCTGGGGATGTTGGCCTGATCGAGGATGCTAATGTTGGTGCGTCTGTCCTCCCAGGGGATTTGCAGGATCTTGCGGCGACATCGTTGGTGGTATTTCTCCAGCGACTTGAGGTCTCTACTGTACATGGTCCATGTCTCTAAGCTGTACAGGAAGGTGGGTATTACTACAGCCCTGTAGACCATGAGCTTGATGGCAGATTTGAGGGCCTGGTCTTCGAACACACTTTTCCTCAGGCGGCCGAAGGCTGCACTGGCGCACTGGAGGCGGTGTTGGATCTCGTCGTCAATGTTTGCTCTTATTGATAAGAGGCTCCTGAGGTATGGGAAATGGTCCACGTTGTCCAGGGCCGCGCCGTAGATCTGGCTGACTGGGGGGGCAGTGCTGTGCGGCAGGGACAGTGCAACAACTGCAGCCATAGGGCAGATGTCCTGCCCCCTGGCGTCTACTAATGCTGCTCTGAAATAGGTACTGGGGAGTACACAGTAATTGAGTTTCAAGAGCTTGCAAAGCTAGTGGAAGTGACATTTCTGACAGGATGTGTTAACATACCGAACATTTGATTGGCTTTTCTTTAGCTAAATAAAAGAAGATACCTGTAATGCAATAATGATTTTTCTTTTTGAAGTGTACCTAAGTGGCTTTACATTTGCATTAATCATTTACAAGCCATGTTAAGAGACATCTGGTGGTAGTTAAAGCTCTTTTGCAAACATCCACTTAAGTCATGGAATGAAAAGATGTCTTTACCATACATGCCAATATAGAAAATTAGCAAAAGCTGTAACCTGACGTTCCAGGCTTTGGAACTTAACCTCTAGGTATACCCAACATTTTGAAAGTCTGAAGGGGGAAATCCAAATGTTGAAGGACAACATTGTGGTGAGTTTCTAGAGAAGGTGTGAGGCATGCTTTGATTAATTTTAAATATATTTATACTTAATAGATTTCTAATGCTTAAAGAGAAAAAGTAAAGCGAAATTAGGATTTGCAACAGAACAACCAGACCTCATCAGTCAGTCTCCCACTTCTAACACCCATGTCCCATTTCAAAGAGAAACTCAACCCTCCCACCACCCCCCAACTACACCCCAGTATATCCCATGTAATCTCACCCTTTCATACGGATACTCCCTCCAAGCATCACTCCGAGCTTCTGCCATGCTCTTTCTCCCCTTCATTGCCATCCATTTCCCCTTCCCTGCCTCCCCATTGCACTTTTGACTTGAGTGACGTTGCTAAAGGAAGTAATTCTGGATGGTGCATAACATATGTCAATGTTCTCGCAAGATTTCCTGCTGACAGCGCACAGAATTATTTCCAATGGCAACAGGATTTGGGTAGGAATAGGGCTGAGGTAAGAGGAGCCTCATCTACGCCAATGTTCTTTGTTGTCAACAAACATTGACGCATAGCCTGGGCCGCTAAAGTGCTGCCTGTCAGTGTGAACTGCTGGCATGTACGAGTTACTGTAATGACGTTTTTGGCATCAAATTTACTTTGACCGTAGACTGAGATTGAATATTTTGATCTTAAATTAGATTTAAGGTTGCATCTAATTTTCTGCATAATTATATAACATTGAATGCCCATTACCCACTAAACTGCTGAACACCCAACTTCTGTTGTGGCCTCAATGCTAGCTGATAATGTAAATGGTTCCCTCTTCTAAGGTACTGACCCCTCTCTTTCAAAAACACCATCATCACTCTTTCTTTTAAAAAAAAACCACCCATGACCTCGCTATCCTTGGGGCTGAAATTGAGCCCTGCCCCAAAAGGGCCGTTCTCACCATTTTTTTTTAAAGGTTTTCTTTGCCCTAATCCAACAGAAATTCAAGTCTTTGAAAAAACATTTCCAGCGGGGCGGTGTTCCGGGTGGGTGCGGAGCAGAAGTGGCCTTCAGTCGGGTCATCAACCCCTCTCAATCATCAGCAACGTGGATATGCCGAGTCGTGCTGACGCATCACAATGTCCCTCCCCTTCAGTTAAAGGGGAGAGCCGCTGCGAACTCTACATGAGGTTTAGTTAGGTTCACTGGGCCACCGGAGAGGGTTTCAGCTGGTCCAGCGGCCTGGCGCCTGAAGGAGGGGTGCCAGGCTGCCTGTTGGCAGCCTAGCCGAACCCATGGGCACCATTGTCAGGCCGACCTGGCAGTTGGCAGCCAAGTAAAATAAAATGGCGTCCACAGCAGTGCACCCTCCCCTTTAAGGGCAGGCACACACAGCTTCCCACCGGGGAAAGCTGTTGGGGGCACTGACTGGCGGCCTGCGGGGCAGTTTCACCGCTGGTTGGTTGGGAGTCTGTGCGTGCCCAACAAGGTGGGAACACGTGCAGCGCGGTAGCAATTACCGCTTCAAAACCCAGGGAGGGCAATTAAAAAATTGGTCCTTACTCCACACCGACTAGGCAGAGAGTAATTACTGACCCGTGGCTGCCTCTTTAAACCGGCCACGGCTTTTAAAGAAAGGTACAATTTCAGCCCCTACTGTTCCATCTCCAACCTCCCTTTCCGCTCCAAAGCCTTCGTACGTGTCATTGCCTCCCAAATCTGTATCTGGCTTTTCCGCAACTCCATATTTAAATCTCTCCGATCAGGTTTTGACCACTGCCAGAGCACTTAATCAAAGTCACAAATGACCTTCTCTGTGATTGTGACCATAGTGCATTATCCTTCCTCGTCCTTCTCCTTGTCCTTTTCAATATTACTGCAGCGTTTGACACAGTCAACCACACCATCCTCCTCCAATGCCTCTGCTCCATTTCCAGCTCAATGAGGCTGCCCTTGCTAGGTTTGAGTCTGTCTTATTTAAACATTGGCAGTCCCTCTCCAACACTGGCTTCTCTTCCTGCCCTTGCACATTACCTCTGGAGTCTCCTTGATGTACCACTGATGCAGTGTTCCCGCTAAGCTGCATGAGTATGTTACCGCACAGTAATCTGCAAGGTCCCGCGCAGGCCGCTCAAGATTTTCCATTTGGAAATGCCGCACATGCCGAAAAATTTAAAGGGACCGCACATTGAATTAAATAGGCTGCACAACAAATCACAGCTTAGAGGGAACATTGTTCTGATGTAACCTTGGCCCCTCTTGTCTTGCTCATTCACATGCTGCCCATTGGCGACATTGTCCAAAGACATGGGGTTAGGTTCCACGTATGCTCATGACAACCAGCTCTAACCTCTCCACCACCTCTGCTCCAAAGGGCTGTGTATGCTAAGTCATTGACTATATTCAAGACTGAGATAGATTTTGGACTCTAGAGGAATCAAGGGATATGGAGAAAGGGCAGGAATGTGGAGATGAGATCAAAAATCAGCCATGATCTTATTGAATGGTGGAGCAGGCTCGAGGAGCTATATGGCTTCCTTACTGCTCCTAATTCTTATGTTCATATGTTCTTATGTTCACTTTTGATCCTTCCATTACCTCTGTGTTGTCAGATATCCAGTCCTGGATGAGCTGCAATTTCCTCCAATTCAAGAATGGGAAGACTGAAGCAATGTTCTTCAGCATCCCCTATATATTTATACCCTCAACACCAATTCCATCCCTATGCTTGGCCAGTGTCTCGAGGCCATTCTCAACTTCAATGTTCTTTTTGACCCTGAGCTGAGCTTCTGTCCCCATGTCCTCTTCATCACAAAGACCGCCTATTCCACCTCCATCATCATCATCATCATCATCATCGGCAGTCCCTCGGAATCGAGGAAGACTTGCTTTCACTCCTGAAGTGAGTTCTTTGCTGGCTGAACAGTCCAATACGAGAGCCACAGACTCTGTTACAAGTGGGACAGATAGTCGTTGAGGGAAGGGGTGGGTGGGACTGGTTTGCCGCACGCTCTTTCCGCTGCCTGCGCTTGATTTCTGCATGCTCTCGGTGTTGAGACGTGAAGTGCTCAGCGCCCTCCCGGATGTGCTTCTCCACTTGGGGCGGTCTTTGGCCAGGGACTCCCAGGCGTCAGTGGGGATGTTGCACTTTATCAGGGAGGCTTTGAGGGTGTCCTTGTAACGTTTCCGCTGCCCACCTTTGGCTCGTTTGCCGTGAAGGAGTTCCACATAAAGCATTTGCTTTGGGAGTCTCATGTCTGGCATGCGAACTATGTGGCCTGCCCAGCGGAATTGATCGAGTGTGGTCAATACTTCAATGCTGGGGATGTTAGCCTGGACGAGGACGCTGATGTTGCTGCGCCTGTCTGCCCAGGGGATTTGTAGGATCTTGTGGGGACATCGTTGCTGATATATCTCCAGCGACTTGAGGTGTCTACTGTACATGGTCCATGCCTCTCAGCCATACAGGAGGGCAGGTATTACTTCAGCCCTGTAGACCTTGAGCTTGGTGGTAGATTTGAGGGCCTGGTCTTCGAACACTCTTTTCCTCAGGCGATAAAAGGCTGCACTGGCGCACTGGAGGCGATGTTGAATCTCCTCATCAATGTCTGCTTTTGTTGATAAGAGGCTCCCGAGGTATGAGAAATGGTCCACGTTGTCGAGGGCTGCACCGTGAATCTTGATGACTGGGGGGCAGTGCTATGCGGTGAGGACAGGCTGGTGGATGACCTTTGTCTTATGGATGTTTAGTGTAAAGCCCATGCTTTCATATGCCTCAGTAAATGCCTCATAACATGCCCTACCTCAGCCCATCTGCTAAAACTTTCACCCATGCTTTATCACCTCCAATATTGCTTATTCCAATGCTCTCTCGAAAGCTTCCCAGTCTTCACCCTCCATCAACTTAGGTAATCTAAAACTCTGTTGCCTCTATCCCACCCTGCACCAAGTCCTGTTCTCCCTTCACCTTTATCCTTGTTAATGGTCCCCCTCAAAGCTTCAAATTTAAAATTCAGATCCTCATATTTAAATCCTTTCCTGGCCTCACTCCTCCCGATATGAGCATACAAAATTGACGGTCAGGTAAACACCAGTTGATCCATCAAGCCTGCCCCACACCATAATGGTTGGACCAGCATGGCTGAACACTTCTTCCTCCTTCCAAATTATCCATTCCTGTGACTCTGGGCTCTTGTGCAACTCCCTCTCTTTAAAAAAAAAATGTGTTCATGGGGGATGTGCATGTCGCTAGCAAGGCTAGCACTTATTGCCCATCCCCAATTGCCCTTGAGAAGATGGTGGTGAGCAGCCTTCTAAACTGTTGCATTCCGTGTAGTGAAGATACTACCATAGTACTGTTGGGGAGGGAATTCCAGGATTTTGACCCAGCGACGATGAAAAACGGTGATATACTTCCAAGTCAGGATGGTGTGTGGCTTGAACGTGGTGGTGTTCCCATGCTTCTGCTGCCCATGTCCTTCAAGGTGGTAGAGGTCACAAGTTTGGGAGGTGCTGCCGAAGAAGCCTTGTTGATAGCTGCAATTAATCTTGCAGATGGTACACACTGCAGCCACAGTACACCAGTGGTGGTCAGAATGAATGTTGAAGGTGGTGGATGGGGTACCAATCAAACTAGCTGCTTTGCTCTGGATGGTGTCGAGCTTCTTGAATGTTGGAGCTGCACTCATTCAGGTAAGTGGAGAGATTTCCATCATACTCCTGACTTGTGCCTTGTAGATGGTGGAAAGGCTTTGGGGAGTCAGGAGGTGAGACGCTCGCGCAGAATACTCAGCCTCTGACCTGCTCTTGGCACAGTATTTGTGGCTGGTCCAGTTAAATTTCTGGTCAATGGTGACCCCCCAGGATGTTCATGCTGGGGATTCGGTGATGGTAATGCTGTTGAATGTCGAGGGGCGATGGGTAGACTCTCGTTTATTGGAGATAGCCGTTGTCTGCCACTTGTGTGGCATATATGTTATTTGCCACTTATCAGCTCAAGCCTAAATGTTGTCCAGGTCTTGCTGTATGTGGGCATTGACTGCTTCATTATCTGAGGAGTTGCAAATGGCACTGAACACTGCAGTCATCAACGAACATCCCCACTTCTGAACTTTATGATGGAGGGAAGGTGATTGATGAAGCAGCTGAAGATGGTTGGGCCAAGGACACTACCCTGAGGAACTCCTGCAGCGATGTCCTGGGGCTGTGGTGATTGACCTCCAACCACCACAACCATCATCTTTTGTGCTAGGTATGACTCCAGCCAGTAGAGAATTTTCTCCCAAATTCCCATTGACTTCAGTTTTACTCGGGCTCCTTGATGCCACACTCGGTCAAATGCTGCTTTGATGTCAAAGGCAGTAACTCTGAGTTCAGCTTTGGACCAAGGCTGTAATAAGGTCTGAAGTCGAGTGGTCCTGGTGGTACCCAAACTGAGAATCAGTGAGCAGGTTATTGGTGAGTAAGTTTTGATGACACCTTCCATCACTTTGCTGATGATTGAGAGTAGACTGATGGAGCGGTAATTTGCCGGATTGGATTTGTCCTGCTTTTTGTGGACAGGACATACCTGGGCAGTTTTCCACACTGTCAGGTAGATACCAGTGTTGTAGCTGTATTGGAACAGCTTGGCTAGAGGTTGCAGTTAGTTTCGAAGCACAAGTCTTCAGCACGACAGCTGGGTATTGTTGGGGCCCATAGCCTTTGCTGTATCCAGTGCGTCAGCTCTTACTTGATATCACGTGGAGTGAATCAAATTGGCTGAAGACTGGCTTCTGTGATGGTGGGGACCTCAGGAGGAAGCCAATATGGATCATCGGTAATTCTGGCTGAAGATGGTTTCAAATGCTCCAGTCTTGTCTTTTGCACTCGCGTGTTGGGCTCTGCCTTCATTAAGGATGGGGATATTCATGGAGCCTCCTCTTCCTGTTAGTTGTTTAATGGTCCACCACCATTCATGACTGGATGTGGTAGGACTGCAGAGCTTTGATCTGATCCGTTAATTGTGGCATCGCTTAGCTCTGTCTATAGCATGCTGCTTCCACTTTTTAGCATGCATGTAGTCTTGTGTTCAGCTTTCCCAATTTGGCACCTCATTTTTAGGTACGCCTGGTGCTGCTCCTGGCATGTTTTTCTACACTCCACATTGAATCAGGGTTGGTCCCCTGGCTTGATGGTAATGGTAGAGTGAGGGATAAGCTGAGCCATGAGGTTACAGATTGTGGTGGAATATAATTCTGTGCTGCTGATGCCCACAGTGCCTCATCGATGCCCAGTTTTGAGTTGCTAGATCTGTTCTGAATCTATCCTATTTAGCACAGTGGTAGTGCCACACAACACGATGGAGGGTGTCCTCAGTGTGAAGACGGGTCTTTGGCTCCACAATGATTGTGCGATGATCACTGCTACTAATGCCTCATGGACTGATGCATCTGCGACAGCTAGATTGGTGAGGACGAGGTCAAGCAAGTTTTTCACTCGTGTTAATGCTCTCATCACCTGCCGTATGCTCATTCTGTCGGCTATGTCTTCAGGACTCGGCCAGCTCCGTCAGTAGCGGTGCTACCAAGCCATCCTTGGTGATGGACATTGAAGTCACCCACCCAGAGTACATTCTGTGTCTGAATAGAATGATGAGGCCTATCGTTTAGTGTTTCATCTGAAAGATAGCACCACCAACAATGCAGCACTCCTACAGTACCACACTAAAATGACTGCTTAGATCACTTGCACAGGTTCTGGAGTGGGGCCTCAACCCACAACTTTCTCAACTGTAGAAATCAAGGGTATGTCCAGTGGAACCCTGTTAAAATGCTCCATCTGGTTGGATGGCACATACTGCCTACGATGCCAGATCAGTCCAGCTGATAATTCTATGCGTATCATGTCATATTAGGTATGATCCATTATAAACATAGCTACTCTATATCCATTCTAGCAACATTGCAAGTATGAGGGCATCATATCCATCTAAAATATTGAACCCCATATCCATTGTGATGCTTTCTTTTTATAATTACAAGGTATGCTCATAGTATTCTCCAAGAAACCAAATCTGTAATTAATAGCCTTTAATTAAGTGTGTTTGTGTGAACACAAGTATTTTTGTCCTCGACATTAATTTTACAGACTGCTTAATCACCATCCATCTCTCCCTCCTATTCTGCCAAGCAGTGTAATTACAGGGTAGGAACTAGTCTTAATTAGTTTCATTTTTATTTAGCAATGCTATTTTATGGGAATACATTTCGTTTAGTTTGGAAAAGCAATTTATTGTGCTAAGTAAGAACAATGGGCTCGATTTTAACTTGGGACATGTTCTGACAGGTGGGCAGGAAGCCACCACTGGAGCTCAGTGTGAGACCCCATCCATTTTCATTCCCAGTCCTTCGTTAAATAATTCAGGACAGTATCCCGCCCATAACCAGCAGAAGTGACGTTGGATCCAGCGAGCGGGAGCAAAAATCGGATCGGGAGCTGGAGGAGTTAAGGGAATGGTTCCCGGCATAAAGTTAGTGCTGAACAGGGGCTTTGGCAGCTGTGCCAGCTCTGGGAGGGAGAGGCAATGGTGGGGAGGCCCAAGAACGTCTTGCAGGACTCAGGGTAGCACTCCTGATCCTCCTAGCCCACCATGACCTCTTCTGGCCACTTCTGCTGTGGTTCGACTGTCGGGGTCAGCCGTAGGTTGGCCTCCTGAATGCTGAAGTTAAAATGCCGTCGAGGCACTGATGACATTGCAGCGGTAGTCTCGGCCAACCTCAAAGTCGGTGAAGATAAAGTGTTGTCGGGTCAGTAAGTGAACCCGGACAAGTTTAACCCCTTGCACAACACCGATCCAGCCAGGTTGGGGTGCAGGTCAAAATCGAGCCTTATTTGTGTAAAACACTTGATAGGGGAATAAGAACATTTTAATTGCACAACATTAAATCTAAGTTAATTAACAAATTGCTAAAGATTTAACTGAGCAAAGAAGGATACTTAGTAAAGAAGCAAAAAATGGGTTTAGAGGAGCTGTAAATGGCAACAACAGAATCATTACCATCATCTGCTGCCCGAAAAAATCGGAGCAGTGATTATGATCTGAAATTGTTGAACTTGTGTTGAGTATGGAAGGTTGTAAAGTGAAACTGGATGATTTCTGTTTTATTTTCAGGTAGTGCTGTGGGATCTTTTATGTCCACCTGAACAGCTAGTTGGGGCCTCAGTTTAACTACTCATTTGAAAGACAATTCCAATTATGTCGCACTCCCTCAGTACTGCACTGAATTATCAGCAAAAGTTATGTGCTGAAGTCCTGGAGTGAAGCTTGGACCAAAATCTTATGAATCTGAGTGTAACCACCTGAGCCAATCTGACACTACAGCACTCTCCCTGTACCACACTGCAGCACTCCTTCAGTACTACTGCAAAAGAAACTGTTTCTAAATTAGACCAAATTTGCAAAGTTTATTGCTTTACTCCACAACCCCCATTTATTGCATGTAAACAGATGACGACCTCAGCTCTGCCAGTGTCATCAGTAAGCTGCCAAAAGGTAATTTGAAGTTGCCTGGGTAGCTTGCTTTTTCCTTTGTCCTTGTCAACCAGAGTGGTTCTGAATTTATTGACCAAAAATGGCTGCTTATGTTTGGTGCTGATCAGTCACAGAATAGAGTCAAAATGATCATTGTATCTTGTTTGTGGCAAATACTACTTGTTACTTCTGGCTCCACCCATATAACAGATGTCAAGAAAATCAAGCATTACTTAATATTCAGAGGTTTGAGGAACATATGTCAACAAATCCTTTGATTACATGTAAAGAAGCTAGCATTAGTACTTTTTGGATCAAATCTGCATGAAATGGGTTAGTCTAGATGTAGCATAATCTTTTCTAAATGGAACTGAAAATTTTGCCTATACTTTCTAGTGTTGCTGCTGAGGGTGGGGGAGGAGGATTGTGGTGGGGGGTTGGGAATAAATGAGAGAATGTCTGTGGAGGCCACAGGCCAAGACTGAGTAGTGGAGATCTGAGGATAGATAAATAGTTTGGAATTTTGTTTGATTACCTTTGGGAATTATCAAGTATTTATTTAGAACTTCCCCCCCAGGGGATTAAGTGGATGGTGTAGAGTTCTTGATGGACTACATTGTACATGGTCTGCCAGAGGTACAGTCCTAATGGGACCAATGATCGTGTATGATTGCTCATGTTAATATCGCGTCAGTATAAAACGTAAAACCTGTGCACATTGAGGAATGGTGTATATTTCGTTCTCCTGCCTTCAGTAAGTATATGTTTTCTGAAGCACCTCTCTCCACATCTGCCTCGCTATACAGCAGTCGGTGAACTCACTGTTGCAGCTGTCGCTATCTCATGAGCCGCCTGGGAATAGTCAACTGCAATATGCTCAGATTTAAAGTGCACCTCAGCTCAGACAGTGGTGTTTCCACTATCCTTTCACCCATTCCTCTCTCTCTGCATGTGTTCTCTCTCTCTCTCTCTCTCTCTCTCTCCCCTCTCTCTCTCTCCCCTCTCTGCATGTGTTATCTCTCCTTTTTCTCTCACTCACTCACTCACTCACTCACTCACTCTCTCTCTCTCTCTCTCTCTCTCTCTCTCTCTCTCACTCTATTGACCTCGCTCTCTTGTTTTTTTTTTCTTGCTCTCGCAAATTATTGGAGTACCTGTAACTGCAAAAGCTGTGATTCTAGCAGCAGCAATTGAAAGCACATGATAATTCAGTCTTTGGTGAAATTCCATCCCTGTTTTAATTCAGCCTGCATGTCTGATTTAGGAGACCCTTAGGATCAGCTTAATAATATCTGATACTCAAGGCTTTGAATAAAATCTTTCGGTAACTAAGTAAGACGATGAACTAGTTAGAGATCTCGGGCTTATGTGGATTGCATTTGATTATTGTGCATATTTGAGAACCCATAATAATAGTAAAGAGGTCTTCTGATGTTCAGGTCAAAAAAAGGGTGAAATCAGCTGCGCGCAAATATGTGCTCTTTGGGTCATAAATAAAAAATAAAACTTGTAATCCGTTTACTTTGGATTTAACCAGCAACATTTTTCTGGAAGGAACAAAATTATTTTCTGTTTTTAAAAAAAAAACACTCTCTTCACAAAGTGTAATCTTAAAATATGATGATGTGTAACATTAGTTGCATCCTTAGCATTTCCTCACCCAAGGAAATTCATGCAACCAATTGAAGGTACGCTCCACTTTGATGCTGCGCATTGGTTCAGGGAGAAGGTGAAGTGTTTCCTGCACTAAATGGGGAACATCGCCGCTGATGATGTACATCAACATTATGCTTTGTGAAAAGATCCCATGGCATTATTCATGGATGTGCAGGGAGGTCCTCCTGGTGTTCTGGCCAATATTTTGCCCTCAACCAACATCATTACAAAACAGATTATCTGGTCATTTATCTCGTTATTGTTTGTGAGAGCTTGCTGTGCGCAAATTGGCTGCTGCATTTCCCTACATTACAACATTACTACACTTCAAAACTACTACACTGGCATATGTACTTTGGGACGTCCTGAAAGTTTTTTTTAATGCAAGTTCTTTCTTTCCTTAACCTACATTCCTACATTACAACAGTGACTACACTCCAAATGTACTTCAATGGCTGTAAAGCGCTGAGAGATGTCCGCTGGTCATAAAAGGCGCTATATCAATCCAAGTATGTCTTTCTTTCTAACCCTAAAATTAAAAGGTTGAGTTGTAAGCTACAATCACTCAAGTTGCTTGTTAAATGGACACTGCCAGTGTGGAGACTGGACCCAGCATTTGGCTTAATTTTACACCTTTTACAAACTATTGGCTCTTTACAAACCTGCAGCTGCTCCCATATTTACATAGGTGTACACAATTCATGGGAAACAGTGAAGAGCAACATCATAGCTGCCAAACAAGCCACCCAACCGCTAGTGTGGGATTATTGCTTACAGTAGTTAGCATGTCTGCACAGACATATCGCAGAGATAAGTGGTGATAGTCACGTGCCTAACAGGGGAGTGTTTAAAAAAGTAAACAATGAATATGAAGAAGGTACATTAAGGATTGTCTCACAACTTTCTGTAGTTGAAGCACTTCCTTTTGTTTGTCACTTGCTTTACTCAGAAGACAGTTTGTAACATTCCAAATTCTTGAAGTGACCACTCTCATGATGGTACCAGAGCTCTCCTTTGTAAATTAGTATAAGCATCAAACTGCCGTTATAAACCAATTGCAATAATTTGGTGGCAATGAATAATTTGTGATCAAAATCCAAAGAGCTGACTTTAACAGTCGGAATTAAGGCGACGGGAGCAGGTGGCCATCCTGTCAGATGCCTGGCAGATTTTAACTGCCAAGCTTCATTTGAATCCCACGGTCGGCTGCTTGGTCATTTCCAGTGGAAAGCTGGCTGGCGGGGATGGAAGAAAATTGGGTAGTCCAGAGTTTGCCCGCTAAAATTGACAGCAAGGTTAATTCCAGGAGCGGGGTTGTTTGCCGGGTATCGTTTGGGGGGTGGGGTGGGGGGGCGCGGTTTCAGCAATGGATGAGCTGAGGCAAGGGCGGACGATGTTCCAGAGATGGAAATAAATGGTCTTAGTTATGTTGCAGATATGACACCAAGGTTGCGAACAGTGTGGTTCAGCCACAGACCGTTGCTATGGCTTCAGTCGTTCCAATATTTAATTGGAGAAAATTTCTGCTCATCCAGAACTGGATGTTGAACAAGCAGTCTGACAAATTAGACACCGTGGAGGGATCGAGAGAAGTGGCGGAGAGGTAGAGCTGGGTGTCATCAGCGTACATGTGGAAGCTGACGCTGTGTTTTCAGGTGATGTTGCCAAGGGGCTGGCTGTAAATGAGAAATAGGAGGGGGCTAAGGATAGATCCTTGGGGGATTGTTGTCTTAAGATGCCTTTTATTTTGCTCGCATGGTGGTAGCTTCAGCCTTTGGCAACACTAAAGCTGGATGCATTAAGCTAGTGGTGGACTGGAAATACCTGATTTTTACTGGGTCTAATTGGAGGTGTGTACCTTTGTGAATCTAGCAAGTTTAGTTTGCTGCTGCTGGCTGTGCACGAGCTGCATGTTGGGAACTGATGGCAACTAAGAACAGCTTTAGCGAGTTATATGAAAAGGCTATGGGGCCAAAATTGAGCCCCGCCCCAAACGGGGCGCACGTACCGTTTTTTAAAGTTTTTCTCCGCCCCAATCCATGGGGTGGAGAATCTGGAGAAATTCAGGACTTGGAATTTTTTTCCGGTCGGGGCGGATGTCGTGGCGGCTGCGAGGTGGAAGTGCCCTCGCAACGGGTCAGCCGCCCCAACCAGTCATCAGTGCCGCGCTGACTCATCACAACGTCCCCCCCCCTTCAGTTAAAGGAGAGAGCCGCTGCGAACTCTGCAAAGTTTTTAGGTAGGTCCACTGGGCCACCAGGGAGGGTTTCGGCTGGGCCAGCAGCCTGGCATCCAAGAGGGGGTGCCAGGTTGGCGGCCCGGCCGAACCCGTGGGTATAATTGGTGGCCTGACCTGGCAGTACCGGTGCCACTCCGCGGGGCAATTCTGCACAGCGCAATTTCCCGCATGGGGTCGGAAAGCGGGTCACCGCCGGTCGGTAAGGTGTTGGCGCCTGTCCGACATGGCGGGAAAATGGGCGGTGCGGTAACCCGTTCCCGCCGCTTACTGCCCGAGGCCAGTTTCGGTCAGGTCGGCCCATCTGTCTGCCCCCTCTGAGAGGCGGTAATGGAGATTATTGAGGAGGCTCATTTCGGCCCCTAAATCTCTAAATTAGCTCAGAAGAGTCCACCTTCCAGAACTCATCAGGTCCATTGGTATACAGTGACTGCAAAATTCAACATTTATTATATGTCACTCTGTTCTTCCATCTCTGGGAAAAACACAAACAAGTGCCCCTGCTCATTATCCAGGACAAGGTGCAGATTAAGCTGTAGTGGCTAGTGCTTGCAATAAATTATTTAGACAATCTCTGATTTTGGTGCATTTTATTGTGCTACCTCAGTGATAATTCAATGCCCCCTTGGGGTAGTTGTGGTAATCAACCATGTTAAAGGCTGCAGACTGATTGAGAAAGATGAGAAGGGATAGTTTAACAAGGTCACAGTCATCAAGGATGCATCATGATGTAAGCATACTGAACCGGCTCGCTTGTTTTATTCTGACCAGGGTAATCTGGGAATTGCAAGAGATCAGAATGCCAAGGAAAAACTGGTTCCGCGCCAATATACCGAGCACATGGGGCCTAGACAGCTGAAGCCATGGCTGCCAATGATGGGTTTAAGTCACCTTGGCTTGGTGTTAATCGTTGTCCGATTACACTCCTGTGAAGTGCCTTCACTGTTAACGGCACTATATAAATGCAAGTTGTTCTCATCGTGTTTACATATATTATCAAGTTTTAGTTGATACTTTGGCGCAGTGCTGAAGAAGTGGTGCATTATTGGAGGTGCCGTACTCATACCCCATCTGCCTCACCAATGAATGTAAAATATCCCATGGCACTAAGATTATGAAAGGGTTTGATGGGGCAGACCAGGAGAAGGTGTTTCCACTTGTGGAAGGAGACCAGAACAAGGTGCCACAAACATAAAAGGAGCAGATAATTGTTCTGGCATTCCTCCCTCAGCCAATACAGTCCCCACCACTTATACTGTCCATGGTTATTGTGGCCAGCTATTTATACCAGGAAACTGAGGTTAGCCATTTGCCACTCCCATAAATGTCAGTGACAAAGGCACTGCTTAAAACATAATAAATGCTCCGCTATTTTGGGCAAATTCAGCTGTTCAATCAGGTGTTCGCACCTCGCTAAAGTGCGATTACTTTAGCTACTTAATCCCCTCTCATTAGTGTTGGGTTGCAGTTTGCACTAACAACTTAGATAAACTTTGTGAACCCAAATACACACTGGTTTACTTTGTTTATTGATTTAAAAAAAAATAGAAGCAGGAGAAGGCCATACGGCCCCTCGAGCCTGCTCTGCCATTTAATACGATCATGGCTGATCAGATCATGGATTCAGGTCCACTTACCCGTCCGCTCCACATAACCCTTTATTCCCTTATCGGTTAAGAAACTGAATATCTCTGTCTTAAATTTAATCAATGACCCAGCTTCTATAGCTCTGAGTCAGCGAATTCTGCAGATTTACAACCCTCAGCGAAGAAATTCCTCCTCATCTCTGTTTTAAATGGGTGGCCCCTTATTCTAAGATTATGCCCCCTAGTTCTAATCTTCCCTATCAGTGGAAACATCCTCTCTGCATCCACCTTGTAAGCCCCCTCATAATCTTATATGTTTCGATAAGATCACCTCTCATTCTTCTGAATTCCTTGAAGACCAAACCTACTCTACCTTTCCTCATAAGTCAATCCCCTTATCTCCGGAATCAACCTGGTGAACCTTCTCTGAACTGCCTCCAAAGCAAGTATATCCTTTCGTAAATATGGAAACCAAAACTGCATGCAGTATTCCAGGTGTGGCCTCACCAATATCTTGTATAGCTGTAGCAAGACTTCCCTGCTTTTATACTCCATCCCCTTTGCAATAAAGGCCAAGATTCCATTGACCTTCCTGATCACTTGTTGCACCTTTTGTGTTTCATGCACCAGGACCCCCAGGTTCCGCAGTACTGCAGCACTTTGCAATTTTTCTCCATTTAAATAATAACTTGCTCTTTGATTTTTTTTCTGCCAAAGTGCATAACCTCACACTTTCCAACATTATGCTCTATCTGCCAAATGTTTGCCCACTCACATAGCCCATCTATGTCCTTTTGCAGGTTTTTTGTGTCCTCCTCACACATTGCTTTTCCTCCCATCTTTGTATCGTCAGCAAACTTGGCTACGTTACACTCAGTCCCTTCTTCCAAGTCGTGAATATAGATTGTAAATAGTTGGGGTCCCAGCACTGATCTCTGCGGCACCCCACTAGTTACTGATTGCTAACCAGAGAATGAACCATTTATCCCAATTCTCTGTTCTGTTAGTTAGCCAATCCTCTATCCATAGAAACATAGAAAATAGGTGCAGGAGTAGGCCATTCGGTCCTTCGAGCCTGCATCACCATTCAATAAGATCATGGCTGATCGTTCACCTCAGTACCCCTTTCCTGCTTTCTCTCCATACCCCTTGATCCCTTTAGCCATAAGGGCCATATCTAACTCTCTCTTGAATATATCCAATGAACTGGCATCAACAACTCTCTGCAACAGGGAATTCCACAGGTTAACAACTCTCTGAATGAAGAAGTTTCTCCTCATCTCAGTCCTAAATGGCTTACCCCTTATCCTTAGACTATGTCCCCTGGTTCTGAACTTCCCCAACATTGGGAACATTCTTCCTGCATCTAACCTGTCCAGTCCTATCAGAATTTTATATGTTTCTATGAGATCCCCTCTCATCCTTCGAAGCTCCAGTGAATATAAGCCCAGTCGATCCAGTCTCTCCTCATATGTCAGTCCTGCCATCCCGGGAATCAGTCTGGTGAACCTTCGCTGCACTCCCTCAATAGCAAGAACGTCCTTCCTCAGATTAGGAGACCAAAACTGAACACAATATTCCAGGTGAGGCCTCACCAAGGCCCCGTACAACTGCAGTAAGACCTCCCTGCTCCTACACTCAAATCCCCTAGCTATGAAGGCCAACATGCCATTTGCCGTCTTCACCGCCTACTGTACCTGCATGCCAACTTTCAATGACTGATGTACCATGACACCCAGGTCTCGTTGCAACTCCCCTTTTCCTAATCTGCCGCCATTCAGATAATATTTTGCCTTCGTGTTTTTGCCATCAAAGTGGATAACCTCACATTTATCCACATTATACTGCATCAACCATGCGTTTGCCCACTCACCTAACCTGTCCCAGTCACCCTGCAGCCTCTTAGTGTCCTCCTCACAGCTCACACCACCACCCAGTTTAGTGTCATCTACAAACTTGGAGATATTACACTCAATTATTTAAATCATTAATGTATATTGTAAATAGCTGTGGTCCCAGCACTGAGCCCTGCGGCACGCCCTCTAGTCATTGCCTGCCATTCTGAAAAGGACCCGTTTATCCCGACTCTCTGCTTCCTGTCTGCCAACCAGTTCTCCATCCACGTCAGTACATTACCCCCAATACCATGTGCTTTAATTTTGCACACCAATCTCTTGTGTGGGACCTTGTCAACAGCCTTTTGAAAGTCCAAATACACCACATCCACTGCTTCTCCCTTGTCCACTCTACCAGTTGCATCTTCAAAAAAAACTCGAAGATTTGTCGAGCATGATTTCCCTTTCATAAATCCATGCTGACTTGGACCGATCCTGTCACTGCTTTCCAAATGCGCTGCTATTTCATCTTTAGCAATTAATTCCAACATTTTCCCCACAACTAATGTCAGGCTAACCGGTCTATAATTAACCGTTTTCTCTCTCCCTCCTTTTTTAAAAAGTGGTGTTACATTAGCTATGCTCCAGTCTATAGGAACTGATCCAGAGTCGATAGACTGTTGGAAAATGATCGCCAATGCATCTGCTATTTCTAGGGCCATTTCCTTAAGTACTCTGGGATGCAGACTATCAGGCCCCGGGGATTTATCAGTCTTCAGTCGCATCAATTTCAACAACACAATTTTCCACCTAATAAGGATTTCCTTCAGTTCCTCCTTCTCACTAAATCCTCGGTCCCCTAGTATTTCCGTGGTGACTTGGACAGGTTAGGTGAGTGGGCAAAAGCATGGCAAATCCATGTTAATATATTACCCCCAACCCCGTGAACTTTTATCTTGTGTCGTAACCTTTTACATGGCACCTTGTCAAATGCCTTCTGGAAGTCCAAATACACCACATCCACTGGTTCCCCTACATCCCCCCTGGTCATTACATCCTCAAAGAATTCCAGCAAATGTGTCAAACATGACTTCCCCATCATAAATCCATGCTGACTCTGCCTGACTGAATTATGCTTTTCCAAATGTCCTGCTACTGCTTCTTTAATAATGGACTCCAACATTTTCCCAACCACAGATGTTAGGCTAACTGGTGTATAGTTTCATGCTTTTTATCTGCCACCTTTTTTCAATAGGGGTGTTACATTTGCAGTTTTCCATCTGCTGGGACCTCCCCAGAATCCAGGGAATTTTGGTAAATTACAACCAATGCATCCACAATCCCTGCCGCTACTACTCGTAAGACCCTAGGATGCAAACCATCATGTCCAGGGGATTTATCTGCCTTTTAGTCCCATTATCTTACTGAGTACCACCTCCTTAGTGATTGATTGTGTTAAGTTCCTCCCTCCCCCCCACCCCATAGCCACTGTCCACTGTTGGAATATTGTTAGTGTCCTTTACTGTAAAGACAGTTACAAAATATTTGTTCAGAGTTTCTGCCATCTCCATGTTCCCCATTACTAATTCCCCGGTTTCGTTCTCTAAAGGATCAACATTTACTTTAGCCACTCTTTTCGTTTTTATATACCTATAGAAACTCTTGCTATCTGTTTTTATATTTTGTGCTAGTTTACTTTCATAGTTTATCTTCCCTTTCTTAATCATTTTTTAAATTATTCTTTGCTGGCTTTTAAAAGCTTCCCAATCTTCTGTCCTCCCACTCGATTTGGCCACTTTGTATGCCCTTGTTTTTAATTGGATACCGTCCTTTATTTCTTTAGCTAACCATGGATGGTGATCTTTTCTTTTACACCCTTTCCTCCTCACTGGAATATATTTTTCTTGAGAGTTATGAAATATTTCCTTAAATGAATGCCACTGTTCATCAACCGTCCTACACTTTAATCTATTTTCCCAGTCCACTTTAGCCAACTCTGCCCTCATACCTTTGTAATCTCCTTTATTTAAACTTAGTACGCTGGTTTGAGATCCATCTTTCTCGCCCTCCATCTGAATTGATTGGGGGCATTTTGAATATCAAATTAATGTTTGAGAAGCATTGCGTGTTTTACTGTGCACTTCGCATTGTGGATAAACCACGTTGCCCAATTATAAATGGTGGGACTATATCATCAAAAAACACAGATTCATTGTTCATTAATTTGGTGTCTGTGGCGCATTCCTGTGTGCAAATTACCTGTTGCATTTGCCTACATAACAACAATGCAGCATGTAATTACTTGGATGTAAAGCTCGTGGGAACATCAGGAAAGCTGCGATCAGGCACTACCTAAATACCAGTGCATTCTTTCCCTTCTTTAGTTGTATTCACTTATTTAACTTCTGCTCTCTGGCTGCAAGTCATGCATCTGAAATTGATGACACTGTTGCAGTATAGTTTGCAGATGACACTAAGCTGGGTGGCAGTGTGAGCTGCGAGGGGGACGCTAAGAGGCTGCAGGGTGACTTGGACAGGTTAGGTGAGTGGGCAAATGCATGGCAGATGCAGTATAATGTGGATAAATGTGAGGTTATTCATTTTGGGGGCAAAAACACAAAGGCAGAATATTACCTGAATGGTGGCAGATTAGGAAAAGGGGAGGTGCAACGAGACCTGGGTGTCATGGTTCATCAGTCATTGAAGGTTGGCATGCTGGTACAACAGGCGGTGAAGAAGGCAAATGGTATGTTGGCCTTCATAGCTAGGGGATTTGAGTATAGGAGCAGGGAGGTCACACTACAGTTGTACAGGGCCTTGGTGAGGCCTCACCTGGAATATTATGTTCAGTTTTGGTCTCCTAATCTGAGGAAGGACGTTCTTGCTATTGAGGGAGTGCAGCGAAGGTTCACCAGGCTGATTCCAGGGATGGCTGGACTGTCTGTCATATGAGGAGAGACTGGATCAGCTGGGCCTTTATTCACTGGAGTTTAGAAGGATAAGAGGGGATCTCATAGAAACGTACAAGATTCTGACGGGACGGGACAGGTTAGATGCGGGAAGAATGTTCCCGATGTTGGGGAAGTCCAGAACCAGGGGACACATCTTAGGATAAGGGGTAGGCCATTTAAGACTGAGATGAGGAGAAACTTCTTCACTCAGAGAGTTGTTAACCTGTGGAATTCCCTGCCGCAGAGAGTTGTTGATGCCAATTCATTGGATATATTCAAGAGGGAGTTAGATATGGCCCTTACGGCTGAGGGGATCAAGGGGTATGGAGAGAAAGCAGGAAGCGGGTACTGAGGGAATGATCAGCCATGATCTTATTGAATGGTGGTGCAGGCTCGAAGGACCGAATGGCCTACTCCTGCACCTATTTTCTATGTTTCTATGTTTCTATAGAAAAATCTTCTGAGTGGGATTGAGGGGTTTACCTGCAAGGAAGGAAATCAAAACTATGGCAAAATGAACTGCAGGCTTCCAGTGCTAATTAGTACCTTGTGGGAACTGGTCACGTGTGCACCGTGACAATTGGGGAAATGGTGCAAGGGAAAAAAATTGATTACATTTTTTTATCTCAACAATGTACAAAACAGAAAATACACTGGAAATACACAGGAAAAGAAAGACTTGCATTTGTATAGCGCCTTTCATGACTACTGGATGTCCCAAAGCGCTTTACAGCCAATGAAGTACTTTTCAAAGTGTAGTCACTGTTGGAATGTATGAAACACAGCAGTCAATTTGCGTACAGCAAGCTCCCACAAACAGCAATGTGATAATGATCAGATAATCTGTTTTAGTGATGTTGGTTGACGGATAAATATTGGCTAGGACACCGGGGTTAACGCCCCTGCTCCTCTTCGAAATAGTGCCATGGGATCTTTTACGTCCACATGAGAGGGCAGGCGGGGCCTTGGATTAATGTTTCATCGCAAAAACGGCATCTCCGACAGTGCGGCACTCCCTCGGTACTGCACTGGAGTGCTAGCCTGGATTTTTGTGCTTAGTCTCTGGAGTGGGACTTGAATCTACAACCTTCTGACTCGGAGGTGAGGGTGCTACCCACTAAGCCACTGGCTGATGGGAAGCTTTTGGTCACCTTTCCAAATATCTCCTTGTGTGCTAGTATCAAATTTTGTTTGGTAACAGCTGTAGGTGCCATGGGACGTTCTACCATGTTAAAGGCGCTATCTAAATGCGAGTTGTTGTTGTAGTAGTCAGTATTTATAAACAGCAAAAATAGGTTAGGATGTTTTTGATGGCTACTCTTTATCAGCAGAGATCTGTAACCGAAGTTTGCTGCTGATACAAAGATGGGTGGGAAAGCAAATTGTGAGGAGGACACAAAAAATCTGCAAAGGGATATAGACAGGCTGAATGAGTGAGCAAATATTTGGCAGATGGAGTATAATGTAGGAAAATGTGAGGTTATTCACTTTGGCAGAAAAAATAGAAAAGCAGATTATAATTTAAATGTAGAGAAAAATTGCAAAGTGCTTCAGTACAAACGGACCTGGAGGTCCTTGTGCATGAAACACAAAAAGTTAGTATGCAGGTACAGCAAGTAATCAGGAAGACAAATGGAATGTTGGCCTTTATTGCAAAGGGGATAGAGTATAAAAGCAGAGAAGTCCTGCTACAACTGTACAGGGTATTGGTGAGGCAACACCTAGAGTACTGCGTGCAATTTTGGTCTCCGCATTTAAGGAAGGATATAGTTGCATTGGAAGCTGTTCAGAAAAGGTTGACGTGGTTGATTCCGGAGATGAGAGGGTTGACTTATGAAGATAGGTTGGGCCTATACGCAAGGTCCCACATGAGATTGGTGTGCAAAATTAAAGCACATGGTATCGGGGGTAATGTACTGACGTGGATAGAGAACTGGTTGGCAGACAGGAAGCAGAGAGTCTGGATAAACGGGTCCTTTTCAGAATGGCAGGCAGTGACTAAGTGGGGTGCAGCAGGGCTCAGTACTGGGGCCACAGCTATTTACAATATACATTAATGATTTAGATGAAGGAATTGAGTGTAATATCTCCAAGTTTGCAGATGACACTAAGCTGGGTGGCGGTGTGAGCTGTGAGGAGGACACTAAGAGGCTGCAGGGTGACTTGGGCAGGTTAGGTGAGTGGGCAAATGCATGGCTGATGCAGTATAATGTGGATAAATGTGAGGTTATCCACTTGGGTGGCAAAAACACAAAGACAAAATATTATCTGAAGGGCGGCAGATTAGGCAAAGGGGAGGTGCAACGAGACTTGGGTGTCATGGTACATCAGTCATTGAAAGTTAGCATGCAGGTACAGCAGGCGGTGAAGGTGGCAAATGGTATGTTGGCCTTCATAGCTAGGGGATTTGAGTATAGGAGCAGGGAGGTCTTACTGCAGTTGTACAGGGCCTTGGTGAGGCCTCACCTGGAATATTGTGTTCACTGTTGGTCTCCTAATCTGAGGAAGGACGTTCTTGCTATTGAGGGAGTGCAGCGAAGGTTCACCAGATTGATTCCTGGGATGGCAAGACTGACATATGAGGAGAGACTGGATCGACTGAGCCTTTATACATTGGCATTTAGAAGTATGAGAGGGGCTCTCATAGAAACATATAAAATTCTGATGGGATTGGACAGGTTAGATGCAGGAAGAATGTTCCCGATGTTGGGGAAGTCCAGGACCAGGGGACATAGTCTAAGGATAAGGGGTAAGCCATTTAGGACTGAGATGAGGAGAAACTTCTTCACTCAGAGTTGTTAACCTGTGGAATTCCTTACCGCAGAGAGTTGTTGATGCCAGTTCGTTCGATATATTCAAGAGGGAGTTAGATATGGCCATTACGGCTAAAGGGACCAAGGGGTATAGAGAGAAAGCAGGAAAGGGGTACTGAGGTGAATGATCAGCCAATGATCTTATTGAATGGTGGTGCAGGCTCGAAGAGCCAAATGCCCTATTCCCGCACCTATTTTCTATGTTTCTATTGGAGTTCAGAAGAATGGGCCCAATCCTGACCATGACTTGCAGCAATTTTTTTGGAGTAAGTTTTTTCTGGCGTAAGTTTAAAAAATGCCATTTTCCCCCAAAAATTTGCACCAGAGCAAATCAGTTAGGTATGATTTTTTTTTTAGTTCCATTTTTTTTTCAAAAGGGGGCGTTCCCAGATACTTATGCCAGTTTTGGCCATTTATGCCACTTTGGCCAGCAAAAACGTACTCCAGATCCACTTAGGTCAGCGTATGTGGCCAGCTCTGAAAAACCTTGCGTACAGTGAAGAAAAAGCAGCGCACATTCGGCAGACATTAGGGCAGGGGTAGGGGAGTTAAGGAACTGGAGAGGACCTCAACAACCAAGCACCAACCATTGCAAGGAAAAGCTCAAACAATTAAAATACTAATAAAAATGAAGTAAATCCTACCGGAGAAATGCGAGCTGCTGGCCGCGATGACACGCGGTCGGGGGGTGGCTAGCCAGAGAGACACACTCTTTCCCCCCCCACCCCTCCCCCTGCCCAAAACTCTCCTCTCCCCCTTCCGCCCCCCCCACAAAACTCCTCCTCCTCCTCCTCCTCCTCCTCCCCCCCCACCCAATCAAAAGTTGCAAACAGCCACTAAATAAAAAAATAAAAGCGAATTCCTACCTGCCCAGAAACTTAGCGGGTCGGCCGGCCGGTGCGGGAGTCCACTCGGCCGGGGATAGGGTGCGGCGAGATCGGGCGTCCCTTCGGCCTGGGATAGGGGCTGCGAGCATCGGGACCTGCTCACAGCCCACAGGACACGCTGGGAGGGCAAGAGCATGCGCATAGCTCTCACTGAGCATGCACGCAGGTGCTGTCAGTGCTTTATGTGCTGGCCTGCTGCTCCACCCCACCCCTTCAGTCTCCACAGCACGACTCCGGGGACTCCGAAGAGTGATCAGGATGGGGCCCCTTTTTTCTGGCACCCTTTCCAGCGAGCAAAGTCGGCGCGCTTCAGGTCAGTACACCGAAAAAGGGGTTGAGCATTGTTGGGCCCAATGAAAGATGATCTTATTGAAACATATAAGATAATGAGAGGGCTCGACAAGTTGGATGCAGAGAGTATATTTCCCTTCATGGGGTAATTAAAACTGGGCGACATAGTCTTAGAATAAGGGGCCACCCATTTAAAACTGAGATGAGGAGGAATTTCTTCTGAGGGTTGTAAATCTGTGGAATTCTCTGTCCCAGAAAGCTGTGGAGGCTGGGTCATTGAATATATTTAAGGTGGAGATAGACAGATTTTTGAGTGATAAGGGAATAAAGGGTTGTAGGGAGCGTGCAGGGAAGTGGAGCTGAGTCCATGATCAGTTCAGCCATGATCTTATTGAATGGCGGAGCAGGCTCGAGTGACCGTTTGGACTACTCCTGCTCCTATTTCTTGTGTTCTTATAGTAAATCAGTTCAACTGCTAATTTTAACTCTTTGCAATTTACATGAAAGTCTTGCCATTGCACGGAATATATGGTTTCTAAAAAGTACCTATTTAGATGAAGTGTCATGATGAATTGCGTGCAGTGACCTTGCTCATAATGATGTAATGGTTTGTATGAACAGCATGGTTTATCTGCAATGCCCATCATTAGACTTCAAAGATTACTTTTTCTTGGCTCCAGTAAAATCACAATTAAAGTGCTGAGACTCAGTGATATTTTTTGTGTCAAAGGTTCTGCGAAGGACATGTTGATTCTGTGATTGCTGTATTTCCCAGGTCCAAAACCAGGCAAGATGTAGGAATGTTTCTGAGCCTTGCTTTGTTGCTGTTGAAGATTCACTGAAAATTGTATTCACCTTTTAATTAACATGTCGCAGTTATAAGGCAAATAGTTACGTGACGAGATATAATAGGATATCATTTTCCAAAGCAGACATTTTGTTATCTAGGAATTTATGAACCGCCCATTCTGAATCAAACTGTCTGATCCGAACCTGGTCGGTGACAACCCCTGTTTGCAGCTCTGACTATAACTAATGGCCATGTCTGCAGAAGTAACAATAACTGAAGCGCAGACTTTACTGAGGGCCATCAGTTTCCTACTGGGCTGTAATATATTAAAAAGTACTCCTTTAATGGAGACTATCTGAAGAGCGACTGCCCCATAATTGTTGATCTTTCTGAAGCTTTGAAATTGTGCTATTTACCAAAAATGATGCTAGCAGCCCCTCCTAAATATGTTTATATGTCTTTAAATGCTGGGGGCCTTTTATCATGCATGTTGTTTACAAGTAATGCTTATCTCTTGGCTTCCTGATAGTCTCATTTGGAAACACAACATCCATTAGAGGATTTCCATTGCGCCTATTTGAAAAATAAATCCCCCAAAGAGAATTCTCAAGGTTAGACACTAAAGCTTCAGCTGTGGAAGCACTCCACGATTGTAGCAGTTCCGAAATCAGATTGAAACAAATAATTCTATTCTCATTCAATACTACAACAATTTAATACACAATTGTTTTTTCGTATGCTAGTGGAATTACATAGAATATACAGCACAGAAACAAGCCATTCGGCCCAACTAGTCCATGCCAGTATAAAAACAGAAAATGCTGGAAATCTCAGCGGGTCAGGCAGCATCTGTGGAGAGGAAGCAGAGTTAACGTTTCGGGTCGATGACCCTTCGTCAGAACTGGAGAGTACAGATTCTTATCAAGCACTGAAAGGGGGAGGGAATAAAGAACAAAAGGGAAGATCTGTGATGGGTTGGAAGTCAGGAGGGATTAGAGAGACAAAAAGGGATTTGGCCCAATTTCAAATGGTGATGACAGGAATTAGAAAAACATTAGTCAAGTTAGGGTGTGAATGGCGGGATAATGACCAGCTGCCATTAGAGACAAGGAGGAAAAAAGAAAGAAAGAAACAGGCTCTGAAAAGGGTGGGGGGAGAGACAAAGATTGGTAGCGGCTAAGCTCTGAAATTGTTGAATTCAGTGTTGCATCCAGAAAGCTGTAAAGTGTCTAAACGAAAGATGAGGTGCTGTTCCTCAAACTTGTGTTGAGCTTCGTTGAAACAGTGTAGGAGACCGAGGATGGAGAGGTCAGAGTGGGAGTGGAATGGAGTGGATAATTAGTGACAGGCGACCGGAAGCTCAGGGTCACACTTGCGGACTGAACAGAGGTGCTCTATAAAGCGGTCACCCAATATACGCTTGGTCTCCCCAATATAGAGGAGACCACATCGTGAGCAGCGACTACAGTATACTAAATTGAAAGTACAAGTAAATCACTGTGTAACCTGGAAGGAGTATTTGGGGTCTTGGACAGTGGGAAGTGAGGAGGTAAAAGGGCAGGTGTTGCATCTCCTGCGCTTGCACGGGAAGGTGTCATGGAAAAGGGTGGGGGTGCTGGGGGTGACTGCGGAATGGACCAGGGTGTCGCGGAGGGAGCGGTCCCTTCAGAATGCTGAGAGGGGAAGATGTGATTGGTTGTGGGATCATGCTGGAGGTGGAGGAAAAAGCGGAGGATGATCTGTTGAACGTGGAAGCTGGTGGGGTGAAAGGTGAAGACAAGGGGAATCCTGTCATGGTTCTGAGAGGGAGAGGGAGGGGGAAGGGGTGAGAGCAGAGGTGCGGGAAATAGAACGGACACAGTCGGTGGCCATTTTAACCAGAGGGGAATCCTCTGTTATGGGAAAAAGGAAGACATGTTAGAGGCACTAGTGTGAAAGGTGGCGTCGTCAGAACAGATGCAACGGAGAAACTGGGAGAATGGAATGGAGTCCATACAGGATGCGGGGTAGGAGTCAATGGCCTTATAGTGGATACTGGTCGAAAGCCTATCCCCAGAGATGGAGATGGAGTAGTCGAGGAAGGGAAGGGAAGAGTCGGAGATGGACCATGTTAAGGTGAGGGAAGGGTGGAAATTGGATGCAAAGTGAATTAAATTTTCAAGTTCTGGGTGAGAGCAGGAAGCGGCAATGATACAGTCATCAATGTACCGGAAAAAGAGGTGAGCGAGGGGACCCGAGAAGGACTAGAACAAGGAATGTTCCACATATCCCACGAAAAGGCAGGCATAGCTAGAACCCATGAGGGTTCCCTTCGCAACACCTTTAATTTGTAAACATCTTCTCTACGTCTACCCTATCAAACCCTTTCATAATTTCAGAGCATAGCCGCTGACAATCTTTGGCTCCCCCCCCCCCCCCCCCGCCTGCCCGTTTCTTTTTTTCCCCCTTGTCTCTATTGGCAGCTGGCCATTATCCCACCATTCACACCCTATCTTGACTAATGTTTTTCTAACTCCTGTCATCACCATTTGAATTTGGGCCATCATCCTTTTTTGTCTCTCTAATCTCTCCTGTCTTCCACCCTATATGACCTTCCCTTTTGTTCTTTCGTCCCCTCCCCCTTTCAGTGCTTGTTAAGAATCCGTTCTTTCCGAACTCTCCAGTTCTGACGAAGGGTCATCGACCCGAAATGTTAACTCTGCTTTCTCTCCACAGATGCTGCCTGACTCGCTGAGATTTCCAGCATTTTCTGTTTTTTTTTTTCCAGATTCCAGCATTCCCAGTATTTTGCTTTTGTATTAGTAGTCCTTGCCACTGTTTATGGTCAACACAATCTTCCTAATACCCTACTTCGTCTAACCCTATTGGCATATCCTTCTACAGTATTCCTTTCTCCCTCGTGTTTATCTAGCTTTCGCTTAAATAAATCTGTGCTATTTGACTCAACTACTCCTTGTGGTAGTGAGTTCCACATCCTAGCCAATTTCTAGGTAAAGAGGTTTCTCCTGAATTCCCTATTGGATTTATTACTGAATACATTATATTTATGGACCCTAGTTTTGGTATTCCCACAAGTGGAAACATCATCTCTATGTCTACCTTATCAAATCCTTTCATAGGGCTAGAACCTCCACTTTTTCTGCATGCTTGATGCCCACTTAACACCCATTTTACCACTGAAATGACGTATAACACCCTTATATCGCCCATTTTGGTGCAAAATGGAAACTGAAGGGCATTTTTAGGAAACTTATCGCCAAGCGTTACTTTCCCCTTGTGCTTAACGCCGGGAAAAAATATTACCACCCGCCCACTTTTTGGGGGCAGAATCAGCAGAATGGGTGAAATCAACGCCCATAATATCGCCCAGCGTTACTTTCCGCACGAAATTAACGGCGAGATTCAATCTTAACGCGTGCCCACTGTTTCTTGTCGTAAAGAGCATAGTTACCCAAACTAGCGGCCATGAGATCGCCCAGCGTCAATTTCACCACCTTGCACACATATCGGCCACAATACCGCTCGCCCAAAATAACGGCCACAAAAAGTGGAACTAACCGGAACGAATGTCAGCGGTGTGGCTGCCATTTGTTAAATCCCACTCTTGGGCGAGGAGCTGATATCTGAAAGATTCACCTGAAAGAGCGCTGATGTGCGTGACAACACTGACACACTTCTGTGTGTGCAGCTCAGACATCAATGGTGCCCATCACCTTGGTGCCAGTTAAAGTTTAAGTTGATTGATGTTAAGTTGTATTTAACCCTTTCATGGTAAGGAATCAACAGTGTGCAACGGTCCAGCTATCTGAGACAATGTGCAACAAGGTAATGTTCAATAACAAAAATTTAATACCAACATTGGTCTGAAACCATAAGTATCTCAGCCAATAACACTCAACCCCCCGCCCACACCGCACTTTTCCCACCATCGACATAAATTACATGTTCAATATGTCCAGCAACACAGAATACAAAGGCAAAGCAGGAGTGTAGTCTCCAGCCCCCATACATTTCAACAAATTGCATACACCCAGATGGAGGTATAACACAGCCATCACCTGCGCACGTGCATCTCATTTTCCTTATCCCCCTATCCTTCTCCCCACCTCTATCCCTTCCCCTCCTCGCTCCACGGCGCTTGACTGAGGAGCTTCTCAGGCGGTGCCTCAGTGGGGGGAATGAAGGCAGAGGCATTGGTTGGACGGGGACGGGAGCGGGGGTGGGGCCGAGGGAGCAACATTCTCTGATGCAGAAGCAGGATCTTGGTCCTTGCTCTCATCTGTCGTTTGCAGTGGTGGTGTGGAACCAGGGGGTGGAGTGCCGCACTTGAACACATACTGGGAGGCCTGTGGCAGCAGTGTTCCTGGCTATTGCACCAGGGACTCCGCCATGCGTGGAATGTACTCGGTCATGGTGGCCAGTTGTCGGGATATGCCCCCCACCAGGATGAGCTGGTCACCAATGTCTACAGTCCTCCTGGACAACTGTACCATCTTTCTGCTCTCATGTCGCACTCGTGGAACAGACCTGCCATGTCCACGAGGCCTCCGCAGGGTTGGCGTTGTCCTGGGGACAAATGAGGTGCCCTGTGGCGAGGTGCATGGGGCCGGTACCTCCAGAGTGGAGGCGGGAATGACCGGAGGACCACTAGATGGCCTTCGGGTGGAATGGCTTCTGGAGCATGGCGATGCTGGTTCGTCGAAGTCGGCGCTCTCATCCCGTGGAGAACAGACCCAGCGGACTGATGGGCGAGAATCGGAGCTCCTCAGTACCAGATGTAGTAGGATCTGCCGACTCCTGCCCTGCTCCCCCACCTTCTGGCCTCTGTGGTCTTGCCTGGGGCCGTGCTGCTGGCTGAGCTGCAAAACACAAATGAGGTTATTAGAGGAGAAGGGGGTGCTAGGGTCACAAGCTGAGTCCAGCGCTGCACACAGCATATGCACGACAAAAGCACCACCATCATCACAGACATCACATTTCATGACCATCAACACATTTGCATTGCAATGATTCTCATTAGAAACATAGAAACATAGAAACATAGAAAATAGGTGCAGGAGTAGGCCATTCGGCCCTTCTAGCCTGCACCGCCATTCAATGAGTTCATGGCTGAACATTCAACTTCAGTACCCCATTCCTGCTTTCTCGCCATACCCCTTGATCCCCCTAGCAGTAAGGACCTCATCTAACTCCTTTTTGAATATATTTAGTGAATTGGCCTCAACAACTTTCTGTGGTAGAGAATTCCACAGGTTCACCACTCTCTGGGTGAAGAAGTTCCTCCGCATCTCGGTCCTAAATGGCTTACCCCTTATCCTTAGACTGTGACCCCTGGTTCTGGACTTCCCCAACATTGGGAACATTCTTCCTGCATCTAACCTGTCTAACCCCGTCAGAATTTTATATGTTTCTATGAGGTCCCCTCTCATTCTTCTGAACTCCAGTGAATACAAGCCCAGTTGATCCAGTCTTTCTTGATAGGTCAGTCCCGCCATCCCGGGAATCAGTCTGGTGAACCTTCGCTGCACTCCCTCAATAGCAAGAATGTCCTTCCTCAGGTTAGGAGACCAAAACTGTACACAATACTCCAGGTGTGGCCTCACCAATGCCCTGTACAACTGTAGCAACACCTCCCTGCCCCTGTACTCAAATCCCCTTGCTATGAAGGCCAACATGCCATTTGCTTTCTTAACCGCCTGCTGCACCTGCATGCCAACCTTCAATGACTGATGTACCATGACACCCAGGTCTCTTTGCACCTCCCCTTTTCCTAATCTGTCACCATTCAGATAATAGTCTGTCTCTCTGTTTTTACCACCAAAGTGGATAACCTCACATTTATCCACATTATACTTCATCTGCCATGCATTTGCCCACTCACCTAACCTATCCAAGTCGCTCTGCAGCCTCACAGCATCCTCCTCGCAGCTCACACTGCCACCCAACTTAGTGTCATCCGCAAATTTGGAGATACTACATTTAATCCCCTCATCTAAATCATTAATGTACAGTGTAAACAGCTGGGGCCCCAGCACAGAACCTTGCGGTACCCCACTAGTCACTGCCTGCCATTCTGAAAAGTACCCATTTACTCCTACTCTTTGCTTCCTGTCTGACAACCAGTTCTCAATCCACGTCAGCACACTACCCCCAATCCCAGCATTATTTCTATGAAAATTTTAGAAATCATCTATCATATATGATTGTTCGGATATGAGTGGGTGTGGCATCTATAGCCTTTACATGACGCAATGGTGTAAGCTTTACTCACATGGCATCAGTTCAGGGTCTGCAGATGTATCTGGGGCACACGCTCCTCCATGTCAGTGATATTGCTGGGGACTGGTGGCCCCCATCCGTTCGCCTCTGCATGGACCTCATCGTCGATAGCTGCTTCTTTAAAAGGAGACAGGATGACATAGCATGAGATCATTGCATGATATCATTGCGAGGTACTGTCACAGAGACTGATACAACACATAGCCGACAAATGTAATCATGATTATTATGGTGATTATCATTCTTTACCTGAGGACTTGCACCGTGACCACAGGCTTTGAGTAAAACATTCCCGGTAAAAGTGGAAGACCTCACATCTGATGATAGTCACTCATGACTGTTACAAATCAAATTATATAAATATATAAGTACATGTAAATCAATGTAATACTTACTCTTGCAGATCCCACAAGGTCGTTCCATCGTTTGCGGCATTGGTTGCCCTCATGCACCTCGTTGGTCGCTGACGAGACCACCTCTGCTATCTCGGTCCATATCTTCTGGTTTGCCTTTGGGGTAGGCTTCCCACGCCCTCCCTGTGTCAAATCACCCTAGCGTAACTCGACCTCCTGCAGGCAGGAGGCATTTGCCTCGTCCGAGAACCTCCTGGCTCTTTTGCGACCTCCAATGTGCTCCTCTCCCACCTCACTGCTCTCTCCAGCATTAGTCTCCACCGCGTGCTGTGAAGTCTCCTCCTTTCTCTCCATTATAGGTCAAATATGTGGCTGGTAACATCTACTTTTTGTTTGCCTACTTGCTGTGAAGCTCTAAAGTCTCCCTCCTTCCTCCCAAAGCAGCCACACCACATCCAGCCACGCCTTCAGTCCCTCTGAGCCTGTGAGCTCTCTCTGTCTCCTCTTCTGCGCATGTCATGGTGACCCTTGACCTCCAGAATCGCGGGAATCGAGCGTTGCCATGGCCTTGCTAAGGACGACCACACGTTACGGCAGGTCAGAAAAATTTAACACTACCGCCCATTTTATATCGCTCGCGGTAACGCCCATTTTCAAAAGTGGAGATTAGGTGGTTTGAGAATGGGCGAGAAGCCGGCGATCTGAAAACCCTTTTTTACCACCCACACCGAAAATATCGCCCATTTTGGGGCAATAACCACAAAAGTGGAGGTTCTAGCCCATAATCTTAAAGACCTCTGTCACGTCACCTCTCGGCTTTCTCTTTTTTTCTCGAGAAAAAAGTTCCACCATATTCAGTCTTTTCTGATGGGTGTAACCTCTCAGCTCCAGTATCATCCTTGCAAATCTTTTTTGCACCTTCTCCTGTGCCTCGATATCCTTTTCATAATATGGAGACTAGAGCTGTGCACAGTACTCCCGTGTGGTCTCACAAAGGTTCTATACAAGTTTAACATAACATATCTGCTTTTCAATTTTATCCCTCTAGAAATGGACCCCAGTGCTTTGTTTGCCTTTTTAAAAAATGGTCTAATTAACTTGTGTCGCTACTTTTAGTGATTTGTGTACCTGAACCCCCAGATTCCTTTGCTCCTCTACCCCATTTAGACTCTTATTTTCCCAGGAGTATGTGGCTTCCTTATTCTACCTACAAAATACATCACCTCATACTTATTTTGAATTGCAGGTCTGTATGTATGTATTTACTTACCATGTAATAGGCAAATGGTGTTTCTGGACTATTCAAATAATTCTTGTATTAAAGCACTATTGTTTCTAAAATGTATTTGTTAGCAATATCACAATGCCGGCTGAGTACCGGGTGAGTCCCTCATGTAACAAACCTAGTGGAGCACATGAAGTCCATGAATGTCAGTACATCAAGGCATTTTTAAGGGGAAGAGGTATTTCCTACTTAATTATCACATGGCTGGGAGGAAGATGATTGCTCATTTCACAGTGTGCCTCATTCCTGTGTTTTATATTTTTAAACTGCTGATCAGAGGTAACTGAAGTACATTTTGTTTTGTTGAATTTCCATATCACCGACAAGAATTGAGAATCTTACTCTTAGCTGCCACTCACCATGGACAAAAGCAGACTGGCAGACAGCAATAAGTACAGAGATATCTTCCTCTGTTACAGCTAGCACTGTGTAGCAAATAATTAGAACTATCTTCGTCTTCAAGCAGGAATTGAAGAATAGGGATGATTATAATTGTCATGTGAAATATGGTATATCAATTTGCATCAAAGTGGCTCCCAACTTTAGTCTATTTTGAAAGAAATTTACATTTGTGTAGCATTTATTCTCGTCTCTCAGATGTCTCAAAACATTTCACGTGGTTCACTAATGACTTTTAGGAAGGAAACCTGCTGTCCTTGCCTGGTCTGGCCTGTATGTAACTCCAGTTCTACACTAGAGTGGTTGATTCTTAACTGCCCTCAATATATGCTGGCCTGGCAGTGAATGACGCCATTGTCCCAAGAATGAATTAAAAAAATACATACAATTAATTACTTTGAAGTGTAGTGAATACTATGTAGACAAACACAACAAGCATTTTGCACACAGATCCCACAGATAGCACTGAGGAAAATTTGTGTTTATAAAGGATTTATTACAATAATGACCCTGATAGTTACGGAATGGGGGTGGCTGAAAATGCCCGAAAACAGCTGCAAGGCCGGGGACGCAGAGATCCAGCCAAACATAACGGCAGGACCTCATTACAATTTTTTTTGTCATTTCCCACCCGACAGCCGGTCAGATTGGTAGCCTGGCCTATGGCCGGCAGGAAACACCAGTGGCAGGAAGTTGCAGCCGGGGACCCTTGGACAAGGTGCCTGGTAATTGGGAGGGCAGAAGGTTGGCAATGGCGGGGGGGGGGGGGGGTGATGGGTGCCGCGATTGGCAGGGGGGAAGTTGGCACACAGGCTAGGGTGGAGGGGAAGACTTGAATTGGCGAGGAGAAAAGAGATGGCCAACGGGGAGGCCAAAAGCTTCAGTGGTTGGCAGGGGGAAGCACACCTGCTCCTCATGGCCCACAGGTAATGCTGAGAAATGCACTTACCGTTGGAGCTTGCAGCTCCCACCCCCTGGCTCCCTATCTCTGGGAAACCTGTGCAGCAACAGTGAATTTTAAATCAGGCTCCCAATTGCACTGAGAGCCATGAACATTCGGACACTCCGCTATCCATCACGATAAAAATGGCAGCAGGCACGTGCGCGGCTTGTATATCCCATATTTAAGTTTTTAACTCCCCACCCTCCCCAGACCCCCCTCCCACTCATCATTGGGGGGTTGATATCGAGGCCAGTGTCCTGTCACATTCAACTTGTACATAATTTGTTTGACAATTTCAATGTACTATATTGTCATAGCTGAATAGCTGCATCGTCATCCATGCCCCAATTATCATTATTGGCTCCTCATGCCTTATTGAATTCTCTGTCCCATATTTCCGTTAAAACCACCTGCAACATTTATTATAAAAAGAGAGGTCTGTCTTAGAATTTTTGCTTTGAAATCTATGACTAAATGGACTGTGAATATATTGTACTTTTGTAAAGCCCATAGGTGTCGTGTTCTCTTCCCTTTCAGTGCTGCAGTTGCCAAGTCATAAAGGCTGCTAATTGTGGTACAGTACTAAAGCAGGGATTATTTGTATAAACTGCAAAGATATTAGAATGTATGACTGGTGAGTAATGAGACTGCAACTTAACATGAATGATTAATGTGCATTTAAGTTTGCTATTGAGTTTGTGTGATGTAGGAGGGTTAAACTGACTTGAGTACATGCTGCTTCCAACTGGTGAACAGTATGGTTTTTCCTCTTCCAAATATCCCCTCACTATTCCTACTCTTCTGAAGTGACTTGTGCTGAGTATAGTCCCACATGCACCTGGCTCTCTGATCTGAGTCTCGTCTAAGTGACCAATTTTCACTTGGACTGGATGGTCCATGCTAACAAGCTATTTGACCATGTGGGACTTTACAATAAAACCTGATCCAATTCTCATCCACTGTTCACAAAGATGCGCCTTCCAACATGGGTCACTCGATAACAGTCATCATAGGCACTACCTCGAAATTGAGGAAGACTTGCTTCCACTCTAAAAGTGAGTTCTTAGGTGACTGAACAGTCCAATACGGGAATTACAGTCTCTGTCACAGGTGGGACAGACAGTCGTTGAGGAAAGGGGTGGGTGGGACTGGTTTTCCGCGCGCTCTTTCCGCTGCCTGCGCTTGTTTTCTCCATGCCCTCAGCAACGAGACTCTGCGTGCTCAGCGTCCTCCTGGATAAGATAACAATACGTGTGTATTTACTTACCAAGCAATAGGCAAATAATGTTTCTGGAGTATTCAAATAAATCTTACTGTAAAGCACTAGTGTTTGTAGAGCAGGGGAGTTCTCTCTGGTATCCTGGCCAATATTTATCCCTCAACCAACATCACTGAAACAGATTATCTGGTCATTATCACATAATTGTCTGTGGGAGCTTGCTGTGTACAAATTGGCTGCTGCATTTCCTACATTACAACTGTGACTACATTTCAAAAGTACTTCATTGGCTGTAAAGCACTTTGGGATGTCCTGAGGTAGTGAAAGGTACTATATAAATGCAAGTCTTTCTTTGTTTTCATCTTTAAAATGTATTTGTTAGCACTGTCATGATGCCTGATGGGAGCACAGGAAACTTCGCCAACATTTTTAACCTTGTTCGCTCAGAAATCCTGAAGCTAGTTGTACTGCCTTATTGTTGCTACAGCTGGTATTGGCTAAGAGAGCCCCAAGCTGCAATGTATTAATGGGTTGATGACAGCAAAGTAAACCAGGTACAATACAATAGTTGATGTAAAATTTCTCATTATAACCTAACTTATGCCTTATATAAGAGATGAGGACCAACCTATCTTGGGTTATATACCCTACGATAAGTTTAATTAGTATCCCTCCGGGCTCCTTCCAGGCCACAAAAGGAGCCACTGGTATAGTCTAGTTCATCTGGGGATGAAATGTGCTCAGTTGAGTTAAGTGTGTTATAAGTTAAGAATCACTACCTTCTGGAGGGGTAAGAGTACATATGTATTTTTTTTCTAAAAGCACACCTAAGATCAATTACTCCTTTCAAAAGATTCAATTTAAATCTGATCATCCAATTTTCATGTTTTGAAGGACTTTAAAAAAATAATTATTTTGCTTAGACATTGTTCGCTGCGATCCAAAAGTATTCTCTTGTAATTGATATCTGCCTTTTCATCGTGGGGAGGAATTGGACTCTGAACTTGTGCTATAATGTGTGAAGGCATTCTTTGTTTAACGTTCAGGATTTTTTCCTCTAAATTTTCCCTTCTGAGTGTGCTGATACTTGGGGTACAGTACCACAAGCATCTCTGTTTCTACACACAAGTCATTCTTGAATTGTGAGATAGGAAGTGTTAATAAGCAAAATACTGCGGATGCTGGAAATCTGAAATAAAAACAGAAAATGTTGGAAATACTCAGCGGGTCAGGCAGCATCTGTGGGGAGAGAAACAGAGTTAATGTTTCAGGTCAATGAACCTTCATCAGAACTGGAACAAATTAGACATGTAACAGGTTTTAATCAAATGTCGGGACAGGGAAAGGGGGGAGGGGAGAAAAGGGAAAGGTCTGTGATAGGGTGAAAGGCAGAAGAGATCAAGAGACAAAAGGGATGATGGTACAAGGCAAAAGGAGATGGTAATGGGATAAGTTAAGAAACAAAAGACGAGTCTAGATAGGGTGTAAATGGAAAACAATCATTAACACCTGCCATGGGAAAGAGGAAAAAAATTAGGGACAGGGGTTGTGGTCTGAAATAGTTGAACTCGATGTTGAGTTCAGAAGGCTGTAAAATGCCTAAACAAAAGGTGAGGTGCTGTTCCTCGAGCTGACGTTGAGCTTTGTTGGAACAGTGGAAGAGGGCATGGACGGAGAGGTCAGAGTGGGAGTGGTGCAAAGAATTAAAGTGACAGGCGACCGGAAGCTCGGGGTCACGCTTAAGGACTGAATGGAGATGTTCTGCAAATCACCCAATCAGCAATGTAGAGGAGACCGCATCATGAGCAGCAAAAACAGTATAATAACAGTAAAACAGCAAGAATTACAAATAAATTGTTATTTCACTTGAAAAGAGTGCTGGGGCCCTGTGCAGTGGGAAGAGAGGAGGTAAAGGGACACGTGTTGCATCTCCTGTGCCGTAGGAAGGGGAGTCGGTATTGGGGGGTGATTGTGGAGTGGACCAGTGTGTTGTGGAGGGAGCGCTGTCTTCGGAATGCTGAGAGGGGAGGGGACGATGTGTTTGGTGGTGGGATCATGCTGGAGGTGGCGGAAATGGCGGAGGATGATCAGTTGAACATGGAGGCTGGTGGGTTGAAAGGTGAGGACAAGGGGAACCCAGTCGTGGTTCTGGGATGGAGGAGAAGGGGTGAGAGCAGAGTTACGGGAAATATAAGGGACACTGTCGTGTGCTATGTCAACCACGGTAGAGGGGAATCCTCGGTTGAGGAAAATGGAAACAGGCTGTTTGGCTGTAGAAGGCATCACAGTTGAAGCTGCTGCCTTTTCATCCTGTGTCCCATTTCTACCCCCTACCTTTTCCCCCATCCTCCATATGTGCCCTCTCCAGAGTTATTAGATAGCAATCAGGAGCAGGAATAATGGCAGTGCTTCCTGTCCACCCCATGGTACTGATGCTAATCGTTCTTCAATTACCGCTCCAACTGAGATTCGTTATCTCAGCACAGACTGGGAGTGAACCTGTGAGCATCAGCTTAATATTTCATCAAGGAGCTACAAAAGCATACTGGAAATGTATTCAGATCTCCTAATGAATAATTACACAAAATGTCGGCTGATAGAATAGACAAAACACATTGCTTCTGCTACCACCTGTACACATTCTTAGGAATTTAGTGCAGGCCAAATAAGTCCCAGGAACAGCCCTGATCCACCTAATGCGACTATATTTTGCAAGTGTATACATGTCCTACCTGAAAGCCTGTTCACCTATCAATTCAACAAATAATGCAGGAAAAGGAAATGTTACCTCCCTTGTATGAAGAGTAATGTGCTATCTTTACCATTGTGGAGTCCTTGTAATGGTGCTGAGCATAGGAGCATTAACCGTCAGTGCAATGAAATGGGCTGATTCAATCGCTCCATTCTCAAAAGTGAACCCAGCAGGAGGGGGAATGAAGCTGGGGTTGTGGCATCCCCTATGGTGGAAGGGGAACTGAGGGAGGTCATCCCTGCTCAGGTAGTAGGTCACACCATTTTGAGGCAGTGGCAGAAGTTCAGCAATAGGCTGCCTGTCCTCTGCACCGGAGGTGTGAGTCTGGGGTGACTAAGGAACAGAGATCACTTTTCTTGGAATAAAGGACCATTAAAAAAGATGAAACAAATGCATGACCTTACTGCGTTTACTGGAATAAGAATTCAGGAAGCGATCTTTCAAGCAGTCAGCTTTATGATGCAGCAGTCAGGGCTATGTATAATTTGAGACTCTTGTGCTGTGGGTAACAGAACTGTTTGCACTTTAGCTAGCAGTGGAGGCATCTGGTCACAGACATCTGCCAGCTGTTACTTCTATCTACATGTAACTTTCGGGACAGCTATAGTGAATGATACTTTCATTGATCTATAACTTGAAAAAGGTTAAATGTAGCTTAATTAAAGGACTTTAATTTTCTGCTAATCCTGATGTTGGTTAAAGTGAAAGCTTTGATGTAAAGCCGCACTGCACAGAGCAGTCTCCCATTCCTTCTGAAAATCGCACGTGCCCACAGGTTAGCGCATCATTTATCTATTCATTCCACAGTCATGTTGAAATGGATTGAGTTATTTTGCCATGTGATTGACGAGTGATATCAAGTTTATTTCTGTTCCTTTGGCATGAGGCTGATGAGATGGCACAGTGAATAAAAAAGCTGCAGTGGGGTGTGAGCTCGCCACTGCAACATTCACCAGAGTGAGACCGGAAGTGCATCTGCTACATTTTTTGAATGGAAGTGATCAAAGTATTTTGAAAGGTAGCTAAACCTGGAGATGGAAGGGAATATTAAGAGTTGAAGAAGTTGCCTCATTTGTCTGCTTTCTAGACTTGAGGAGTGACAGACCCATCTGAAATGTTCATATCCGCAGGTGATTTCACAAGCCTGGATTGTTGCTTGTGCATCGAGGGTAATCGAAACAAGATCAGAATATGCTGGAAATACACAGCAGATCAGTCAGCACTTGTAGAGAGAAATGACAGGTTAGCATTTTATGAGGTATAGCCCCTCATTACAACTGATGTATATGTAGCTTTGTTTTCTTTATATTGTGGTAAACCCTGTCTTCATGTGTTCATTGGCACTAGAGCTTTTTTTTTAAAGTAAAGCATGAAATTCTATGGAATTATTTTCTGTGGGGGAAGGATATTGGAGAGCATTTTAGCACAATATTGCTCTTGGGCTGGAGTCTCACTCAATGTAGTCAGGCATAAAAGACAGTGCATCTGATTTGTAGTCCTCCCATTTTTTCTAATTGGTCATGCCATGCCTGACTGTCTCATCCAACCTCTCATCAAGCGAGTGTTGGGCAGAGGTCATCGAAGTTATTTACATGAGGCCTCCACGGTCCACCATTCCACCGTGCACTCCACCCACCAACATTGCATCATTTTGAAAGACATGCACAGGTAATGGCTGCTGCAAACACTTGGTAAAAAGAATCGGAGAACTGGATGACCGGAAATCACTAATTGAATATTTTAATGGGTTTTCTACAAATTCAGTCAGTCATCAAGCGGGTAATTTACTACATATATCAGTTGAATCTACTGAATAACAATTTACATTAATACAGCGTTTTAATGTCGAGAAAAGTTCCAGGGCACTTCCGAAGACTGAAAACAGACAAAGTGACACCAAGCCTTCGGAGGGAATATTAAAAGAGCTGACGAAAAGCTCGGTCAAAGAAGTGGGTTCGAAGCTTCTCTGTGCTTCTCTTGGCATTCTCCGAAGGGCCCATCGAGGGACCTGTTGTTTCCTTGTGAGCAGCAGCTTCAACTGCCCCATCCACCTCTCTCTCTCTGACCTTCCCGCCAAACAAATATCTTGCTATTTTCCTTCTTGCTTCGCTCACTCTGCCAACCCCACCAACCATTGCCCCTTTGGACTCTGCCACCATATCATCACCCCTCTCTGCATTTCTTTCCAGGTCATCCGTTCACTCAGGAACGAGGCTCTTGCCGTCCACAACCTTATTTGTGGAGAATTGCTTTGACATCATGGCATTGACGGAAACTTCACTTATAACTGATGACACCTTAGCAAAGCCTCCCTACCTGGCTGTACTTTTCACCTCTTGCCATGCCAAGCTTACACAAATCACACCTTTGTTTGCCATCTGGCACCTTCTCCTCCTTCGATTACCTTACTTTGTTCTACTTTCTTGTCTCTGCTTTAAAATCCTCATTCTCTGCGGCCCCATCCAGATTACTCACCAAGGTTTTTCACACACAGGATAGTTGAAATCTAGAAACATAGAAAATAGGTGCAGGAGTAGGCCATTTGGCCCTTCGAGCCTGCACCGCCATTCAATGAGTTCATGGCTGAACATGCAACTTCAGTACCCCATTCCTGCTTTCTCGCCATACCCCTTGATCCCCCTAGTAGTAAGGACTACATCTAACTCCTTTTTGAATATATTTAGTGAATTGGCCTCAACAACTTTCTGTGGTAGAGAATTCCACAGGTTCACCACTCTCTGGGTGAAGAAGTTTCTCCTCATCTCGGTCCTAAATGACTTACCCCTTATCCTTAGACTGTGACCCTTGGTTCTGGACTTCCCCAACATTGGGAACATTCTTCCTGCATCTAACCTGTCTAAACCCATCAGAATTTTAAACGTTTCTATGAGATCCCCTCTCATTCTTCTGAACTCCAGTGAATACAAGCCCAGTTGATCCAGTCTTTCTTGATATGTCAGTCCTGCCATCCCGGGAATCAGTCTGGTGAACCTTCGCTGCACTCCCTCAATAGCAAGAATGTCCTTCCTCAAGTTAGGAGACCAAAACTGTACACAATACTCCAGGTGTGGCCTCACCAAGGCCCTGTACAACTGTAGTAACACCTCCCTGCCCCTGTACTCAAATCCCCTCGCTATGAAGGCCCACATGCCATTTGCTTTCTTAACCGCCTGCTGTACCTGCATGCCAACCTTCAATGACTGATGTACCATGACACCCAGTTCTCGTTGCACCTCCCCTTTTCCGAATCTGTCACCATTCAGATAATAGTCTGTCTCTCTGTTTTTACCACCAAAGTGGATAACCTCAGATTTATCCACATTATACTTCATCTGCCATGCATTTGCCCACTCACCTAACCTATCCAAATCACTTTGCAGCCTCATAGCATCCTCCTCGCAGCTCACACTGCCACCCAACTTAGTGTCATCCACAAATTTGGAGATACTACATTTAATCCCCTCGTCTAAATCATTAATGTACAATGTAAACAGCTGGGGCCCCAGCACAGAACCTTGCGGAACCCCACTAGTCACTGCCTGCCATTCTGAAAAGTACCCATTTACTCCTACTCTTTGCTTCCTGTCTGACAACCAGTTCTCAATCCCATGTGCTTCAACTTTGCACATTAATCTCTTGTGTGGGACCTTGTCGAAAGCCTTCTGAAAGTCCAAATACACCACATCAACTGGTTCTCCCTTGTCCACTCTACTGGAAACATCCTCACAAAATTCCAGAAGATTTGTCTAGCATGATTTCCCTTTCACAAATCCATGCTGACTTGGACCTATCATGTCACCTCTTTCCAAATGCGCTGCTATGACATCCTTAATAATTGATTCCATCATTTTACCCATTATTGATGTTAGGCTGACCGGTCTATAATCCCCTGTTTTCTCTCTCCCTCCTTTTTTTAAAAGTGGGGTTACATTGGCTACCCTCCACTCCATAGGAACTGATCTAGAGTCTATGGAATGTTGGAAAATGACTGTCAATGCATCCGCTATTTCCAAGGCCACCTCCTTACGTACTTTGGGATGCAGTCCATCAGGCCCTGGGGACTTATCGGCCTTCAATCCCATCAATTTCCCCAACACAATTTCCCGACTAATAAGGATTTCCCTCAGTTCCTCCTTCTTACTAGACTCTCTGACCCCTTTTATATCCGGAAGGTTGTTTGTGTCCTCCTTAGTGAATACCGAACCAAAGTACTTGTTCAATTCGTCTGCCATTTCTTTGTTCCCCGTTATGACTTCCCCTGATTCTGACTGCAGGAGACCTACGTTTGTCTTCACTAACCTTTTTCTCTTTACGTATTTATAGAAACTTTTGCAGACTGTCTTAATGTTTCCTGCAAGCTTCCTCTCGTACTCTATTTTCCCTGCCCTAATCAAACCCTTTGTCCTCCTCTGCTGAGTTCTAAATTTCTCCCAGTCCCCGGGTTCACTGCTATTTCTGGCCAATTTGTATGCCACTTCCTTGGCTTTAATACTATCCCTGATTTCCCTTGATAGCCACGGTTGAGCCACCTTCCCTTTTTTATTTTTATGCCAGACAGGAATGTACAATTGTTGTAGTTCATCCATGCGGTCTCTAAATGTCTGCCATTGCCCATCCACAGTCAACCCCTTAAGTATCATTCGCCAATCTATCCTAGCCAATTCATGCCTCATACCTTCAAAGTTATCCTTCTTTAAGTTCTGGACCATGGTCTCTGAATTAACTGTTTCATTCTCCATCCTAATGTAGAATTCCACCATATTATGGTCACTCTTCCCCAAGGGGCCTTGCACAATGAGATTGCTAATTAATCTTCTCTCATTACACAACACCCAGTCTAAGATGGCCTCCCCCCTAATTGGTTCCTCGACATATTGGTCTCGAAAACCATTCCTTATGCACTCCAGGAAATCCTCCTCCACCGTATTGCTTCCAGTTTGGTTAGCCCAATCTATGTGCATATTAAAGTCACCCATGATAACTGCTGCACCTTTATTGTATGCACCCTTAATTTCCTGTTTGATGCCCTCCCCAACATCACTACTACTGTTTGGAGGTCTGTACACAACTCCCACTAATGTTTTTTGCCCTTTGGTGTTCTGCAGCTCTACCCATATAGATTCCACATCATCCAAGCTAATGTCCTTCCTAACAATTGCATTAATCTCCTCTTTAACCAGCAACGCTACCCCACCTCCTTTTCCTTTTATTGTATCCTTCCTGAATGTTGAATACCCATGGATGTTGAGTTCCCAGCCCTGATCATCCTGGAGCCACGTCTCTGTAATCCCAATCACATCATATCTGTTAACATCTATTTGCACAGTTAATTCATCCACCTTATTACGGATACTCCTTGCGTTAAGACAAAAAGCATTCAGGCTTGTTTTTTTAACACCCTTTGTCCTTTTAGAATTATGATGTAGTGTGGCCCTTTTTGTTTCTTGCCTTTGTTTACTCGGCCTTCCACTATTGCTTTTTACCTTTTCTACCATCTGTTTCTGACTCCATATTACTTCGCCCTATCTCGCTGCATAGGTTCCCATCCCCCTGCCATATTAATTTAAACACTCCCGAACTGCATTAGCAAATGTTACCCCTAGGACAGCAGTTCCAGTCCTGCCCAAGTGCAGACCGTTCCTTTTGTACAGGTCCCACTTCCCCCAGAACTGGTTTCAATGTCCCAGGAATTTGAATCCCTCCCTCTTGCACCACTGCTCAAGCCACGTATTTATTCTAACTATCCTGCTCCCTCTACTCTGATTAGCACGTGGCACTGGTAGCAATCCAGAGATTACTACCTTTGAGGTCCTACTTTTAATTTAACTCCTAGCTCCCTAAATTCAGCTTGTAGGACCTCTTCCCGCTTCTTGCCTATATCGTTGGTACCTACATGTACCACAACAACTGGCTGTTCACCCTCCCTCTTCAGAATGCTCTGCAGCCGCTCCGAGACATCCTTGACCCTTGCACCAGGGAAGCAACATACCATCCTGGAGTCTCGGTTGTGGCTGCAGAAACTCCTATCTATTCCCCTTACAGTAGAGTCCTCTATCACTATAGCTCTCCCACTCTTTTTCCCACCCTTCTGTGCAGCAGAGCCACCCACGGTGCCATGAACCTGGCTGCTGGTGCCTTCCCCTGGTAAATCATCTCCCCCAACAGTATCCAAAACTGTTTTGGAGGGAGATGACTGCAGGGGACTCCTGCACTACCTTCCTGCTCTTGCCTTGTCTCTTGGTCACTCATTCACTATCTGTCCTAACCCTTACCTGCGGTGTGACCAACTCACTAAATGTGGTATCCACAACATTCTCAACATCGCGCATGCTCCAGAGTGAGTCCATCCGCAGCTCCAGTGCCGTCATGCGGTCTGTCAGGAGCTTGCAGCTGGACACACGTCCTGCACATCCCAAATAGAACAGGAGGAGCATGACACGGGTCCGAGCTCTCCTGCCATGACTTAACCCTTAAATTAATTTACTTGCTAAAATTTACTTAAACACCAAACAGCTACTTATTGGTTGGCTGCCAATTAAACCAATCTAAAAGTCAGTTGAAAAGAGAGTTGTACGTACCAGTCGAACAGCCAAACACTTACCAGCTTGGCTGTGACGTCACCTCTCAATTTCGCATCCCTCTATCTTTGTCTGCAACTGGTTGGGCTGGTCTCTGGGCCTCCGTCTCCTACTCTCGCACTCCTTATCAGCTGCTCTAGTGTCAGCACTGGTAGGAAAAACAAGACAAAACAGCACCTGCCACCCCCGCTTGCCCGAACTCACCCACTTACCAAGCTCACGAATGCCACTGTATGCTGTTGCACTCCGTGCTCTGCACGAGCTGCCTTTTTTAAAACTGTATCGAGGTCAGATGACTCATTACTGGTCAGTCGTTTACAGAACTGGTTTTAACTAGCTGCTTTTCTCTGCCTAAACCTGAAAGATTCCCAACTATTTAACTTTCCCCTTTAAATTAAACTGCTACTTACTTAGAAGCTACTGGCAATTGCCACTAACAATTTACTCCAGCCTCCAAATGGTTTAAAGAGAATAACCCTTACCAAACTCACAAATGCCACTCTATGCTGTTGCACTCCGTGCTCTGCATGAGCTGCCACTTTTCTCTCCCCAAAAGGCTGTGGATGCTGGGTCAATTGTAGCTTTCAAGAGTGAGATCGGAGCATTCATCAGTATCGTAAGTTCCATCTTCTGTGCTCATGGTCCACTATCTCTCATCAACCTCTCTGCAGGTTGACCACACCATTCTTCTCCAAGGCCTTTGACACTGTTAACCTCAAGGGACTATGGAGCATCCTTCTCCGTTTCGGCTGCCCCCAAAAATTTGTCGCCGTCCTCTGCCTGCTCCATAACGACATGAAAGCCATGATCCTGACCAACGGATCCACAACAGACCCAATCCACGTCCGGACCGGAGTCAAGCAGGGCTGTGTCATCGTGCCAACCCTCTTCTCGATCTTCCTCGCTACAATGCTTCTCCAGTGTCCAGCGAGTGGGACTGCCCTTGCTTAGTCTTCCTTTTTCAATCCAGTTATATCCAGACGCACTGCAGCAATGGCTTCTCTTCTCTCGCTTGCACCATTACCTCTGGAGTACCCCGAGGATCTATCCTTGGGGTCCCTCCCCTTGCTCATCCTTTGCTCAAGCTTAAAACCCACTTCTTTGACCAAGCTTTTAGTCAGCTCTCTTAATGTTCCCTCCTATGGCTTGGTGTCACTTTCTGTCTGATTCCAGTCTTCTGAAGTGCTGTGGAACATTTTTCTACATTAAAACGCTATATAAATGCAAATTGTTGTTGAGTAGCATTAACTGATGTTTGTATGCAGTAAATTAACCGCTTGATGACTGACTGAATTTGTAGAAAACCCATTAAAATATTCAATTAGTGATTTCCTGTCGTCCAGTTCTCTGATTCTTTTTACAAAGTGTATGCAGCAGCCATTACCTATGCATGTCTTTCAAAATGATGAAATGTTGGTGTGTGGAGTGCACAGTGCTGCACAATGAAGTGGTGGAACGTGGAGGCCTCATTTAAATAACTTCGCTGACTTCTGCCCAACACCCGGCCAGATTAACCGTGTGGCCCGCGAGCAGGAGTATAAATTAGCAGCAGGAGACCGGAGACGGGATCCCGTCAGTCAGTGGAAGGAGAGCTTTCCAGGAGATCCGAGTTCGATAGGAGGCCAGGGCTGGGGAGGACCCATGTCTCCTGTCAGGGCCTTGGGAGAGTAGTCCTGCTCCTCCTGACCTACAAGAAGTTCTAAAAAGAGTAGATCCTTAATACTTGCCTTCGCAAGTTGGCACCTCCTGCCTTGGATCTGCTGCCAGGCAGTCCTCAGTGTGTGACTCCCCCTGACATTCAGTTAATACTACGTCATCGGGCTGCGACTTTTGGATGTTAACTAGGTCTCTGTCTGCCTTTCGCTGGAGCCTCGTCGATGGCATGATTTGTGGCAGTAAAAATTTAAATGGTCGGGAAGGAGGTAGAATTTTAACCTCTCCCAAGCACCATTCCTGCTGGACGGGGGAGATTAACATAGGGGGCCCTCATATCCTCCTGTACTTTGTTGCTTGTTTCTGACAGCTGTCTGTGGAAGTTTTCATTGAGGATTGATACCCTGAGATAGAGTGTGGAAATGGTAGAGCGAGCCACCACACCTCTGAGCAGAGGCCTGAAAACTGGTTGCCTATCTGCTTTCTTGGTCAAAACCTATTATAAGGGGAGCTTTGCAGATTAAAGTGTAATGCTGAAATTATGATCCAATTTGACTTTTCTCCTGGATTCTCATTTTTCTCATCTGCTCTCCTAAAGCCACTAACTTTTGTTGCACTATATACTGCGGATACTGGAATCTGTAATTAAAAACAGAAAATGCTGGTAATCTCACTGGGTCAGGCAGCATCTGTGGAGCGAAACAGAGTTAATGTTTCAGGTTGATGACCCTTCGTCAGAACTCAGGTTGCTGCCCGACCCACTGAGATTTCCAGCATTTTCTGTTTATATTTCAGATTCCAGTATCTGCAGTATTTTGCTTTTGTATTAGGGTTTAATTCACTGCCACTTCTCTTCGAGGAATGTCCACTTTGAAGAAGTTCTGCTCTTCCCTCAGGCGGGATTTCAGTTTGAGTTCTGACGAAAGGTCATCGACCTGAAACGTTAACTCTGTTTCTCTCCACAGATGCTGTCTGACCTGAGATTTCTAGCATTTTCTGTTTTTATTTTTACCTCACCCAAGTGGCCATTCTTCATGTTTGAGACTTGACAATGCAGCCTAGATTTTCAATTGGTGATATTCCGACATTGGCGTCAACCCACTTAAAGTGAATGGGTTAACCTTATTGTTAGAACAATGCCAATCAGAAAATATAGGCTTGTTTGTCAGCAAGCTGTTCAACTTTTAAGGACATCATAGCCGAGCCTGATCCAGTGATCACACAAACAATTACGAGCAGGGATACTGGATAGTGAGTGATCAGAAGCAGTCAGCTCTGTTGAGTTTCTTCCCCCTCCTCTTATCTCAGTGACTAATTGTAGCAGCTTAGCTGCTGCCACAGCTGAGATCAACTAACCCTGAACGAACTGGGAATTAAACCACATCTTAGTGGTACACCAGAGAGCGCCTCTACTCATTGGAGTATCTCAAGTCTGCTATCTCAAGTGGACGTAAAAGATCCTATGGCACTATTTTGAAGAAGAGCAGGTGAATTATCCCCGGTGTCCTGGCCAATAATTTATCCCTCAATCAACATAACAAAAACAGATTATCTGATCATTATCACATTGCTGTTTGTGGGAGCTTACTTGTGCGCAAGTTGGCTGCCACGTTTCCTACATTACAACACTCAAAGTACTTCATTGGCTTTAAAGCGCTTTGAGACATCTGGTGGTCGTGAAAGGCGCCATATAAATGCAAGTCTTTTGGAGCACTGGGGGAACTCCTGAATTAACCGTTTTGTTCAGTGTATATAAAGTAAAAGATTAGGCTTCTTTCACAATTACCCAAATTTAGCTTCTGTTCCACTCCGACAGGAAATAAGAACATACGAATTAGGAACAGGAGTAGGCCATCTAGCCCCTCAAGCCTGCTCCGCCATTCAACAAGATCATGGCTGATCTGGCCGTGGACTCAGCTCCACTTACCCGCCCGCTCCCCATAACCCTTAATTCCCTTATTGGTTAAAAATCTATCTATCTGAGATTTGAATACATTCAATGAGCTAGCCTCAACTGCTTCCTTGGGCAGAGAATTCCACAGATTCACAACCCTCTGGGAGAAGAAATTTCTTCTCAACTCGGTTTTGAATTGGCTCCCCCGTATTTTGAGGCTGTGCCCCCTAGTTCTAGTCTCCCCGACCAGTGGAAACAACCTCTCCGCCTCTATCTTGTCTATCCCTTTCATTATTTTAAATGTTTCTATTCGATCACCCCTCATCCTTCTGAACTCCAACGAGTAAAGACCCAGTCTACTCAATCTATCATCATAAGGTAACCCCCTCATCTCCGGAATCAGCCTCGTGAATCGTCTCTGTACCCCCTCCAAAGCTAGTATATCCTTCCTTGAGTAAGTTGACCAAAACTGCACGCAGCCTCACCAATACCCTGTACAGTTGCAGCAGAACCTCCCTGCTTTTGTACTCCATGCCTTTCGCAATGAAGGCCAACATTCCATTCGCCTTCCTGATTACCTGCTGCACCTGCAAACTAACTTTTTGGGATTCATGCACAAGGACCCCCAGGTCCCTCTGCACCGCAGCATGTTGTAATTTCACCCCATTCAAATAATATTCCCTTTTACTGTTTTTTTTTCAAGGTGGATGACCTCACATTTTCCGACATTGTATTCCATCTGCCAAACCTTAGCCCATTCGCTTAACCTATCTAAATCTCTTTGCAGCCTCTCTGTGTCCTCTACACAACCAGCTTTTCCACTAATCTTTGTGCCATCTGCAAATTTTGTTACACTACACTCTGTCCCCTCTTCCAAGTCATCTATGTATATTGTAAACAGTTGTGGTCCCAGCACCGATCCCTGTGGCACACCACTAACCACCGATTGTCAACCAGAAAAGGACCCATTTATCCTGACTCTCTGCTTTCTGTTAGTTAGCCAATTCTCTATCCATGCTAATACATTTCCTCTGACTCCGCGTACCTTTATCTTCTGCAGTAACCTTTTGTGTGGCACCTTATCGAATGCCTTTTGGAAATCCAAATACACTACATCCATCAGTACACCTCTATCCACCATGCTTGTTATATCCTCAAAGAATTCCAGTAAATTAGTTAAATATGATTTCCCCTTCATGAATCCATGTTGCATCTGCTTGATTTCACTATTCCTATCTAGATGTCCCGCTATTTCTTCCTTCATGATAGCTTCAAGCATTTCCCCCACTACAGATGTTAAACTAACCGGCCCATAGTTACCTGCCTTTTGTCTGCCCCTTTTTTTTAAACAGAGGCGTTACATTAGCTGCTTTCCAATCCGATGGTACCTCCCCAGAGTCCAGAGAATTTTGGTAGATTATAACGAGTGCATCTTCTATAACTTCCGCCATCTCTTTTAATACCCTGGGATGCATTTCATCAGGACCAGGAGACTTGTCTACCTTGAGTCCCATTAGCCTGTCCAGCACTACCCCCCTAGTGATAGTGATTATCTCAAGGTCCTCCCTTCCCACATTCCCGTGACCAGCAATTTTTGGCATGGTTTTTGTGTCTTCCACTATGAAGACCGAAGCAAAATAATTGTTTAAGGTCTCAGCCATTTCCACATTTCCCATTATTAAATTCCCCTTCTCATCTTCTAAGGGACCAACATTTACTTTAGTCACTCTTTTCCGTTTTATATATCGGTAAAAGCTTTTACTATCTATTTTTATGTTTTGCGCAAGTTTACTTTCATAATCTATCTTTCCTTTATTGCTTTCTTAGTCATTCTTTGCGGTCGTTTAAAATTTTCCCAATCTTCTAGTTTCCCACTAACCTTGGCCACCTTATATGCATTGGTTTTTAATTTGATACTCTCCTTTATTTCCTTGGTTACCCACGACTGGTTATCCCTTCTCTTACCGCCCTTCTTTTTCACTGGAATATATTTTTGTTGAGCACTATGAAAGAGCTCCTTAAAAGTCCTCCACTGTTCCTCAATTGTGCCACCGTTTAGTTTGTGTTCCCAGTCTACTTTAGCCAACTCTGCCCTCATCCCACTGTAATCGCCTTTGTTTAAGCATAGCACGCTTGTTTGAGACACGACTTCCTCACCCTCAATCTGTATTACAAATTCAATCATATTGTGATCACTCATTCGAGAGGATCTTTTACGAGGAGATCTTTTATTATTCTTGTCTCATTACACAGGACCAGATCCAAGACAGGAAGGAGAGCCAGGTGACCTGCTCCAGTACATTTCTATGTAGCTAGCTACTGGGGAGCTGCTGAGATTTGTGGAATGTTTTATTCCCCCCTTCCCCTTCCCCTTCCATGTGCAGGAGATACTTTGGGTTCACTTAGTGCCTCCCCCAGTAACTCAACTGAGATAGGGAACTTTCTGTGTAGGCAGTTATGAGCGTGCCCCCATGGTACTCCTAATAAACATTACATCACTTCCCCAACAGCTTTGTTGCTCTTTTATGGCAGAGTTTACTTAGTAAATCAAAAATTTCTTGGGGAGTAAACCGGTCATGAATTGTTTCAGAGCACTCCAGAGGTCGATATTGCAGTGGCCCACATTGAAACTTAAATAATGCCAGGAATTTGTTTTTGAAATATGAACCGTTTCAGAGATTTCTACATTTTTGTCTTTGAAATGAGGGGGCTGCTGACCCTACATTCAAACTAGGCAGTCTGTCAATACGGGGTCATGGAGTCAAGGGGGCTGGTGCAGGGACCAATTTGGCTGTTCACTCACCCTATGCCTATGGATAATGTCACTGAGGGGCAATACAAAAATGAGGAAGAGACCAACAGTGTATTCTGGACATAACAGTGCAGGGGTGATACTTTCACCATTGCTGGATGTGTTGGAGCAGGTGGGAGTAGAGTCACATGTGGACTGTCCTTTGGATGTGAAGCAAGGTTGGGAGGTGGTGGAAGAGAATGAAGTGGTCTGCCATGTCAAATGCTGCATTGAGGTGAATAGTGTCCAACTGTCACAGTCATAAAGGATGCTGGTGACTTTGATCTGAGTCATTTTGGTGCTGTGTAAAGGGCTCTGACCACCTGGGGCTCGCTTGCCGAGTAGGAGTTCTGAGTAGAGTGCTTGCTTTGATGCTGGGGATGTTGGCCTGAACGAGTACATTAACGTTGGTGCGTCTGTCCTCCCAGGGGATTTGCAGGATCTTGCGGAGACAACGCTGGTGGTATTTCTCCAGTGATTTGCGGTGTCTACTGTACATGGTCCACGTCTCTGAGCCATACAGGAGGGCGGGTATTACTACGGCCCTGTAGACCATAAGCTTGGTGCCAGATTTGAGAGCTTGATCTTCGAACACGCTTCCTCAGGTGGCCGAAGGCTGCATTGGCGCACTGGAGGCGGTGTTGAACCTCGTCGTTGATGTCTGCCCTTGCTGATAATAGGCTCCAGAGGTATGGAAAGTGGTTCACATTGTCCAGGGCCGCGCCGTGGATCTCGATGACTGGAGAGCAGTGCTGTGTGGCGGGGTCAAGTTGCTGGAGGACCTTTGTCTTACCGATGTTTAGCGCAAGGCCTCCTTGATAAAATGCAACATCCCCACCAACACCTGGGAGTCCCTGGCCAAAGACTGCCCTAGCTGGAAGAAGAGCATCCGGGAGGGCACTGAGCACCTCGAGTCTCATTGCCGAGAGCATGCAGAAAACTAGCGCAGGCAGCGGAAGGAGTGAGCGGCAAACCAGACTCCCCACCCACCCTTTCCTTCAACGACAGTCTGTCTCGCCTGTGACAGAGTGTAATTCCTGTATTGGACTGTTCAGTCACCTAAGAACTCACTTTTCGAGTGGAAGCAAGTCTTCCTCGATTTTGAGGGGCTGCCTATGATGATGATAATGATGTGTAAAGGGCAGAAACCAGGCAGAAGGAATTCGCACAGAGTACCGAGGGTAATGTGAGCACAGAGCTAGGTGCTGACAGTCCTCTTAAACACTGTAGAACATGTAGGCAATTACTCTGTCAGACCAAATGTTGGCTTTGATAACTACTACAATTAGTTTGTAAAGTAATAAATTATGTAGCTCAAATGGGTGTGTTTCATGAAATATTTTTGGCTGATTGTGATATTTGCATGTCCAGGTGTGTGTGATGTCATCTCATCTCTGCCTTTGTGAATGTTTGTTCTCCAAACATTCCTTTAGCACGACTCTATCTGTGGGAACTGTTCATTTTTGCAGTTCATTAGTCTATACATTTTTAGAGTGAAATGAGTGATACAAAATAGTGATTGTGGCACAAATAGGCACCAATGTTGATTTCTGCTATCATTATTCCGACAATCCTCATCCTCAGAAGAGTCAAGCACAATATTTCCTTTTTCCCCGCATTTTTAAGCTTTTAGAGCTGGGACGTGGCTACTTATACCTGCAATAGTGAAACTATCGCTTGTCCTTTTGAATGTAGAATTTCTGATAGATAAAAACTGTAATTATTCTAAACCAGTAATTAGTTGACCTCTTTTCAGTTTCCATAAATGCTAATAGCGCGTGAGTACCGAAAACTGAAGTAGTTGAGTGTAGAAGTGAAATGCTGAACTAGTTGTGCAACACAGTTTTCAGATGTGAATGTCAAGACTTGATTCCTCACACAGTGAATTGCTAGTCTTGACTGGATTGTTGGACTTCTGCCAAAACACGACTCCGCAATCAGGAAGGGAACGATTAACAGGCAAGATCCCAGACTGTTCTGTAGCACCTCCTAGTGGCCAATTACAGAGCACCCTTGGCAGAGGGCCGGACACTGCCTTCTCCAATCGCTGATGTCGGAAAGAACTTGAAGAGCGAACAAGAGACTTTCCAAAAATGGAGAGGTAGAATTAATTGTTAAGAATTTGATATGTTATAGTCTGTTTGGAACAATAGTTGAGAAACATGTTGCTAGATTTGCCAATATTTTTTAGTCTTTCAAGACAGTACCATGTTTCCATGGAAAGAATTTGTACAATTTGACCATATCACATGTATTGTTTAATGTCTGTCTGCTATGTACACAGCTGGTTGGTGAGCTCTGCTGCAGGAGAAGTATATACATCCCATTGCAATTTATAGGTTGTCTAGACAGGGGAAAAAAACCTTTGAGTGCAGGCAGCTCCATTTAGAAGTAAGCTTAATTTTAACTGACTATTTCATAGTGCCACACTTCTGATGAAAGCAAGCTGTTTAACTCAGTACTTTATATTAAAAATCTATTCATAAATTGAAGCTAAACACTAAGGTAATATTTATCTGTGCTTTTATAAATACGTAATATTTAATATCCACTATTATCATTTCTGACTGATTATTGGAAATGATATTAAATCACTGTGGCCACCTTGTCCTGGAATTGGAGACAAAGAGGGAGCTTATACTGTGGATCTTTGGTTAGTGAGATCACCAACTCGTAATTACATTTGTATCATAGTTAATTTGTAATTTGTGAACAATAACAGCAACAACTTGCATTTATATAGTGCCGTTAGCATAGTAAAATATCCCAAGGGGCTTCACAGGAGCAATTTGACTCCGAAGGGAGTCACACAAGGAGATATTATGACAGGCTTGGACAAAGAGGTAGGTTTTAAGGAGTGTCTTAAAGATGAAAAGAGAGTTAGTGAGGCGGAGAGCTTTTAGTGAGGGAATTCCAGAGTTTAGGGCCTTGGCAGCTGAAGGCATGGCTGCCAATGGTGGAGCGATTAAAATCAGGGTTGCACAAGGGACCAGAATTGGAGAAGCGCAGAGATCTCAGAGGATTATAGGGCTGGAGGAAATTCATCATCATCATTGGCAGTCCCTCGGAATCGAGGAAGACTTGCTTCTTAGTTCTTATGTGACTGAACAGTCCAATACGAACCACAGTCTCTGTCACAGGTGGGAAAGATAGTCATTGAAAGAAGGGGTGGGTGGGGCTGGTTTGCCGCATGCTCTTTCCGCTGCCTGTGCTTGATTTCTGCATGCTCTCGGCGATGAGACTCGAGGACCTCAGAGCCCACCCGGACACACTTCTCCACTTAGAGCGGTCTTTGGCCAGGCACTCCCAGGTGTCAGTAGGGATGTTGCACTTTATCAGGGAGGCTTTGAGGGTGTCCTTGTAACGTTTCCGCTGCCCACCTTTGGCTCGTTTGCCGTGAAGGAGTTCCGAGTCGAGCACTTGCTTTGGGAGTCTCATGTCTGGCATGCGAACGATGTGGCCTGCTCAGCGGAGCTGATCGAGCGTGGTCAGTGCTTCAATGCTGGGGATGTTGGCCTGGTCGAGGATGCTAATGTTGGTGTGTCTGTCCTCCCAGGGGATTTCTAGGATCTTGTGGAGACATTGTTGGTGGTATTTCTCCAGCGACTTGAGGTATCTGCTGTACATGGTCCATGTTTCTGAGCGATACAGGAGGACGGATATTACTACAGCCCTATAGACCATGAGCTTGGTGACAGTTTTGAGGGCCTGGTCTTTAAAGACTTTTTTTTTTCCTCAGGTGGCCAAAGGCTGCACTAGCGCACTGGAGGTAGTGTTGGATCTCATCATCAATGCCTGCTCTTGTTGATGGGAGGTTCCCGAGATAAGGGAAGTGGTCCACGTTGTCCAGGGCTGCGCCGTGGATCTTGATGACTGAGGGACCAGTACTGTGCGGGGAGGACAGACTGGTGGAGGACCTTTATCTTATGTTTAGCGTAAGGCCCATGCTTTCGGAAGCGTCAGTAAATATGTCGACTATGTCCTGGAGTTCAGCCTCTGTGTGTGCGTGCAAACGCAGGCGTTGTCCGCGTACTGTAGCTCGACGACAGAGGTAGGGGTGGTCTTGGACTTGGCCTGGAGACGGCGAAGGTTGAACAGGTTCCCCCTGGTTCTGTTCCACTCCAGCGGGGAGCTTGTTGACTGTGAGGTGGAGCATGGCAGCGAGGAAGTTTGAGAAGAGGGCTGGGGCGATGACGCAGCCCTGTTTGGCCCCGGTCCGTACGTGGATTGGGTCTGTGATGGATCCGTTGGTAAGGATCACGGCCTGCATGTCGTCGTGGAGCAGGCGGAGGATGGTGAAGTACTTTGGGGGGCATCTGAAATGGAGGAGGACGCTCCATAGACCCTCGCGGTTGACAGTGTCGAAGGCCTTTGTAAGATCGAAGAAGGCCATGTATAAGGGTTGGCGCTGTTCCCTGCATTTTTCCTGCAGCTGTCGCACTGCAAAAATCATGTTCGTTGTGCCCCATAGGGGACGAAATCCGCACTGTGACTCCGGGAGGAACTCCTTGGTCACAGGGAGAAGACTGTTGAGGAGGACTCTAGCGACGCCTTTCCCAGTGGTTGATAGCAGGGAGATTCCTCTGTAGTTGCCTCGGTCGGACTTGTCCCATTTTTTAAAGATGGTCACGATCACTGCATCTCTGAGGTCTCCCGGCATGCTCTCCTCCCTCCAGATGAGAGGGATGAGGTCATGCATTCGCGCTAACAGTGCCCCTCCGCTATACTTCAGTGCCTCCGCAGGGATTCCATCTGCTCCTGTAGCCTTGTTGTTCTTAAGCTGTCTGAGGAAATTACAAAGAAATTACTGAGGAAATTGTGGGGAGAGGCGAGACCACAGAAAGAAAGACTTGGATTTAGATAGCGCCTTTCACTACCACTGGATGTCTCAAAGCGCTTTACAGCCAATGAAGTACTTTTGGAGTGTAGTCACTGTTGTAATATAGGAAACGCGGCAGCCAATTTGCGCACAAGCAAGCTCCCACAAACAGCTATGTGATAATGACCAGATAATCTGTTTTTTTGTTGTGTTGATTGAAGGATAAATATTGGTCAGGACACCGGGGTTAATGCACCTACTCTTCTTCAAAATTGTGCCATGGGATTTTTACGTCCACTTGCGAGAGCAGATAGGGCCTCGATTTAACGTCTCATCCAAAAGGCGGCACCTCCGACAGTGAAGTGCTCCCTCAGCACTGCACTCAGCGTGTCAATCTAGATTTAGTTTTTGTGCTCAAGTCCCTGGAGAAAAGGATGAGAACTTTAAAATTGAGGCATTGCCGTACCAGGAGCCACTGTAAGTCTGCGAGTCCAGGAGAGCGCTGAGCACCTCGAGTCTCATCGCCAAGAGCATGCAGAAATCAAGCGTGCGGCAAACCAGTCCCACCCACCCCTCCCCTCAACGACTATCTGTCCCACCTGTGACAGAGGCTGTGGTTCTCGTATTGGACTGTTCAGCCACCTAAGAACTCATGTTAAGAGTGGAAGCAAGTCTTCCTCGATTCCAAGGGACTGCCTATGATGATGGGTGAACCAGACTTCGTGCGAGTTAGGATAATTGCTTAACTTTTTTGTATGAACTATCATCTATTAATAATTTGAGAGTTGGTTACTGTGCTATCTAATGTGTATATATGCCATGTAGGGTGGATGGTATACAGAATTCTCTTTCTGTCTTTCAAACACAATAATCATTGGTGCATCTTAATAAAGGCAGGCAAAGTGACCACTCCGAGATTATTTCAAGGGGCAAACTTGTTTTAAGCATATGACCTTTAAGTCCAGCATTTCGGAAGGGGTTGAAACCTAAATCCCTGTTGAATAATTAGGTGTTAGTTCCTGCTGTTAGAACATTTCAAGTATATTTGACCACCCAGAGTGAATTCTTATCTGATGCTGGCATTACCTTTCAACTTGATAGGGAATAGTCTTTGTGTATTACCTATGATCATCATAACATATGCACATCGAGAACAATCAGAGTTTAGAAGAAGGGAAATTGATTATTCTGGAACAGTGTTTCCAACGTAATGATTATCGTGTTAGTACATTTATTATTACTTATTGGACATGATCAACACTCGGATGATATTTTGAATATTCATTCCAGTTTTTTCTTGGGGATATCAGATTTGAAGCGTTATCTTTTATATAAATGAGTACTATAAAACTTCCCGGAACTGACTGATCAAATTGCTCAAAGTTGAGGAGTTAATACAAGCGGTTTAGAAATTTAACTCTAGCTACTTAATATATTTGAACTGCTAGAAGGAATTAGTCAAAGTACTTCATGAAACTGAATGTTTTGCTGGATTCCACACACTGAAACTCAGAAGCACAAATTAATTCCCCTCTACAGTTGGTATTCGTAGTTCAATGCTGTTGAATTGCTACTGTCATGAGATTTTTAGTAAATTCTCTCAACTGTGTAGGCAACATAAACTAAGAAGGATTAAAATGTATGTTAAGAGTAGCATATAGTTACTAGTGTGTATTTTATATAAAGTTTAATATTTCACTTAAACTGTCAGATACAAACGATTTACACAGATTATTCGACATTGTCAACGACTCTGAATTCAAACTGAGTTTGAATTCTTTACATGTGTGAGAGGAAGCCTATTCAACAGTATTTTAATGTGGGAAATGGCCCATGTAGCTTAATCAAGTTGAGCCTTTTGCTTACTCTATTGTTACAACACTGGGTAATATCCTGTATTAATGACTAGGCTGTGACTGGGTTCATTTGATGAGCAGCCAACAGATCTGATAATTGGGCTCTTCCGATTGGATCAAACGTGCTCACACATAATCATTTATTCATTGTCACCTGATGTGTGTTGTCTGTTCCCGCAAAGGGAAAAAAACTTGTTGCAACAATGAATGCCTTTGTTCCAAATATGTGAAGTTCCCAGCTGTTTCAGGAACCAGCTTGGAGGGTAGTTGTGCTGGAATAGTAGCAGAAAAGAAAATAGGTGTTTAGATGGGTTGTGATTTTTATTTTTCAAATGCAATGTTTACTCATTGATTTCAACTTTACTTTTGAAGATGTAAAGATTAGAAAAATGTAGTTCACCCTGAAATGGCATGCTCTGAGAAAGTAGTCCTGTTCTATAGATGGTAGCAGGTAAGTTCTGGTCAACTGTGAATCCTGTAATGTATGGAAATGAAGGGCAGTAGCATCTGTTTACTTTTATAGTCCTTGTGTTAAACGTGCTGTGTGTACAGTGAATTCAAATGTGCACTAATAAATCAAATACAAAGCTTTTTATAATTGTGAATTTGTTTTAGTTTATTCTGAAACTGAGGTTCATAAAAGGGAATGCCTTGCTATGGATTCTAAACCTGAACTTCAATTTTCCTTTCACCACACAGGTACAGTTATGTAATGCCCTTTTTTTGTTTAAAAAAAAAAAAATTCTTCAATTATAATTTTAAAATTAGCTTGTTTAAATTTTTCCTCTTTATTTTTCACTTGATCCCCCACCAGCTGTGGCTGAAAGGGAAGGCAGACAACCTGCTCCTAGGTTGCTATCAATGTTGGGTTTAGGTGTCTCTGGACGGCACTTGACTGAGTTTTATTTTCCCTACCCACAGGGAACTGTCTGGCTTCTTATGGGGATCTCACTTCGGCCATGTGGCTGAGATCAGGAGCACCATAGAATGGGTGGTCAAACAAGGAAATGGGTATGGTGGTTTAGCGATGATGGTATTCATGCAAAATCAAGTTGGTTATTTGTGGGCTAGTGTCAGATAAAATTACCATGAAACTTGTTATAAAAACCCAATTGGCTCACAACCCCCCCCCGCCCACCCCCACCTTCAGGGAGAAGAACCTGCCGCCTGTACTCAACCTCTTCTTGAGCAGTCCCCCGGAGTCGAGGATGACTTGCTTTCACACTTAAATGAGTTCTAGGGTGACTGATGAGACCAATGTGGGATTTACAGTCTCTGTCACAGGTGGGGCAGATGGTGGTTGGAAGGACAGATAGGTGGGCTGCTTGATTTGTTGTACGCTCCTTCCGCTCTCTGTACTTGGCTTCTGCGTGCTCCTGACGAAGAGACTCGACGTGTTCGGCACCTTCTCGAAGACCTCTCCTCCACTTTGAACGGTCTTGGGCCAGGGATTCCCAAGAATCAATGGGAATGTTACATTTTTTCAAGGAGGCTTTGAGGGTGTCCTTGAAGTGTTTTCTCTGCCCACCTGGGACTCGCTTGCCGTGATGTAGCACGGAATAGAGTGCTTGTTTCGGATGTCTAGTATTGGGCATGCAGACAATGTGGCTGATCCATAGGAGCTGATTGAGCGTGGTCAATGTCTCGATGCTGGGGATGTTGGCCTGAGAGAGAACCATGATATTGGTACGCCTATCCTGCCAGTGAATTTGCAGGATTTTGCAGAGGTAGCATTGATGGTACTTCTCCAGGTGCCTACTGTACATAGTCCATGTTTCTGAAGCATATAGGAAGACGGGTATCACTACTGCTCTGTAGACCATGAGCTTAGTGCCGGGTTTGAGATCCTGGTCTTTGAACACACTTCCTCAGGTGACCGAAGGCTGCACTGGCACACTGAAGGTGGTGTTGGACTTCGTCACCGATATCTGTCCTTGCTGATAGTAGACTCCCAAGGTATGGGAAGTCGTCCACATTGTCTAAGGTCTCGTCATGAATCTTGATAATCGGGGAGCAGTACTGTGTGGCGGGGACAGGTTTGTCTGGCAGATGTTTACTGTAAGGCCCAGTCTCTCGTACGCTTCAGTGAAGGTGTCAACGGTGGTTTGGAGTTCAGCCTCCGAGTGTGCGCAAACACAAGCGTCGTCTGCATAATGTAATTCAGTGACAGAGGATGGGACAATCTTGGATCTGGATTGGAGACGACAGAGATTGAACAATTTCCTGCTTGTCTTGTAGATTAACTCCACTCCAGTGAGGAGCTTGTTAAAGGTGAGATGAAGCATTGCAGCGAGGAAGAGTATTGGTGCGATGACACAGCTTTGCTTGACCCCGGTCTGCACTTGTATTGGTAAGAATGACGGCTTGCATGCCATCGTGAAGCAGGTGGAAGATGGTGACAAATTTGAGGACAGACGAATTTGAGGAGGACATGCCATAATCCCTCACAATTGACAGTGTTGAAGCCCTTTGTGAGGTCAAAGAAAGCCATGTACAGAGGTTGATGCTTCTCCCTACATTTTTCTTGGATTTGTTGCGTGGTGAAGATCATGTCCGTTGTGCCCCTTAGTGGACAGAATCCACATTGTGATTCTGGGAGGAGCTCTTCAGCCACTGGGAGGAGACGGTTGAAGAGGATTCAGGCGATGATTTTCCCTGTGACAGACAGCAGGGAAACTCCTCTGTAATTATTGCAATTAGACGTCATCTTTCTTGAAGATGGTCACGATTATGGCATCTCTAAGATCCCCTGGTATGCTCTCCTCCTCCCAGATAAGAGAGATGTGATCATGGATTCGTGGCAAGAGTACTTCTCCGCCATGCTTTAGTACTTCAGCGGGGATTCCATCTGCTCCTGAGGCCTTGTTGTTTTTTAGTTGTTGGATGGCCTTTTCAACCTCATACCGGGGCTGGGATTGTGCCGAGATGGTGGCGGGTAGCAGCTGTGGGATGGAGTCAAGGACACTCACGTCAAAGACAGTCTTGGTTAAGGAGATCTTCGAAGTGCTCCTTCCAGCGGGCACTGATGAACACCTCTCCATTCTTAGCTGTCAGTGGAATAGAACCTTGCGTGCTTGGGGCGTAGGTGGTCTTGACTGCACTAAAAAAAAAAATCCACGCCAATGTCTGACTTCAGCCCCACACTAAGTTATAAAAACAATCACGACTCAAGGAGCTGGCCCACCAACACCTTCTCCATGCAACGAAAGGTGGGCAATAAATTCAGCCATGGCGACATCCTGAGAACACACCATTTAAAAAGAATTCTCGCCATCTTCATACTGCCATTTTAATTAAAAACATTTTTTTAAACTCACTTTTATAAAGCTTTCATTCAACTATAATATATAGTAATTGCGTGATACATTGATTCCAGCAGAGTGTGGTGCTTGCACACTCTAAGCTGCCGTGTTATTCTGCTGACAGCTCTGCTGCAGCTTGGAAAATCGCAGGCGGCAGTCGCTGATTATCCATCCATCAACTCAAATAGAAAGAAATTCTTCAGCTACACATCCATGCTTTGCATATTTACAAGGAAGATGCTTGTAAATATTTCCCTTTTTAAATTGCCAGGTGTAATTATCATCCCATGTTCAGGCCATTAGTAATGTATGACTCTAATTAAATGAATAGAGCAATATTTTACTATTTGTTGCTTATAACACATTATTAGCATTAACTGCCATATGTTCAATTACCTACCCGGGTGCTTTTTTTTAATATGAAACTTCAATATTAAATACTATTATACCTATTGTGAATATAGTATTACTGACAGTCTGAGGTATTTGTTGTAATATTGCTTCCATATCCGTTTTCCATGAGAAATTAATTAATGCCGATAAAATAAAAGACAATGTTGCAAAGAGTCTTGCATAAAGAAATCTCCTTGCATGTCTATACAAATGCTGAATGCAAAACATCCATTTTATAACTTTATTACTTGTGTCTTATCTGAAATTAATTAACTGTCACTTGGAAAACCATGGGTAAATTAATGACAACGGACACGGATTTGTTAAAGGCAAGTCATGACTGACAAACTTGATTGAGTTCTTTGATGAGGTAACAGAGATGGTTGAATGAGGTGTTGTGCAGCTGATTTTGTGTATATAGACTTTCAAAAGGCATTTGATAAAGGGCCACATAATTGAAGCCCATGGGATTAAAGGAACAGTGGCAGTGTTGGTACAAAATTGGCTTGAGAGAGAAAGCAGAGAGTAGCGGTGAATGGCTATTTTTCAGACTGGAGGGAAGTATACAGTGGTGGTCCGCAGTGGTTAATATTAGGACCACTGCTCTTTTTGATCTTTATTAATGACCTGGACTTGGGGAACGGGAGGCATAATTTAAAAGTTGCAGAACACAAAACTTGGAAATGTAGTAAACATTAAGGAGGATAGTAGCAGACTTCAGGAGGACATAGAAGAGGAATGAAATGGGCAAACACATCGCAGATGGAATTTAATGCAGAAAAGTGAGAAGTGATGCATTTTGGTTGGAAGAATGAGGAGTGGCAATATAAAATAAATGGTTTGGTTTTAAATGGATTGCAGAAACAGAGATACCTTGGGATGTATGTACACAAATCTGTGATAGTGGCTATTGGAAAGCCATATGGGATCCATGACTTTATAAATAGAGGCAGAGTACAAAAATAAGGAAGTTATGCTAAACCTTTATAAATCACTGACTAGGCCTAGAGTATTGTGTCTAATTCTGGGTGCCACACTTTAGGAAGGATCTCAAAGCCTTGGAGAGACTGCAGAGGAGATTTACCAGACTGATACCAGGGACTTAAGTTATGTGGAAAGACCAGAGAAGCTGGGATTGTTCTAAGAGCAAAGAAAGTTAAGGAGAGATTTAAGAGGTGTTCAAAATTTGGTAGAGTTTTGATTGAGGAACAAAGGATAAACTGTTTCCATTGGCAGAAGGGTCAGGAACCAGAGGACACCAATTTAAAGTAATTGGCAAAAGGACCTGAGGGGAGATGAGAAATCTGTTTGTTTAGTTATTATAATTTGGAATGCAGATTCAATAGTAACTTTTAAAAGGAAACTGGACAAATACTGGAAAAGGAAAGGAAAACTATGTAGGACTGGGGAGGGGTGGAGAAAGTGAGGAAGTGGGAGCAATTTGTTAGCTCTTTTAAAGAGCTGGCACTGGCATGATGAACCGAATGGCCTCCTGTGCTGTTAAAATTCTGCAATTCTAGGAACTAAACCTATGTAATGCATAATAATACATCAGCTGCATAGTTCAGTGGCATTGTTGTGATATTAAATTCATTTTTGTCCAGTATTTTTTGGGGAGAGTTGGAAACATAACTTTGCCACTTCTCAGTCCAAAATGATATTTTGTTCTTGTATGAGTCTCCAACTTAAATTCCCCAGATTTCTGTCAAATATTAGGTCTGGTATTTCCTGGGTGGAGCCGTAAGCTAGTATGTGATTTAGCTGACAGCCGTGATACTTCTGTTTTGTATATGTCTCCAGGCTCCAAACATGTACGTTCACAATAGCAGCACTTGCAAATATCTGAACTGCAATTTTTTTCACATGTTACGAGATTTCAGTACTCACAACGTGCACCAAGCTAAATGCCACTGTGCTGAATGAAACATTCGTTCGGATTTTATTAAAAATTGGCAGAAGAGGTTGTACTGCAGTGACATTAAATTGTAGCAGTCTCTAACTAATCCCCCTGTAGTGAATAGAGTACAAAAGTACATTTTATTAACTGCACAATGCTGCATGAAACGCTCTTTGATTCTTTTCTCTAGTATCTGATTGCTCATGAAAATGGATTAGTATCAGTTGTTTGCTCGGGTTTCATTTTTTTTACCTAAATAAGCTGCAAAATCGGACTGAATACTGTACTGAAGGAATGATAATTTGCAGGTAGTCAAGTCAGTACCATTTCTCTCTTTGTGCCTGCAAATTTAAAAAATTGCAGCGTTCCGTGTCGTTGAAAGCATGACCCCGAGCTAATGCAAAACTTGTGTGCAACCTTACTGCTTTGAACTTGCCTGTCCTGTGTTTGTTTAAGCTGTCTATGTTCATATATCATCTGTATGGTATAAGAACTGTATAGTCTAGCAAAGTAATAATGGAGCCCAGCACCTTGAAATGCCCAAATTTAGCAATGCTTTAGACACTTTTTTTAGTAGTTTTTCATAATCTCTCAATGAAAATGTAGCAAATCTGAAACTTTCTCTCTCGGATGAGATACTGAAATGAATCTTAATTTTTTTTTACTCTACTTTAAAGATGGATTGATTTTTTTTAGTGGTACCAGACTTCTATTAAATATATAACCATTTCGCATTGGAGTACTTTAAAGAACACCATTCTTGACATTCGCCCAATAAAACTGTTTTTTGACCATTGCTTATCCCATTTAATGCTTTTTGCTTTAAACTGAATTGCAAGTTGCTTTGTGTCTGTCGAGTTCTATGTGGTGTTTAATACCACTGCATTTTTTAAATATATTACGAAGTGAAGCAAAATGATAGTGTTTTCCCTAAAAAGACAGCATCTCTTAAATTTCATAAATCTTGGATTATTCGACGTAACAGTGAAAATAAATCTGGACAGTTCATTGTGTTTTGTAAATCTAATCTTGTTTTAAACCATACATTTTGGTGTAAGATGTATTGTAATTTTATTAAAATATGTGCAAAATAAATGAGGATGCAAGTCTCTGAAAATAAAGCTGTTTGACTTGGTGGACTGTTATTCTTTTCCACAAGGGCACTGATTGCTGCCTCTGCCTTAATTAGATTGGATTCTGCAAGTTATCTGCATGTTGGGAAAGGTTATCTTTTAATTTGACAACACTCAACAACAGTAACTTGCATTTATATAGCTTCCCTAATATACAAAGATATCTTAGTGATTCGAAGATACCTGCGGGAAAATGGATGCTGGATTATTTTCATGTCTGGATTCGAATTCGTTATGGTAGTGTCATCATCGATTGTGTGGTTTTGTAACACTGAAGATGGTGAAAGAATGGTTTGTTTGGTTTACATTGTTTATTTCTATCGATTAATGGCCTGGATTTTGCTCTCTGCGACGAAGTTCACCTCGCTGACAGCTGCCCACAGACTTTTTGCAGGCCTGTCAGTGGAGATTTCTTCTAATCTGGTGCCTTTTCCAGCTCATGTCCTCTACAGGGGATCTGTGGCATGTGTAAGCAGGGCAGGCAACAGTGAGGTTCTTCAACAAATCAGACTGAAGAATCCTCACTGAGACACGCAGAATACAAACCAGGAAGTATAAAACAAGAAATATAAATTAGATTCAAATGATGTACTGAAAGCAAAATAAAAATTGGGAAATATAGCTGAGATTAAGGGGAAGAGATAAGAGACTGGCAGAAAGTTTAAAAAATATATAAACTGCAGCACTAATTTTCTTCAGAGCGAACGAGATTCCACACTTAAAATTAGTTTTTCAGGGCTAAAGAGTTTGTTCAGCAGTAATTATCACTTATCAAACCATTTAAAAACTCACTTCTGAATGCACCAGCATTTAGCCGTTTTTAATGTGGAACTAGTGGGCAATTGTAACAAGCTCACGTCATTGCAGTCATTTCACTGAGTCTATCGGCGAGGTCTGCAACAGCGCACACTGTGGAGGAACAGGATATTTCTGACTGCAGCTTTTGGATTTCCACGATTATGCACGTGCGTACTCCAGGAGTTGCTGTCAGATGTTCTCCCTTATAATGGTGAGCACTGATAGTCTTACTGTTATTCTGATCGCAAATTCTGGGCCCTTATGTAACCATTATAAGTACTTTAGATAATTTAGATTTATCATATTTAAATGTGCTGGCATGTGGAATCTTGCCTGCACTCCTGCACCATGAAAGAACATTAAACTATTTTCTGCTCTGAAAAATAGGTGGAATCATAGTGGGACATTGCAGTTCACCCTCAAACTTCTCCTTAATTATAGATTCCGATAACTTCCCCACAGCAGATGTTAGACTAACAAGTCTATGATTTCCTGGTTTATCTCTCTCACCTTTCTTAAATAACGGAGTTATATCATCAATTTTCCAATCTAAAGGGACATCACAGTCAAGCCCAGTTCTATATTTACCTGATGTTTACCCAGTGCACTTTCCAGCAAGAGTGTCTAGATTGCAATTGGGAAGGGAAAGCCTTGCTCATTTTCTTTTCTTTTCTTTCTCTCCCTAGTTGAGGGACACCAATTCCAATTGCATAAGAGCATAAGAAAATAATAAATAGTAGCAGGAGTAGGCCGTATGGCCCTCACGAGCCTGCACCGCCATTCAATAAAATCATGGCTGATCTGATCTTGGCCTCAACTCCACTTTCCTACCTGTTCCCCATAACCCTTAACTCTCCTATAGTTCAAGAATCTATCTATCAGCCTTGAATATATTCAATGACTAGGCCTTCACTGCTCTCTGGGGTAGAGAATGCCAAAGATTTACGATCCCTTATTCTGAAACTGTGCCTCCTAGTTCTAGATTCCCCCAGGAGGGGAAACATCCTCTCAGCATCTACCCTGTCAAGCCCCCTCAGAATCTTGTATGTTTCAATAAGATCATCTCTCATTCTTCTAAACTCTAATGAGTACAGGCCCAACCTGCTCAACCTTTCCTCATAAAACAACCCCTTCATCTCAGGAATCAACCGAGTGAACCTACTCTGAACGGTCTCCAATGCAAGTATATCCCTTCTTAAATAAGGAGCCCAAAACTGTATGCAGTACTCCAGATGTTGTCTCACCAATGTCCTGTACAGTTCTAGAAAGACTTCCCTACTTTTATACTCCATCCCCCTTGCAATAAAGGCCAACATTCCCTTCGCCTTCCTAATTACTTGCTGTACCCGCATGCTAAGTCTTTGTGTTTCATGTATGAGGACACCCAGATCCCCCTCTCCGCAGCATTCTGTAGTCTCTCCATTTAAATAATATTTTGCTCTTCTATTCTTTCTGCCAAAGTGGATACCTCACATTTTCCCAAATTATACTCCATCTGTCAAATTGTTGCCCACTTACTTAACCTATCTAAATCCCTTTGCAGACTCTTTATGTCCTCACAACTTGCTTTCCCACCTATCTTTGTATCATCAGCAAATTTGGCTACATTGCACTCGGTCCCTTCATCCAAGTCATTAATATAGATTGTAAATAGTTGAGGCCCCAGGACTGAGCCCTGTGGCATACCATTTGTTACAGTTTGCCAATCTGAGAATGACGCATTTCTCCCGACTCTGTTTTCTGTTAGTTAGCTAATCTTCTCTGCATGCTGATATATTGCCCCCCAACACCGTGAGCTCTTATCTTGTGCAGTAACTTTTTATCTGGCACCTTATTGAATGCCTTTTGGAAATCCAAATACACTACAACTGCTGTCCGTGACTAGTACATGTACGGGAAGTGCATCCACCTGCAGCACCTGACAGACCGCGTTGCGGCACTGGAACTGTGAGTGGATTTATTATGGAGCATCCACGATGCTGAGGATGCCGTGAACAATACGTTTCGTGAATTGGTCTTACCGCAGATAAAGGTTACACAGACAGATAGGGAATGGGTGACCAACAGGAAGAGCAGTGGAAGAAAGGTAGTGCAGGGGCCCCCTGCGGTCATCCCCCTGCAAAACAGATACACCGCTTTGGGTACTGTTGAGGGGGATGACTCATCAGGGGAGAGCAGCAGCAGCAGCCAAGTTCATGGCACCATGGGTGGCTCTGCTGCACAGGACGGCAGGAAAAACAGTGGGAGAGCAAAAGTGGTAGGGGATTCTATTGTAAGGGGAATAAATAGATGTTTCTGCAGCCGCAACCGAGACTCCAGGATGGTATGTTGCCTCCATGGTGCAAGGGTCAAGGATGGCTTGGAGCGGATGCAGGACATTTTGAAGAGGTAAGGTGAACAACCAGTTGTCGTGGTGCATACAGGTACCAACGATATAGGTTTAAAAAAAAGGGATGAGGTTCTACAAGACAAATTTAGGGAGCTAGGAGCTAAATTAAAAAGTAGGACCTCGAAAGTAGTAATCTCAGATTGCTACCAGTGCCACGTGTTAGTCAGAGCAGGAATCGCAGGATAGCTCAGATGAATACATGGCTTGAGGAGTGGTGCAGAAGGGAGGGATTCAACTTCCTGGGACATTGGAACCGGTTCGTGGGGAGGTGGGACCAGTACGAACCGGATGGTCTGCACCTGGGTAGGACTGGAATCAATGTCCCAGGGGGAGTGTTTGCTAGTGCTTTCGGGGAGGTGTTAAACTAATATGGCAGGTGGATGGGAACCTATGCAGGGAGACAGAGGGAAGTAGAATGGGGACAGAAGCAAAAGATAGAAAGAAGCAAAGTAAAATGGAGGGCAGAGAAACCCAAAGCAAAAAACAAAAAGGGCCACATTAGAGCAACATTCTAAAGGGGCAAAGAGTGTTAAAAAGACAATCCTGAAAGCTCTGTGCCTCAATGCGAGGAGTATTCGGAATAAGGTGGACGAATTAACTGTGCAAATAGCAGTTCACGACTATGATGTAATTGGCATCACGGAAACATGGCTCCAGGGTGACCAAGGCTGGGAACTCGACATCCAGGATATTCAACATTTAGGAAGGATAGACAGAAAGGAAAAGGAGGTGGGGGGTTGGCGTTGCTGGTTAAAGAGGAAATTAATGCAATAGTAGGGAAGGACATTAGCTTGGATAATGTGGAATCGGTATGGGTAGAGCTGCAGAATTCCAAAGGGCAGAAAACGCTAGTGGGAGTTGTGTACAGACCACCAAACAGTAGTAGTGAGGTTGGGGACAGCATCAAACAAGAAATTAGGGATGCGTGCAATAAAGGTACAGTTATCATGGGTGACTTTAATCTACATATTGATTGGGCGTTGGAGGAGGATTTCCTGGAGTGTATTAGGGCTGGTTTTCTGGACCATTATGTCGAGGAACCAACTAGAGGGCTGGCCATCCTCGACTAGGTGATGTGCAATGAGAAAGGACTAATTAGCAGTCTTGTTGTGCGAGGCCCCTTGGGGAAGAGTGACCATAATATGGTAGAATTCTTTATTAAGATGGAGAATGACACAGTTAATTCAGAGACTAGGGTCCTGAACTTAAGGAAAGGTAACTTCGATGGTATGAGACGTGAATTGGCTAGAATATAGACTGGCGAGTGATACTTAAAGGGTTGATGGTGGATAGGCAATGCCAAACATTTAAAGATCACATGGATGAACTTCAACAATTGTACATCGCTGTCTGGAGTAAAAATAAAATGGGGAAAGTGGCTCAACCGTTGCTAACGAGGGAAATTAAGGATAGTGTTAAATCCAAGGAAGAGGCATATAAATTGGCCAGAAATAGCAGCAAACCTGAGGACTGGGAGAATTTTGTAATACAGCAGCAGAGGACAAAGGGTTTAATTAGGAGGGTGAAAATAGAGTATGAGAGGAAGCTTGCTGGGAACATAAAAACTGGCTGCAAAAGCTTCTATAGATATGTGAAGAGAAAAAGATTAGTGAAAACAAACGTAGGTCCCTTGCAGTCAGATTGAGGTGAATTTATAATGACGAACAAAGAAATAGCTGACCAGTTAAACAAATACTTTGATCTGTCTTCACGAAGGAAGACACAAATAACCTTCTGCAAAATACTAGGGAACTGAGGGTCTAGTGAGAAGGAGGGACTGAAGGAAATCCTTATTAGGCGAGAAATTGTGTTCGCGAAATTGATGAGATTGAAGGCCGATAAATCTCCAGGGCCTGATAGTCTGCATCCCAGGGAGGTAGCCCTAGAAACAGTGGCTGCATTGGTGATCATTTTCTTAGTCTTATCGACTCTCGATCGGTTCCTATTGCCTGGAGGGTAGCTAATGTAACACCACTTTTTAAGAAAGGAGGGAGAGAGAAAACGGGTACTTATAGACCAGTTAACCTGACATCAGTAATGGGGAAAATGTTGGAATCAATTATTAAAGATGAAATAGCAGCACATTTGAAAAGCAGTGACAGGAGGGCAGGAAAAAGAGTGGGAGGGCGATAGTGATAGGGGATTCAATTCTAAGGGGAATAGATAGGCGTTTCTGCGGCCGCAACCAAGACTCTAGGATGGTATGTTGCCTCCTTGGTGCAAGTGTCAAGGATGTCTCGGACCGGGTGCAGGGCATTCTGAAAAGGGAGGGTGAACAGCCAGTTGTCGTGGTGCATATAGGTACCAACGATATCGGTAAAAAAACGGGATGAGGTCCTACGAGACGAATTTAGGGAGCTAAATTAAAAAGTAGGACCTCAAAAGCAGTAATCTCAGGATTGCTACCAGTGCCACGTGCTAGTCAGAGTAGGAATCGCAAGATAGCTCAGATGAATATGTGGCTTGAGGAGTGGTGCAGAAGGGAGGGATTCAAATTCTTGGGGCATTGGAACCGATTCTGGGGGAGGTGGGACCAGTTCAAGCTGGACGGTCTGCAGCTGGGCAGGACCGCAACCAATGTCCTCGGGGAAATGTTTGCTAGTGCTGTTGAGGAGAAGTTAAACTAATATGGCAGGGGGATGGGAACCTATGCAGGGAGGCAGAGGAAAATAAAAGGGAGACAGAGGCAAAAGATAGAAAGGAGAAGAGTAAAAATGGAGGGCAGAGAAACCCAAGGCAAAAAACAAAAAGGACCACATTGCAGCAAAATTCTAAAGGGGCAAAGTGTGTTTAAAAAGACAAGCTTGAAGGCTCTGTGCCTTAATGCGAGGAGTATTCGGAATAAGGTGGATGAATTAACTGCGCAGATAGTAGTTAACGGGTATGATGTAATTGGCATCACAGAGACATGGCTCCAGGGTGACCAAGGCTGGGAACTCAACATCCAGGGGTATTCAACATTTAGGAAAGATAGACAGAAAGGAAAAGGAGGCGGGGTGGCATTGCTGGTTAAAGAGGAAATTAATGCATTAGTAAGGAGGGACATTGGCTTGGATCATGTGGAATCGGTATGGGTGGAGCTACGGAAAACCAAAGGGCAGTAAACGCTAGTGGGAGTTGTGTACAGACCACCACTTTTACTCTTCTCCTTTCTATCTTTTGCCTCTGTCTCCCTTTTATTTTCCTCTGCCTCCCTGCATAGGTTCCCACCCCCCTGCCATATTAGTTTAACTCCTCCCCAACAGCACTAGCAAACATTCCCCCTAGAACATTGGTTGTGGTCCTGACCAGGTGCAGACCGTCCAGCTTGAACTGGTCGCACCTCCCCCAGAATCTGTTCCAATGCCCCAAGAAGTAGTGAGTTTGGGGACAGTATCAAACAAGAAATAAAGGATGTGTGCAATAAAGGTACAGCAGTTATCATGGGCAACTTTAATTTATATATAGATTGGGCTGACCAAACTGGTAGCAATGCGGTGAAGGAGGATTTCCTAGAGTGTATTAGGGATGGTTTTTTTGACCAATATGTCGAGGAACCAACTAGACAGCTGGCCATTCTAGACTGGGTGATGTATAATGAGAAGGGACTAATTAGCAATCTTGTGCGAGGCCCCTTGGGGAAGAGTGACCATAATATGGTAGAATTCTTTATTAAGATGGAGAGTGACACATTTAATTCAGAAACTAAGATCCTGAACTTAAGGAAAGCTAACTTCGACGGCATGAGGCGTGAATTGGCTAAAATAGACTGGCAAATGATACTTAAAGGGTTGACGGTGGGTAGGCAATGGCAAACATTTATAGATCACATGGATGAACTTCAACAAGTGTACATCCCTGTCTGGAGTAAAAACAAAACAGGGACGTTGGCTCAACCGTGGCTAACAAGGGAAATTAAGGATAGTATTAAATCCAAGGAAGAGGCATATAAATTGGCCAGAAAAAGCAGCAAACCTGAGGACTGGGAGAAATTTAGAATTCAGCAGAGGAGGACAAAGGGTTTAATTAGTAGGGGGGGAAGTAGAGTATGAGAGGAATTGCCGGGAACATAAAAACCGACTGCAAAAGCTTCTATGTGAAGAGAAAAAGATTAGTGAAGACAAACATAGGTCCCTTGCAGTCGGACTCAGGTGAAATTATAATGGGGAACAAAGAAATGGCAGATCAATTGAAGATATACTTTGGTTCTGTCTTCACGAAGGAAGACACAAAAAACCTTCCGGAGGTACTGGGGGACCGAGGGTCTAGTGAGAAGGAGGAACTGAAGGATATCCTTATTAGGCGGGAAATTGTGTTGGGGAAATTGATGGGATTGAAGGCTGATAAATCCCCGGGGCCTGATTGTCTGCATCCCAGAGTACTTAGGGAAGTGGCCCCAGAAATAGTGGATGCATTGGTGATCATTTTCCAACAGTCAATCGACTCTGGAGCAGTTCCTATGGACTGGAGGGTAGCTAATGTAACACCACTTTTTAAGAAAGGAGGGAGAGAGAAAACGGGTAATTATAGACCGACCGGTTAGCCTGACATCAGTAGTGGGGAAAATGTTGGAATCAACTGTTAAAGATGAAATAGCAGCACATTTGCAGAGCAGTGACAGGATTGGTCCAAGTCAGCATAGATTTTTGATGCCTGACAAATCTTCTGGAATTTTTTGGAGGATGTAACTAGTAGAGTGGACAAGGGAGAATCAATTGATGTGGTGTATTTGGACTTTCAAAAGGCCTTTGACAAGGTCCCACATAAGAGATTGGTGTGCAAAATCAAAGCACATGGTATTGGGGGTAATGTACTGACGTGGACAGAGAATTAGTTGGCAGACAGGAAGCAGAGAGTCGGGATAAACTGGTCCTTTTCGGAATGGGAGGCAGTGACTCGTGGAGTGCCGCAGGGATCAGTGCTGGGACCCCAGCTCTTTACAATATATATTAATGGTTTGGATGAAGGAATTGAGTGTAAGATCTCCAAGTTTGCAGATGACACTAAACTGGGTGGTGGTGTGAGCTGCGAGGAGGATGCTAAGAGGCTGCAGGGTGATTTGGACAGGTTAGGTGAGTGGGCAAATGCATGGCAGATGCAGTATAATGTGGATAAATGTGAGGTTATCCACTTTGGTGGCAAAAACACGAAGGCAGAATATTATCTGAATGGCGGCAGATTAGGAAAAGGGAAGGTGCAACGAGACGTGAGTGTCATGATTCATCAGTTATTGAAAGTTGGCATGAAGGTGCAGCAGGCGGTGAATGGTATGTTGGTCATCATAGCTGGGGGATTTGAGTATAGGAGCAGGGAGGTCTTACTGCAGTTGTACAGGACCTTGGTGAGGCCTCACCTGGAATATTGTGTTCAGTTTTGGTCTCCTAATCTGAGGAAGGACGTTCTTGCTATTGAGGGAGTGCAGCGAAGGTTTACCAGACTGATTCCAGGGATGGCTGGACTGACATATGAGGAGAGCCTGGATCAACCAGGCCTTTATACACTGGAGTTTCGAAGGATAAGAGGGGATCTCATTGAAACACACAAGATTCTGACGGGACGGGACGGGACAGGTTAGATGTGGGACGAATGTTCCCGATGTTGGGGAAGTCCAGAACCAGGTGACACAGTCTTGGGATAAGGAGTAGGCCATATAGGACTGAGATGAGAAGAAACTTCTTCACGTAGAGTTGTTAACCTTTGGAATTCCCTGCCACAGAGAGTTGTTGATGCCAGTTCATTTGATATAAACATAGAAACATAGAAAATAGGTGCAGGAGTAGGCCATTCGGCCCTTCTAGCCTGCACCGCCATTCAATGAGTTCATGGCTGAACATGCAACTTCAGTACCCCCTTCCTGCTTTCTCGCCATACCTCTTGATCCCCAAGAGGGAGTTAGATATGGCCCTTATGGCTCAAGGGATCAAGGGGTAAGGAGAGAAAGCAGGAAAGGGGTACTGAGGTGAATGATCAGCGATGATCTTATTGAATGGCAGTGCAGGCTCGAAGGGCTGAATGGCCTACTCCTGCACTTATTTTCTATGTTTCTATGTTTACTGGTTCCCCTTTATCCACCCTGCTCGTTACATCCTCAAATAAGTCTAATAAATTTGCCAAACACGATTTCCCTTTCATAAAACTATGTTGACTCTGCTTGATTGTATTTTGATTTTCTTCATGTCCTGCTACTACTTCCTTAATAATGTAGTGCAGGTTGTACCATCTGTACTGCCATCTCAGCTAACTTAGCACAGTCTAGGGACAGAACCTGGCTGTTTTGTAGTTTTAAGTGACCACCTACCATCCTGGGCAGTATATTCGCCCATTTAAGTCATCAGGAAGCAGTTTTCTCTTTTAAAATATTTATTTGTGCAGGCATTTGCTTCTCATTTAAAGCTGTGACTGAATAATCACAAGGCATGGTTTAACAAAAATAAACGTGGAGTATGATTATATTTTAATTTCCATCACTAATTCTTCAGTTAAATCTGTGATCCTTATGTTGGCAAAAGAGTATTAATAGCATATGCCAGTCTGAGGTAAAATGGTTACTGGTGTCCGAACCAAAAGATTAATTGCTCTGCAACCACTTAATTTCTTGGATACAGTTATAAAAATTGTCCCTTGGCATTTCTCTATCAGCGCAGTGGATTTTATTATGTCAACTACAATAGTATTGAAGACAGCATTTGAAGGAAATTACAAACACCATGGCTTCAATGTAAATTAATCCCCAGAGAGTTTTCTTCATTTAATCGGATTTATTGTGAGTAAGGTGGAGATTAATTCTTAAGTGATTGAAACAAGATAACAGCCAGATGGTGGCTGAACCAGTTAATGCATGTTCCATAAAAGGAATTGGGAAGTCCAAAAAATCTCAAATTTTAATGCAAGTCAACACTGTACTTAAGTTATGGTGAATATTCCGATGTGACATTTCCGCTAGAATGCCATTATTGAACTAAAATTACATTTCTCTTAGCAACGAGCTAGCCACTGATCTAAGCTGTATTATTTTGATTTGTTGGTTTTACCCTTTTGCTTGTGGGTGCTTTAATGGAAATTGGCTAACAGGATTCATACTAAATTGAGCAGAAGTATTTTCTCCCTGTACACTCTCCTCTTTTAATCTTTCCTGAAGGCACTGATGCTAGCATCTTGTTCCATGGCTGCCAACCATCCTCTGGCATCTTATCCAATGTGTTTTCATGTCCATGTCTAGACAGTGAATGACAATCTCCCACAATAGCAAAAGATGCTATCACAACCAAGATTGATTCTGTCCTGTTCAAAAAACAGAATCGAGTGTGTTTCTTGTATCTTGGTCTATATTCTTCCCTCAGCAAATAACACCCAAAACAGATTAACTTGTTCATCTCATTAGTTGTTTGTGTACAGTTGGCTGCCACATTTTAATACCTAACTTTTGTATAGTGAATTGGATCTGAAACACGTTGGAACATCCTGACGATGTGGCAAGTCAATATATAAATGTATACACCTTCTTCATTCCTTCCCCTCGAGGTGCTTAAGCCAATTGTCTCATCTTTGCTACTTTGTGACCTATGACTTTACTGGTTTGTACATCTGGGTGGTACATTTACTACTAAATCATTGAAGGAGCTCAAAAAAGTTTTGGGGCCAAATCTTCATTTTACACATCTATGTGTTATGTTTTGTAGTTGGTACAACAATCCACAAATAGTCCTTTTGCAAAGCCCACCATAGTAACTGTTGAGTGTATGAGGTGATACCTAGAACTATGCATGTCTGCTTTCAAAACTTCCATTAATTATTTCATATGTTTTTAATAAATCTAGCTACCCTCATACAACAGAGTAATGAAAGAAATCTGTCCTATTTTCTCCCAATGAATATTAGAGTCAAGTGCTAAATTATCTTGATTTATGTATGTAAACCCTCTTTGAAGATGGGCACATATAAAATGAAGGGAGTGTCTATCCTGTATTTTATTGAAATGCACTCTGGTTGAAGAATGCATCTTTATTACCCATTTTTGTACCTATTACTAGAGCATGATTTAATGATTTTGATTTTAGGTGCAAGTGTGTTGCCTTGAAATTATCTGTCCTCCTTACTATGAAATCGAGGGGGATGATTTTAAATTTGATGCATTGGGGGACAGGCAGCCAATGTCAGTCAGTGAGTACAGGGGTGTGCAGGCTTTAGTGCGAGTTAGGATATGAGCAGCAACAATTTGGATGAGCTCAATTTTATGGAGAATAACAGGTTTGCCAGGGGAGCATTGGAATAATCAAGTTGGGAGGCGACAAAGGCCTGGATCAGGGTTTTGACAGCTGAAGGACCTAGGCGTCAGCAGAGTGGGATGATGCAGAGATGCTAATAGGCGTTCTTTCTGATGGAAAGGATATGAGGTTGGAAGCATGGCTCCGGGTCCATTAGGATGTCGGGGTTGCACACAGTTTGATTCAACCTGTGACCGTGGCAAGGTAGGGGGATGGAATCAGTGCGGAGTTTGTGGCAGGCTGAAGATGATTGCTTTCGTCTTCCACTATTTAACTAGAGGATGTTGCGGCTCATCCAGGACTGTATTTTCGGGAAGCAGACTGACAACACGGATACAGTGGAGGATCTGAGGTTGTGGAGAAGTTGAGCTGTGCGCCTCACCCATATCTTTGGATGATGTTGGGAAGTGGCATCATGCAGATGAGGAAGCAGAGGGGCACAAATATAGATCCTTCGAGGACTCCAGAGGTAATTGCATGAGCGGGGAAAGAAGCCATTGATCGAGCTGCTCTGACTATGATTGAATCGGTAAAAATGGAACCAAGCAAGGCCAGTCCCACTGAGCTGGAGATGGAGGAGAGACAGTGGTGGAGGATTTCAACTGGATCAAAGGCTGCAGAGAGGTTAATATGGAAAAAGGAGGGATAGTGTACCATGGTCACAGTCACCAATATGAGACTTTGATTAGGGCTGCTTCAGTGCTCTGGCAGGGACAGAAACCTGATTGGAGAGATTTGAACATGGAGTTGCAGGAAAGATGTGGATAGATTTGGAGGACGACATCACATTCAGGGACTTTGGAGATCGTGCAGTAGTTTGGAGAACAAAGGGGTCAAAGTTGGATTTTATGAGGAGGGGATGATGATGGTTTTGAAAGGGATAGGTCAGTATCTGAGGTGAGGAACCATTTACAATGCCTGATAGTAAGGGAGCTAGGAGTGGAACTGAGTGAACAGAAGTTCGTGTGAATGGAGTTGAGAGCAGGAGGTGGCTTTCATGAACAAGATCAGCTCCAAGAGGGCATCAGGGGAGATAGAAGAGAAGTTTGGCTTGGCGAGCTGCTCATATCCTAACTCGCACTAAAGCCTGCACACCCCTGTACTCACTGACTTACATTGGCTGCCTGTCCCACAATGCATCAAATTTAAAATCATCCCCCTCGATTTCATAGTAAGGAGGACAGATAATTCCAAAATTGGTCTCGATTTTGGTGACAAAGAAGCCTTTGAGATCGTCATACTTTTTGGAGGTAAGTGCATCAGTGGCAAGGCACCGAACAAAGAAGCCATGTTGTTGTCTTAGCAGTCTAGGATGAGCCTGGAGTAATTAATAATTTTGGCAAGGAAGAACAAGGTCCGAAAGTGCTTGATGTGGTCCAGCCAAATTAGGCAATAGATGGTTCTACCAATTCTGCAGCAGGTCCACTCAGGTCTGTGCTCCTTGGATTTGAGGGATGAAGATGGGTAGCATATCAAGGAATGACCAGTATGGAAGAGAGCAATGGTTTTACTGGAGACAATGCCATCAGAGGTACAGATTAAGGAATGTTTGACCAGATCAACAGCTGCAGAAGTATCATGGCAAATGGCGGGCCAAAGGCTAGAGGTTCAAAGTGCAGTTGTAAGTGACTTGGAGTAGAGTTTTTTTTACAAGGGCGAATGAAGAAAGAAGTGGGGTTGGAAGGGAGTAGTTGGATGTGAATAGTAATGGATACACATAAGTGGTCGAAGATGGCCTTGTCTGTGATCAAGGTGATGGGAGTAGAGAGGCTATGTGAGATGACAAAGTAGAGGGTATGGCTGTGAATGTGTGTAAAAGAGTTTATATGGAGAGAGAATTTAAGGGTCAGACAGGAGGGTAGTGAAATCAGAGGAAAGAGGGCAACGCAAGTTGAGATGGAGATTGAAATCACCAAGGATAAGAGGTTACTAAGTGCTGAGACTGGAGGAAGACAAGGAGGAAGGCTATCTCTGGGAGGAGCTCAGTTTAAGTGATGCCTATGCTGGATCAGTATTTGCCCTGAAGAAGAATTTAAGCAAAAGAAGGGTGCTTAAGTTGCATGTTTCACTCTAGCTTTGTACTGTTGCTTACAAATACACTTGACAAGCAAGAGAAAATAGAAATTACCTTTTGACTTTGAGTTTCTTGTGCACAAGGTGTTTAAACCAGTATCTTCCCCAACGGCATTTGAATGTACTGTGTGATTTCAAGAAATTCTTCTCATAAATCTTCCCTGTTGGACACATAACTACTGGGCCGACTGGGTATCAAGCCATAAAAGGAGATTGTGATTCTTTCTGAGGGCTGGTTGTTCTTTCAAACATGAATTTCTGCTCGATGCATTTTAACTGAACAATATTTCCTCACCATGACATTAGGCCTACAGTGAAGTTACAGTTTATCATAAAAGTACTTTTCTTGCTGTGTTGCAACCGTTTTGAGTTAAAAATATTAACTTTGTAGCAATTATGCTCTTGGAAATTTTAGTGTGCAAAAGCAAAGGACAGTTGTTACTGCAGGAGTGCCTACCGGCAATGGAATTATCAAGTGTATATATTGGTGTTGGATGTTTCTCAGATACTTGCGTATAAAGTAAGGTAGGATAGTGAATATCTCTTAACTACTTTGCTGTATCTACAATGTGCTTTGATGGTTTAATTTATAATGAGCTGGAAATTCTATTCTCTCAATTTCTATAGTAAAATGCTTCTTAATGGTGGAAAGTTATGCAAACCCTCAAACTTGTTGAAGGCTCATCTTAATGTTTGTGTAAATTATGTTTCATCTGTCGCCCAGCAAATGAGTGCGCCTTCACTGTAATGTCTTTTGTGGATACTGTCCACGTGAGACAATGGTGCCGAAAGTGCCATATAACACTGCCAGCCTGTGGGTTGGCATTGGTAAAAGTGAGGTGGCGTGGCATTATGTTGGTTCTGAAATGTCAGCAAGCAGTTTTCTTTTTCTTTTTGAATTGAAACTAAAATGGCCTCTAGGGCCAGCGTTTAGTTTTTACTGATTTGAAAAGAGCAGATTGTCCTGTGAGCTCTTGTCACTGGGCGTCAGAGGCTCGCGAACACAGCTCCCGGCATTTTGAATGCACCTGCGTGAAGCGTTGCCAGTCCCCACCCCACAGGAAGCCAACCTGCGTGTAACTGCAGCTCTCTGCTCACATCGTCTCACGTGCTGTTGGAACTGCATCGGTAAATGCAGAATAAAGACAGCATTGGAGAGCTGAGCCTGTGGATTTCTTAAAGCTGCCTTGGGTAATGATTATTCACTTGAAAAATTCCAACATTACTCCTGTCATATGGTCAGAAAAGCTGCTTATGCGAATTATTTATTAATTTCTTGAACTGGGCCAGTATTTTTTTTGCCTTGGCAAGATATTTAATTGCTGTATAATTCTATTTCTTGCTGTATAATTAACCCTGTGATTCCAGTCTCTTTTTAAAAATTCTAAACCATCATATATAAGTTGATGTACGGTCTTTCAGCTTCAGATATTTCTGTTCAGAACTAAAGGAAAATGTGAAGCAGCAGCATTGGCTTATGTAGTGCTCCAGGATGCCATTCCTCAAGGTTGTGAATTAAGTGGTTATTGTGAGCCTGTCACACTATGCAAATATGATCATTCTTGCCACTGCAGTTTTTTAAGGTTTCTTTCAGCCTTCAAATAGAAGAAAAATGTGAGCAGAATGTGGTGCATGCAATACGTTATCCAGAAACTAACATTACAGACTTGGAGTGTATTTCTTAGTCATTCAGATAAGAACAATTCTTTGCCTCCCCTCCACTTTAAATATGGCAGTAGGTTCACCCATCTCCCCCACCCCAAAAATTCAACCCTGGTCAGCTAGGTAAGGTTGCTACTTTTTGTCAGCTGCTTTTAGTAAAGGTGTCTGCCTTGTCCTTCCAAAAAACATGCCCGGACAAAAATGCATGAGAATGGCAGCTCTATGGCAACTTTAAGTGTAGGATAACAGGATTTTAGTTATATTAAGTGAAAGAAAAACAAGGGATGGAATGGGGCCGCTGAAAATGGGCTGGGATGAGGGCATCACAATGATGCTACACAGGCTGTATAGTTCAGCCTACTCATTGGCTACAAGGAGGAGACAGATAACTTATTTGATCTGGGAAGGGAACTAGAGAGTGTTGCAGATAGTGTTAATTCATTCAAATGGAAATTAAATAGATATCTTTCAGAAAATAATATTTTGGAATACAGTACAGGGGATATATGAGTAACTTGAAATATGACATATGGTAAGTGTAGCATGCTTGAGAGGAACATGTGACCTATAGTTCCTAAAGCTTTACACCACTGGGAATTTGCCTCGCCTCATGTCTGTTAGTGACAATTGATAGGAGGTGGGTGGGGTGGCTTGACCCATCCACCTCCACGGAGGTGTGTGGGGGGCCTGACCCATCCACCTCCATGGCACGAACCTGGTATTGCAGTACTTCCAGGAACGGTGCAGTGGCTCTAGGCCTTTTGGCTAAGAGCATTGGCGCAGAGTGATCCTTGGCGTGTGCAAGGTGACCTCTGGCGTTTGTGATTTGACAAAGAATTGGAAAGATTGGCTACGAATTAAAAAAAAAAATTGATAGAGATTTATTGCCACTGTTCATCAACATCTCTGTTATTGTTGCAACGTGTAACTACCAGGAAGGTAGAAGGTGAACTAGAATGACCTTGGGCTTGTCTCCAGTAATTCCTATGGTCTTCTGTTCTATATTGTTGCTGCTAGTGCCTCTGGCAGCTAAGAAATCCTGGGTGTCATGAGCTGCCATTTTATTTAGGTGCTGAACTCGAGTTTTTGCATTCTGACCTGTGTTGACCTTCCTCAGTGTTTGCTGGCAGAAATGTAATGTCATTCCAGATGGCTCAGCCGGTGTAGCCAATGAGTAGGCTGAACTATACAGACCATGAAACTCCCAGACTTGATCTGTGGTCAGTAAAGAAAATAAGAAAGACTTGCATTTATATAGCGCCTTTCACAACCTCAGGATGTCCCAAACTGCTTTACAACCAATTATGTACTTTTGAAATGTAGTCACTTTTGTAATGTAGGGAAACGCAGCAGTCAATTTACATATAGCTCGGTTTTACCATCAACAATGAGGTAAATTACCAGATAATCTGTTTTTAGTGATATTGGTTGAGGTATAAATATTGGTCAGGTCTTCCCTGGTCTTTGCATCGTGCCATTACTTCCACCCGAGAGAGCAGACGAGGCTTCGGTTTAATGTCTCATCTGAAAGACGGCACCTCCGGCAGTGCAGTACTTCCTCAGTATAGCTTAATAATGCCATAACAAAAAGAAAACAAAGCACTGGAGTTCATTTTTAAAGGGCTAGAATTGAAAAGCAGACACGTTATGCTCAACTTGTATAGAACCACATTTGGAGTGTACTGTGCATAGTTCTGGTCTCCATATTATAAAAATCATGTAGTGGTACTTGAGAAGGTGCAAAAAAGAGTCACAATGATCATGCCAGAACCTATCAGGAAAGATTGAAAGGGTTTGATAGAGTAGACGCAGAGAAAATGTTCCCACTTGTGGGTGAGACCAAAACTACGGGCCATAAATATAAAATAGTTACGAATAAATCAGGAGAAACTTCTTTAAGCAGATAGTAGTTAGAATGTGGAACTCCCTACCGCATGGCGAATAACATAGATGCATTCATGGGGAAGATAGATAAGTACACGAGGGAGAAAGGAATAGAAGGATATGGTGATAGGGTTAGATGAAGAAGGGTGGGAGGAGGCTTGTGTGGAGCATAAACACCAGCATGGACCATTTGGGACAAATGGCCTGATTCTGTGCTGTACATTCTATGTAATTCAGAGTGCCAGCAGATACAACCCAGAGAAAGCAATTCCGTAAGACAGACTTGACTATGTCAATTTGAATTCATGCAAAATACCTATCGGCGGCAGCAATAAAGAATGTTAAAACAGGAATAACCAGTTTGTTTTGAGTGTCAAACAAACAATGAGGAAGTTTCATCTAAAAATTCTACTTTCGATGATACTCACCTGAGAAATGGGTGGCTGGCAGTAGAAGATTGAGGACAAGGGAACCTTGGATGCCCAGGGTGCATCCGATGCAATTTTTAGGCAGGCCTTTAAATGGGTGCACAGCATGCCCACCTGAAATGGGCAGGAGACAGCTTGCATATTCAGATTGGAATCCTGTGCCCTCTAGCACCCTATTTGCATTTTTCAGATGCAAATGGGTAGACTGTGTGCTGCGTACAATCCGCCCATTTGCACCAGGTGGTGTACGGCCTAACCAGCTGTCCTTAATGGGACCCGCTTCAGGAAAAGGTCAAACTTGTTTTGGGGGGGTGGAATTTTGTGTGGTCCGGAGAGCAGGATTTGGGTCTCCACCCCATCGCCTTTAATAATCACTTCCAGCTCAGCTCGCCCCATGAAGCCCCTGCATTTCCTGCCGCTGTGTATGGCGAGCTACCCGCTCGCACTCATTGAGCTCTCGGCAGCTCACCTGTATTTTGTTGGTGATACCCGAACCTGAAAATGATCCATGCCTCTCGACGTTGGCTTCGGGCAGGCAGCACAGGCAGTCTGTCAACTTCATGTCCATTTTGGGCAGACATTGAAAATCCTCCACCCCCTCACTTCTCTGACATATGCTGAAACATCAACCCGTCTTTTTGCCTTCCAGACTCCAGTGTACCTACTGTGTATATCCAGTGTGCTTTGTTGTTGCTTTTGCAGTTATTGCACATGTGTTTGTTAACGTTACCATTCATTCTGAAGGCTTCTCCGAGTTGGCAGCCTGCCGTTTTGGGATAATAAAGTTGCACTCTTCGTGTGAAGTTGTTTGTTTTGTTAGCCAGCAACAGTTGTAGTTTAATAAATGCACATCTGTTGCAGTGCAAGCTCAACAGTTTTGCTGTGATTATTTTTCAGATTTTTTTCCAATGAGTATATACTTTAGTCCTTAATGAATTGAAGGAATGGAATGATGATAAATTTGTTACAGATTTCCATTGTATACATAAGAATATTTTATTGTCCACAAGCATTTGAGTAATTTCCATATCCATCAATTGACTACATTCCAAACAAGTTTTGTTCTTTCCAATTATTTTTTAGTTCAAAAACCAGGCATTTGTCCAGCACAGCGATTTATTAATACAGTCAGTCGTACCACTTACTGATTTTATTGGGCTTTGACAAGCATTGTTTAACAATCAATTTTTCAAGATACAAGCCTTCCGTTACACTTCTTGTACTCCAATTGATTGTGATCCCTTGGTGATGTGGCAACGCACAAGTTAAATGGCCTAATAGCTGCTAATTCTACAGAGCAGTTGTCCCAGCTCATTCATTATCCAATCTGTCCATATCTTCCCTAAATTTTTGTAATGGAGTTGTAAACATTGCTGTGCTTTTGCGTCCTTGTATTGACTGTCCCAGGCTGAAAATTTTGCCGAGTGCGTTGAATGCTGGACAGACCTTAATGAGCTTTATTTAAAGTGTTGTATCCTCCAAAGGATAAACCCAAGTTTATGAAGTTGATAAGTGGACTTGGTTACTATTCTGTTCTCAGTCAAATTTTGCATGGTGTCACCAAGGGCTAATTGTGCTCTACCACTTGCTCATCACCAAGGCAGCTTATTCATACTCATCACACTGCAACCTAATTAATTTCTCTCTCTCTTGACCGTTCCCCCTTCTGCATTATCTTTCACTTTCCCAGAGTACTGTGATGTCCTGTGCAAAGTGTCAACTGTTATACAGCAGCAACATAAGGACATGACTATTTGCATGAGAAAATGTTCTGATTGCCTCTCCATAGTCACATGACCTGATTGCTGATTGGTCTCTTTGGAGGATAAGCCACACCCAGAGGTTTCTCTGGAATGTGTAATTGGAACCGCCCAGCCCACGTTCTGAGTGACTTTGCAAAGTGTAATTCGAGCCATTCTGACTTCAGACATCAGAGAGGATAGAGCTCCCTCGTCCCAGCCCAAGTTGCTGAATTCTCCCAGCCCAAGTTCCTTAACCTTTACCGCCCCCAGCCCAAGTTCCTTACTCCCCCCTCCCCCAGCCCAAATTCCTTACTCCCCCCTCCCCCAGCCCACGTTCCTTACCCCCTCCTCCCCCAGCCCAAGTTCCTACTCCCCCCTCCCCCAGCCCACGTTCCTTACCCCCTCCTCCCCCAGCCCAAGTTCCTACTCCCCCCTCCCCCAGCCCACGTTCCTTACCCCCTCCTCCCCCAGCCCACATTCCCTACTCCCCCCTCCCCCAGCCCACGTTCCTTACCCCCTCCTCCCCCAGCCCAAGTTCCTACTTCCCCCTCCCCCAGCCCACATTCCTTACTCCCCCTCCCCCAGCCCATGTTCCTTACCCCCTCCTCCCCCAGCCCAAGTTCCTACTCCCCCTCCCCCAGCCCACGTTCCTTACCCCCTCCTCCCCCAGCCCAAGTTCCTACTCCCCCCTCCCCCAGCCCACGTTCCTTACCCCCTCCTCCCCCAGCCCAAGTTCCTACTCCCCCCTCCCCCAGCCCACGTTCCTTACCCCCTCCTCCCCCAGCCCAAATTCATGCCGCCCTCAGCTGAAGTTCCTGACACCCTCAGCCCAAGGTGCTGACCCCATTCTCGTCCAAGTTCCTGACCTTAGATTCCCCCCACCCCACCATAGATGGGGCATTGTGTGTGGGTCATGGATTGGTAACAGGTTTATTGGGTACGAAGTGAATAGTGACAGTGTCGTTACTTCCGGGTTTCATCCACTCCAATGATGTCCCTTGTAACATACGCACCGAGCTTTCCGAGAAATCCGGTGTGGGTGCAAAGGGGGTTGGAACAATATGATCCGTCTTCCCTAAGTTCCCCCTCTCCCCTCCGATCCTCTCTCCCACTTCCCCTCTCTCTCCCTCTTCCCCCCCGCCCCTCCAGTCTCTGTCTCTCTCTTCGCCCTCCCAGCCCCGTGTGTCTCTTTTTCTCTCTCTCTCTCTCTCTCTCTCTCTCTCTACCTCTCCCACTACATCCGATGTTTTCTCTCCCACAGAAGATTGCAAAAATGTTCCAAGTAATGCAAAAGTTAGAAGCAAATCCATCTCCAACTCCGAGCTCCAGCAGCACCTCCAGCTCCATACGACTCGTGGTTTGGCCACTTCCGACTTCCAGCTTCCTCATACGCCGCACTGCGCATTCACGGCCGAATCGAAGGCCCTTGCTCAAAAAGGGGGCAGAGTCCAATGTGCGCATGCACAGAAAGACACACAAAAAACTAGTACAAATAGTCACTCTGGGAACATAACCTTCCCCAGCCATTCATTTTAATCTTAGGCCACATCTTTTCCTGTGGCTGAGAAGGTTGCTGGTTGACCTGTTTCCAGAACCCTGCACATGATGCCCTTCAGCCAGCTCTGAAGTGATGCACAATAGCAACCCAGTGGTGGCTTTTAAAAAAATATTTTCCTTCCTTCCCCCCTCTGGTCTCCAATTGATGCCACCTTACAAAGGTACAGCTGAGACCAGGGACTATGTGGAGCAAAGAGGATTGAATTTGTGTCCTCCTAGCTCATAACATCATGTGTTGATGTTGCAATGCACTACTCTGCTTTTTGTAACGCCAACTGTAATCTCTGTCGATTTAAAGTGGCTTTCCAGTGCATTTGTTACCTGATGTAAAATCCAGCAAGTAGACACGAGTGTGAACCTGTGCATGGTGAAATTTGAATTGTTTGTTTGTGCAATCCATGCAATTTCTGGCAAAAGTACTTTTCCATCTATGGTAGGGCTGCAGCCTTAAGATACAAGTATACTACTTTTATTTATCGGCCTAGAAATCCCGGTCGGCTGCTTCCCGTGGGCGATCGACTGAAAAAGTTAAAAAAAGATGTGCCGTATCTGTTCTTGCTGCGCCCATGAGAGATCCCGGTCCTGAGGCCTCCGGTCCTGAGGCCTCCTCTCCCTGCGCGTCGGAGTGTGTGCATCGTCGGGATGTCCGTAAGTTGGAGCTGCAGTCACATGGCAGCCAATCCAGGTACAGTACTTTCTTATTCATCATAATGGGATCTCTGTAAGTTGGCGATCCCATTATTATGATTGAGAAACCGCCCCCAAACACCAAAACACTAAAAAAAAAAAAGAAAAAATACATCACATATTTAATAACTTAAATTAAAGTTATTTATGGCTTACAAAAATAAATATTTTTCCGATTTTTAAAAAAAGTTTTCATTACGGTTTAAAATAAACTTACCTTAATGGGCAGGGTTTTCAACAATAAAATGTGTTTTAAAATATTTTTGTGTGTTTTAAAACTCTTGCACCTGTAAAACTATGCTATGCACCTGCTTTTAGCAAGATTACGATTAAATATCATAATCTTGCCCATGCGAATGTTCTGGCTCCTGAGATGCAGAGGATCTGTCAAGCTGGAGCTTGACAGATCGGAAAAGCCGGTTTTCAGTGTATGTGCATTATGCGCTGAAAACCGGCTTTTGCGATGCCTTCCCGGGTCTGTAGACACTCCGAACGGACCAAGGGAGGCCGCGATTTCCAGGCCATGATATATTTCCCATGGCGACTAGCTGTGACCAACGTCTCCTTTAAGCTGCGGTGCTGTGTGGCTGTCTGCCGGTCCCGCACAGCCCGGGACTGGCTTTTATAGTGTATGCTTGAAAGTTGGAATGGTTCGCGCAACCATTAAAGGGACTGCGCACCCAAATTTAACATTTGGGGGGAACACTGGGTTGTGTACCTGTGTTGCTAAACGTAATAAAACAGCAGTTATTTTGTTGACAATGGCCATACATTGCACACACATCTTGCAAGAAAATAAATTTTGGCTTTAGGTTTTTCTCCGATTTTGCCTCTCCTGGGAGTGGTGGTAGTGTCTAGTCACGATGCTGTAGTTATCATGGATGTAGGGCAGACTTGTTGGATCAACTCGTCTTTTTCTGCCTGTCATTTTTGTATGTTAATATATGGCTGGATTATTACACTAAATCCGTGCCTTTAAAAATCATTTTAAATATATCTAGTCACAAATAAATTTACCTTGGGATTAATCTGGTTTGTATTTAGTACGTGTTTATAATCCTGTGCAATAAAATGGGTCCAGTTTCCAAGTGGTCTGAAATGTGTGTATTGAAATTTTAAAGACCGAAATCCATAGATTTTTGTTAGGTATCAAGGGAAATGGGTCATTAGCGGGTAAATAGAGTTGAGGTACAGATCAACCATGATACTGATTAACGCAACACACTCGAGGGGCTGAATTGCCGACTGTTATTCCTATATATACCATGTGTTACATACAGAATGGGTGGGATTGAGATAAGTCAGAACTTCATCTTGGACTTCAGACGATGACAAAAAAAAAGGTGTGGTAGTGTAGTGGTTAAATTACTGAACCAGTAATCCAGAGGTTTGGACTAATAAACCACAGAAGAGAATTCAACTCACACCATGGCTGTTTGAGAATTTGACTTCAGTTTTAAAAAATGTTTGAAGTGCTGGTGAAAAATGACCATGAAGTGTCATAAAAACCTAACTGGGTACTTAACGTCCTACCTTACACGGTCCTGCCTGACTCCAGTCCCACACCAACGTGGTTGACTTTTAATTGTCTTCTGAAGCAAGACACTTTGTTCTACCAAACTGTAAGGCGGCGGGCCCACCACCATCTCCTCAAAGCAGCTAGTATGAGCAATAAACAGTCAACTGAATATCAGCAATATCTCTATCTGCTCAAGCTTTCCTCTTGCAATTTGTTGTCATAGAATCACAGAAATGTACGGCACAGAAGGAGGCCATTCGGCCCATCGTGTCTGTGCTGGCCGAAAAAGAGCTATCCAGCCTAATCCCGCTTTCCAGCTCTTGATGCAAGATTTCTAAATCTCTGGCATTAAATTGACAACAAGACCAATTCTTTAAAAAAAAATTTGAAATAGTTTATTAAACGCACACACATGCACATGTATCAGCAGTCGTCAGCTATCCTACGGATCTACTTAGTTACAACAGATACAATGTTAGAATAATAATTTAGAAAAAGGTATACCTCACTTCCCTCTGGCAAAGCACAAGCACATGATATTCATCCTTCTGCTGTGGAGGGAGGTTTCTGCTTTGCCATGTGCCAAGGAGAAGAGAGGGCTAGCAATCTTTGCTTGACTTTTTATATCCTTTAAGGCCATAGTTTCTCAAAAAGCCTCAGGATTGAGTCTTGGCTCCAGGGCCATTCCTGATTGGCTTCTCCTCATACATGTGTCTGTCTGGAGAGCCAGTTCCATTCCTTGATTAGGTTAATGGCTTTTCAGTTAACACCTTTTCTAGTTTGGTGAGTTTCAAAGCCTTGCTTCCTTTGTTCCTTGAGCTCTGCTCAGCCAGAGGAGACATGAACTTGGGGAAGTCAATCCATTTTGTTTCTATTGAAACAGCAGCCTTTCTATATAACCTACATATTTAACATATATATATATATATACAGAATCAATTTTGTCATTACTAAACACTTTTATTCTTACATTGGTCTGTACCACTGGAGGTTTCGGCACTTCAAGTGCATATCCAAGCACTTTTTAAATGCGATGAGGGTTTTTGCCTCTACCACCCTTTCCAGACCAAACCACCCTCTGGGTGAAAATATTTCAATTCAACACCCCCTAATCCTTCTACCCACTACTTTAAATCTATGCCCCCTGCTTATTGACCTCTCTGCTAAGGGAAATAGATCCTCCCTATGCACTCTATTTAGGCCCTTCATAATTTTATACACCTCAATTAAGCCTCAGCCTCCTCTGTCATCTGCAACCCACAATTAAATTATTTGTTGTAACTTGTATTCACTGGAGTTCAGAAGAGTGAGAGGGGACCTCATAGAAACGTTTAAAATTCTGACGGGTTTGGACAGGTTGGATGCAGGAAGAATGTTCCCAATGTTGGGGAAGTCCAGAACCAGGGGTCAAAGTCTGAGGATAAGGGGTAAGCCATTTAGGACCGAGATGAGGAGAAACTTCTTCACCCAGAGAGTGGTGAACCTGTGGAATTCTCTACCACAGAAAGTAGTTGAGGCCAATTCACTAAATATATTCAAAAGGGAGTTAGATGAAGTCCTTACTACTCGGGGGATCAAGGGGTATGGCGTGAAAGCAGGAAGGGGGTACTGAAGTTTCATGTTCAGCCATGAACTCATTGAATGGCGTTGCAGGCTAGAAGGGCTGAATGGCCTGCTCCTGCACCTATTTTCTATGTTTCTATGTTTCTATTACCCACTCGATGTTACCTATTCATTGATGAAAACTGGACACCATTCATATTGGGACAAAAGTTGAAGTTGCTATCTGAAAGATTAGGCTTACATAGAATTCCATGTAAACATCATTCAAAAGTTTGTAGACAATATATTTATATTTTTATAAAAATACATTTCACCCCCAATACATTTTAATTATCCCAGGGTGAAATATAGGACTGTTTGTTTTCTGTGAAAGCGATTGCTGTATTATTTTGATGGGTGCACATTATTAATGCAGTGAAGCGCTGTATTAACTGACTTAGCCAGCACAACCATCCTGATGGCGGAGGCACATCTGTCTAAAATTTGTTGCTTTATTAAATTTCTCTTAATCTTCCTGTTCACAAGTCTGTGTATCTTTTATTTAAGTGCCCTTTCTGCCTGCTGACTTCATCTCATTTTGTAAAATAAAGAATCTGGCTTTTTTTTGCCATCTGTCTTGAAATGTAGTTTGTTAAAAGTGTATCTGGTTAAGTTTTGGAGAAAACAACCTGCCTCCTGCTTGTGGCAAGGTTCCTTGAATCCATTTTTAAGAGCTAGCCATTTGTACAATTGCATTATTTAGTTCCATTTTATGCTTTTGTTCAGTATTGTGCTATTATTGACTATCTTTCTGAATTCATAAAAGTGTCATGAAATATACAGGAATTTAGTATTTTGAATGGTTAAGCATACCTAAATTTTAGAATAATCCAGATTGTAGATAAATGACATATCACTGGAGAGAGCTGGTGTGAAGCAGTGGTGCACACTAATGATTCTATATTTGTTTTTATCATGATGACAGAATTCACTTTTCAGATGGAGTTTTAGAAGTATTTTTTTCTGTGTAATCCTTACTTTTTCTTTCTGTCGATCACAGAATCTGCAATGCATGTTGGCCTCTCTTCAGTCAGAGCTTGACATGCAAAGGTTCTTGATGAAAATTGAGTCATCCCAGAGAGTTAGTACCTTACTTTCCTTCTTGTCCTTTTCTTTCACAGTGAATTTGCACTCATTCTTTTCGGTTGATGGGCAACAACTGTGTGCAGGCAACTCAACTAATACAAGTTTAAAGATGACAAAATAGATGCTTTCAGGGCTAGGACTGTCTGCCTGTTTGAATGGGGCCTGTTGCCTAATGACTCTAGATTGATGTAAGCTCCAATATTTGATGTAAGGGTAATATTTATCCCTCAGTCAACATAACAAAAACAGATTATCTGGTCATTATCACATGGCTGTTTGTTGTGCGCAAGTTGGCTGCCACGTTTTCCACACTCCAAAAAGTACTTCATTGGCTGTAAAGCGCTTTGAGACGTCCGGTGGTTGTGAAAGGCACTATATAAATGCAAGTCTTTCTTTCTTTAAGCTCCACAGGCCTACATAAATGTCTGACAATTAGGTTACAGGCTCCAATGTTAGATGTTTTTGAAATAAATTGGAACACTTCAGTTTTAAAACTGGACTTAAAAAGATAGAATGGCACAGTCTGTTGGTGCTCTAATCTGCAACAGTTGAAGGTTTTGGGTTTGTACCTGCTATTTCTCAATCTGCAGCTCTGCTGCCAGAATGACATTCCAAGTGGGGACCAGACATTTGCGTAAGTGCTGGGTACAAAGATTGGAAGGAATTTCCCAAGATCATTGTTGAGCATTTCCTGATACCTGCTGGCTAGAGTGCCAGTACCAGAGCACTGGGAGAGGCTCACCACCTACAATACTGTGACACTTGGGCAATGGTGTGTGGCATGGTGTGACCTGAATAGGGAAAGAAATAAAACCAAAAGTATTTTTCAAAACAAAACTTGGGCAGATTTATCTCTCTTGCTGACACACCTCTATCTATGCTATCTATTTAATGTTACAGTTCCAATTTATAATTCAAATCTAAGAAGAATATTCTGTTTTCTTTTAGTCCTAACTAGTTTAGCGTACTAACTTGGATTATGTGACTCACTGATGAGTGTGACCTGATTAATTGCAAATGTATTTTTCTGTAACAACTTTTCACAAACTGTTGAGATGCATGCGAGAGTTTGAGAATGTTGGTTTCTCAGGAGATAATTGCCTCAGCAGCAGTTAGTTTCTGACTGATTTTAAAATGTCTCAAGAATGTTCGTCACCCATATTTGCATTTCACTAGCAGTTTATTGGAAGTATACTGTAGGCAGGTCTGTTGAACCATCATCCTGCAACCTTCAATTCCTCACTACAAGTGATGCTCACGATTAGAATCTGCAGTTACAGTCTGCCATCGCAATTTTGTTTTGTAGTCAGTTACATCCTGGGCTCAAGCGGCAGTGGAAGATTCTTCATTGCTGCTGATACTGAAGGGGTGATTGACTCACATCTTGTCTAATGTTAGAGAAGATATTTGTAATTGGCTTTCCAATTCTCGATTGTGTTTAGTGCAATGGTGTGTATCCAACGAGAACACTCCACTTTGAAGCACTGTATTGATTTTTAGTTCAAAGTAGAAATAATAAGCATACCTACTTTCTGACATGATTGTGGTGAATTGAAGGGCTTTAATGTTCAACTCTGAATCATGTGCATACTCTGAGCTAAATAAAACTATCGGCTGGAATTTCCATGGCGGTTCCCACGATCTCCCACTGGCAAAAATCCTGGAGAAATTACGTTAATGGTTATTTATGCCATTTCTCCAAGGTTTGCAACGAAGTTATGGCACGGGGTAGAGAGAACCCTCACAGAAATTTTATTCCTATATAATTAAACTGTAAAGCTCCATTTAGGGACCAAAATACTTGTATAAACTTATCCGTGCAGCAATCTGGAAAAAAGTGATAAAAATACAATTGAGCTGATTATTAAAAATGCCATTATCCAATTAAGGATGGGGATAATGAGAAATAAACAAGGTGTCTATCTAGTTACTGAATAGACATTGGTTTCCAAAATTGGCAGTTCACATATGGTTATGTTTATTTATTATATAATGGAGAATTCAAAATGTGAAACATATGATCCAGTCCTTTGATGTAGTTCCTGGGCATATTCATATTCCTCACATGCAAGTACATAGAAATTACAGCATAGAAACAGGCCATTTGACTCGACCAGTCCTTGTGTTTACCCAGCACAAAAGCAAATAGCCCTAGTTTCATTTACTTACCCTGTTTCGATAGGCCTTCATCTGTAGTTGGATATGATACCAATTTTAATCTTTTTGACTTTAACCAAGCCATCTGAGACAGTAGAGAAACTGATTCTGTACTGGAAATGAAGAACAAAAGTAATAGCAATGGTCAATTGCACTACTATCTGTTAACCTGTTTTAAAGTGGTATTAAGAGATGCCTAGATGTAATTCACCTCTCCATTTCCTTGAGTCGAAGAATGATCCAGATTCTTTTGGAGAAAGAGGAACAACGCAAGGGTGATTTGTGACCCTAGAAATATGTTGTGTACTTCATTTAGCCTTAATCACAGTTTTGGGATTTGGGATTCTTGATGGCTCATACATTTAGTCCAAAATGATGAGGGATCCAGCATCAATCCAAACTTGGCAGTATGACCAATGTCTAAACATATTCCCAAATACGTACCATAGTTCATTTTCCATTCATGAGACCAATTCATCCAGTAAAGTGTTCATCACTAAAGGGGGAGGCAGTATTTTTAAGTTATGGTACTTCTGGGATTTATTATAAAGGTTTTAGTTTATGGGCTGAATTCTGCGACAACCCCTGCCAAAATGAATGGCTAACTGTTGTGGAAATGTATTCATTCAAAGGATAGGAATTAAATGATATCTGAATAAAGAGTATGATTGCAGGTAGCTTAACGCATGATCCTGTACCTTCTAACAATGCATGGTATGCAGAGGTTGTGCTTGACTGGTTTCCAGGTTTATAATCTTCAGTATGATTGCATGCAGATCTTTAGTGGTTTGACTTGTATAGTAATTTTAAAAAGTCATGTTTTCCTTCTTGCAGAGCAGAAGCCCAAAGCATTTAAGAAGTTCCCAGTCTGGTCTCGGGGACCAGGCTGAACATCTCTCCGTTGCATCAGCGGATTCTTTCGAAGCAATGGCAGAACCGGAGGTGCCACATCTCTTTAATAGAGGGACCCGTTTGCGGGCAAGCCTCCCTGTTGTTCGTTCAACCAACCAGACAAAGGACAGATCACTAGGTAAGGTGTACTTGTCACTAACTTAAGTATATTGCACTCTGTGTATTTGTACACTCTGTGTATTGCTCTTTCATTTCCCATTCCACCTGAGGTGAATTATGTACCACTGGAAAGGCATGTGTTGGTTTTGGCAGCTGAGAATTTTGCTTTGCACATTTCAATGTTTCTTTGTTACATACAACCAGGTTTAAACCAACAAAGTGCTGTATTACTGATCCTAAACAAGTTAGAGAAGATGTTATTCTAATGTTCTCTTGTGTAATTTGGATTCCAAACCCTGCATGGACTGGATGTGTTAGTGCCAGAATTACATAGTTTTCTTCACTACAAATTGAGAAGTTCTGTAATGTCTCCAATTCTGCTTTATTATAATTTGTAAATAGAAATGCCAAGGACATTTTTATTAAGAACATAAGAGCATAAGAAATAGGAACAGGAGTAGGCTATGTGGCCTCTCGAGCCTGCTCCACCATTCAATAAGATCATGGCTGATCTGATCTTGGCCTCAGCTCCACTTCCCCGCCCGCACACAGTATTGTGTACTTGGAAAGTTAATGAGGTCTTTCAAAGTGAATGTTACTGGTAATTGTGTTCTAGATAGCTGTGATTGTAGCAGTTAGTAAAACTTCCTTTTGTTTTTACGTGAATCGGGAACAGTTGCATTAGATTTTTTTTCCCAGCTTTAAAATTGGGATGTCCTTTGCTGTGAAATATGCAAGTAATTAATAGCCATATTCTTGAGTTTCATTAACTAAAATCTAGTCTTATATAGAAACATAGAAAATAGGTACAGGAGTAAGCCATTCGGCCCTTCGAGCCTGCACCACCATTCAATATGATCATGGCTGATCATGCACTTCGGTACACCATTCCTGCTTTCTCTCCATATCCCTTCATCCCTTTAACTGTAAGGGCCACATCTAACTCCCTTTTGAATATATCTAATGGACTGGCCTCAACAACTTTCTGTGGTAGAGAATTCCACAGGTTCACAATTCTCTGAATCAGTCTGGTGAACCTTCGCTGCACTCCCTCAATAACAAGAATGTCCTCCTCAGATTAGGAGACCAAAACTGTACACAATATTCAAGGTATGGCCTCACCAAGGCCCTGTACAACTGCAGCAAGATCTCCCTGCTTCTATACTCAAATCCTCTCGCTATGAAGGCCAACATGTCATTTGCCGCCTTCACCGCCTGCTGTACCATGCCAACTTTCAATGACTGATGTACCATGACACACAGGTCTCATAGCACCTCCCCTTTTCCTAATCTGTCACCCTGTTTTTGCCACCAAAGTGGATAACCTCACATTTATCCACATTATATTGCATCTGCCATGCATTTGCCCACTCACCTAACTTGTCCAAGTCACCCTGCAGCCTCTTAGCATCCTCCCTCACAGCTCACACTGCCACCCAACTTAGTGTCATCTGCAAACTTGGAGATATTACATTCAATTCCTTCGTCCAAATCATTAATGTATATTGTAAATAGCTGGGGGCCCAGCACTGAACCTTACGACACCCCACTAGTCACTGCCTGCCATTCTGAAAAGGACCCGTTTATTCCTACTCTTTGCTTCCTGTCTGCCAACTAGTTCACTATCCACGTCAGTACATTACCCCCAATACCATGTGCTTTAATTTTGCACACTAATCTCTTGTGTGGGACCTTGTCAAAAGCCTTTTGAAAGTCCAAATACACCACATCCACTGGTTCTCCCTTGTCCACTCTACTAGTTACATCCTCAAAAAATTATAGAAGATTTGTCAAGCATGATTTCCCTTTCATAGATCCATGCTGACTTGGATCGATCCTGTCACTGCTTTCCAAATGCACTGCTACTACGTCTTTAATAATTGATTCCAACATTTTCTCCACTACCGATGTCAGGCTAGACATAAGACATAAGACATAAGAATTAGGAACAGGAGTAGGCCATCTAGCCCCTCGAGCCTGCTCCGCCATTCAATAAGATCATGGCTGATCTAGTCGTGGACTCAGCTCCACTTACCCGCCCTCTCTTCGTAACCCTTAATTCCCTTATTGGTTAAAAATCTATCTATGTGTGACTTGAATACATTCAATGAGCTAGCCTCAACTGCTTCCTTGGGCTAACCGGACTATAATTCCCTGTTTTCTCTCTCCCTCCTTTTTTTAAAAATGGGGTTACATTAGCTACCCTCCAATCCATAGGAACTGATCCAGAGTCTATAGAATGTTGGAAAATGACCTGCATTGCGTCCACTATTTCTAGGGCCACTTCCTTAAGTACTCTGGGATGCTGACCATCAGGCCCTGGGGATTTATCGGCCTTCAATCCCATTAACTTCCCTAACACAATTTCCTGACTAATAAGGATTTCCTTCAGTTCCTCCTTCTCACTAGACCCTCAGTCTCCTAGTATTTCCGGAAGGTTATTTATGTCTTCCTTCGTGAAGACAGAACCAAAGTATTTGTTCGATTGGTCTGCCATTTCTTTGTTCCCCATTATAAATTCACCTGATTCTGACTGCAAGAAACCTACATTTGTCTTCACTAATCACCCTGACTTGTAAAATTATTTAAAAATAACCTCCTGGGTAGAGCACTTGTTTCCCTGCACAGCACTTGTTTCCCTTCCCCCTCCCAAACCTGATGTGACTGTAATGCTAGGTCCTCAGCTATTACTCACTGTTCTCCATGGAACAGCTACTGAAAGTCATCGAGCCTGCAAAACTTCTAAAGCAAGTTTTACAGTGTAATAACATTTTGCTAATTTTGAAGAAATTGCCTATTCTATGGGCACTCAAAATGAATTCTCCATAGCAGTATGTAGTAAAACTCAAATATATTACACTATAACATCAGAATGAGACTATTGAATTAAAATGGGGAAATGGATAATGATCAGTTGAGACATTTTTTATAGCTTAATATTAAGTGTTTGCTGTAGCTTGCTTTTTCATGCCATTCCATACCTTCATTTTGCACTCTTCGTTTAAGCATGGCTGCTATATTTAATTGACTATTTCTGTCACAGTAAACCTGCCTGCCTTTTAAAACATCTAGTGTGGAATTTTATAGGTTGATTAGACGGGGGGAAAAGGGCACTTGCATAACACTGCAATACGCAGAGTATAGCTTTCTTGATTGATGTTGTCAGGTGCCGTTGGAGAATTGCGTTCACTGAGGCTCGGTTACTGGTAAATAGCTGACACCTGAGTCATGCCACTGACCTTCAGTCCTTGACTTTTGTTGTTTTACTAAATTTGTTTCATTGTGTGTTACGCCAAAGCACGATGGGAAGACTGGGCTGACAGGATTCCAGTTCTCTTGTTACAAGAATCCTCTTATAGAAAAGTGTTGGTTCAGAACTTTCCAAACTCTATGTGGCAAGTATTCTCTAATTAAGATCTTTTAATACTTAAATTGTACTTGTTAGAAACATGCTAGAGACTGGCCAAGCTCATTTCACTTGAGATCCTTCTAGCTAATGGAGGAAAATTAGAATTGAATCCCATTAATCCAAGATGGATCTGAACCTAGGATCCAGAGGTAAAAAGTGTGTTTAACACATTGTGTAACCCACTCTCCTAGGGGACCCTGTCTTTAAGCTACTTCCTTTATCGTATCGCTGGGTGATTGTCTCATCTTTAGTTAGAACTATGAAGCCAATCAATATTGGAAGTGAACAAAGGAAAAGATAGTTAACATTTCAGATTGGACCATTCAACTGAAGTGCTTTGAATCCATTTACTATGAAGTGTATGAGAGGCGTCACATTTCAGGAAGTTTGACTTTGACCACACAAGATCTGGGTTTGATTTATATTCAAATGTTATTTTTAAGTTAACTTGAGCTCTCGTGGGTTTAGAAATCCCCTCTGCAGCTTGAAGCTGGGGCTTGGGGAGTGGGGAGAAGGGAAGAACATTTTAAAGCCTGTGGATTGTTGCCTGTCGTTGGATCAGACCATTGCATCAACATAACTCTATTCACTTTGAAAGCGGCAGGGGTAAGTTGTTGTATCCTCCACCCAGGGGGTGGTAACTGGTATAATTGGAAGAGCTATTGGCCAGGAAAGGGATACAGAGGTCAAACCCTAAACATCCCTGTCCAGAGGAAGAACAGGAGAACAAATGTTCTGGGCCAGTTAGTAAGTGCCGCTGAGAAAGGCAGCTAAGAATCTAGGCCAGTAATAAGGCTGACGATAAGAAAATGTTACTTAGCCCACAAACAATATCGCACAGTTTATTATTGTCTTCCTTTTGAGGAGGGACTGAAATGAAGTTGGTGAATTTGCTATAGCTATTACAGTCAATAATTGAATGTATAGAGTAATAGAAGCAACTTAATGATTCGTGCCTGGCTTCATCTCATGAAAAGTGTTATTAGTCCACCTGAAGATACGAGGGCATGTGCAAGTTTAAAGTAAGCTGTTCGTATAGCAAGGGGGTTCTATTGTTATGCTCCAGGATCACACCATCATACAACTAGATATTGGGCAGTATAGGCAAATTCCTGATTGTAAGGGATGTGAGGTTCATGAGCAAAGCCAGTGATGCTGAGAATGTTTTAACAATAAGTTGGGGCGTTGATCCCTCTGATTGTTGCCACCTTCTCTATAGGGGTGTGGAGCAACTGCCCTCTAATTGGTGCCTCTCCATCGCCATGATTGCAGGAACTGTGTTGGGTGGATTGTGATTATGAATCTGTATGCCCCCTCCATCATCATCATCATCATCATCATCATCATCATCGGCAGTCCCTCGAAATCGAGAAAGACTTGCTTCTACTCTAAAAGTGAGTTCTTAGGTGACTGAACAGTCCAATTGCAGTCTCTGTCACAGGTGAGACAGACTGTCGTTTCTGCATGCTCTCGGCTCGAGGTGGTCAGCACCCTCCTGGATGCTCTTCCTCCACTTAGGGCAGTCTTTGGCCAGGGACTCCTAAGTGTCGGTGGGGATGTTGCATTTTATCAAGGAGGCTTTGAGGGTGTCCTTGAAACGTTTCCTCTGTCCATCTGGGGCTTGCTTGCCGTGTAGGAGTTCCGAGTAGAGTGCTTGCTTTGGGAGTCTTGGGTCAGGCATGCGCACTATGTGGCCTGCCCAGCAGAGCTGATCAAGTGTGGTCAGTACTTCAATGCTGGGGATGTTGGCCTGATCGAGAACGCTAACGTTGCTGCGTCTGTCCTCCCAGGGGATTTGCAGGATCTTGCGGAGACATCGTTGGTAGTATTTCTCCAGCAATTGAGGTGTCTACTGAATATGGTCCACGTCTCTGAGCCATACAGGAGGGCGGGTATTACTACAGCCCTGTAGACCATAAGCTTGGTCTTAGCAGGGATATCCCCCTACTCGAGCACAGAACACTGTATTCTGTGCGTTACACCACATACCAACTGCTTGGAAATGCATATGTGAAACACTGGGTGAGAATCTTCTCGCAAGTTTCCTACCTCGTGCAGGAACACCTAGGGCCTGATTTTTTTCTGTTTTCTCACTTTAGTGAAGATGTAAATAAAATGGTTAACACTACTTTAAAGCTATCTACTTTTTTTTCTATAAAGGAAATTTTACCCTCTCATCTGATCAGTGCAATCACCAGCCTCCACCATATAGAAACATAGAACATAGAAAAATAGGTGCAGGAGTAGGCCATTCGGCCCTTCTAGCCTGCACCGCCATTCAATGAGTTCATGGCTGAACATGCAACTTCAGTACCCCCTTCCTGCTTTCTCGCCATACCCCTTGATCCCCCTAGTAGTAAGGACTTCATCTAACTCCCTTTTGGGTGTATATGGAGAACTCGATATACAAACCAGTCTTCAAACATGCCTCAACATTGTTGAGTGAAATCAGTATAGCTAGTTGCTAAAAAGGTTTAATAAGTATGGTTGATTTAAAATTGCTGCGTAAGTTCTCCCTTCTGGGGAACTGTTTATTTCAGTGGGATACAGCAGTGTATGTATCTTCATTCTTGGGACCTGGATTTAAATGTAGCTTGCATTCATGAGACCATATTTTGTCTGTAAGGATCTTTGATGAAATGTGTTCAGTCTTGGTCCGGTTCCTAGTGCTTCTGACCTAATATTAATTTGCCATTAATTCAATATCAATGAACTAATTGGCTTTCTCATTCAGAGATGAACTCCCAAACTCACCCATTTTCTAAAACGAAAACTATGAAGAAAAGATAGGAATGAAGTGATAGCTTTGTCCAGTTATTTAAAAGTAGATTTTGTATACAATTTTTGATCATTTTTTAAATTCAGTCCTTTTAAAAGAGAAGTCAACACGAGTTGGCAAAAATTAACTTTGAAACTTGTGGGTTGTAGAATTGAATATTTACATTGTTGGTGGAGAATTTTTCCAACTGAAGTTGCGTTTTTTAAAAAATCTTAAAGTTGATTAAAATCTGTATATTTGCAGTTGGATATGATCCAACAAAATGCAAATATGGACTCTTTGGCCCCTATTATTGCCACAATTGTGCGCCTTTTTTGGCGTCCAAACTTTTTTTTGGCGTGAAATCCTCCGTTTCCAACTTTCACCAACGTTTGTACGCCGGCGCCAACCATGTGCGGCAGTTTAAAAATTTTTGCCGTAGACACGAGTGAAAATGGGCTCTGGCGCCGTTTTAGTGCAGTTAGGTGATTCTGGATGTCCACGATTTTTTTCAGCGCAGTACGCACTGCCAAAAAGCACCCCCCCCCCCCCCCCAAAAAATCCTTCTGTGAACTTAAGGAAATCGGCGCGTGCACAAAAGGACATTGGGGCCAAGCGAAAGATAAAAATAACGTACAAATGCATGGATTTTTTTTTGACAGGTACCTTTCCGAGTTTTTGGAGCGAGACAATGTAAAAAAACAAACATATGACCTTTTTTCGGAGGGAACTGAAATAACTTTGCTGGGTTCTTTTTCACCCATATTGCGACAGTCCACCCCAACACAATTGTTGCTGGCCGGGCTCCAGGCACGGGTCGGGGGAGCGGCGGCCGCACACAAGCACCAGAGCCCGGGCTGCTTTTAAAGCTGAGCATCGAGTTGTTGTGCTTGTGTCCGGCTGAGCTTGCAATCCTGTCCGGCCTGCACTACTTCAACCCGTGCCTTGAGCTCGGTCAGCATCCGAAACAGGACATTTTGTGTACAGGCACAGCAGCAAGTTAGAAATGACCATTTGTTACAGGTGACCCAAGAAAATCACCAAACAAACAAACAAACACATGCGCAGATCAGGGTGTGGTCCGATCTTGGGCATTCACCCAGCCTTGTGGAGTAAAACGGAGAGGAAAGCTGTCAGTGATTTAAGTCTTTATCTGCATAATAACAGTAATAATGGTACAATTTTTAGCATGCCTGATGTGATAAGGGCGTTGGCCATACATGGCATGCAGAGGCGACGAATAATTCGATGTTGATATCGAGGAGACAGATTGATGGGGAGGAGGTCTTACCCTCTGAGTCTATAGGGAAAAATGCTCATACCTGCAACTGTGAGGCAGACTGCTTTCGCAGGCTGCGATTCAGAAAGGAGGTCATCACTGAGATCTGCCAACTAATCAGGGCAGACATACGGCCAAGAAGTGGAAGGAGGACTGCCCTACCTGTAGAACTAAAGGTAACAGCGGCACCCCCTCACAACGTCGCTCAGTTCACTGCCATCATGAAGGGACAGGTACTGGACATTGAAGATCCTCCTGAGCAGAGAAAGAGGGTTGAGCATTTGGAGGCGGCTGACGAGGAGGAGGAAGAGGACGACTTAGCAGCAGGAGGAGGAACCACCTCAAGCCACAGGACGACGACGGCGGAGGAGGGTGGGGTGACCAAGGGGACCAATAGCCATTACTAGAGACTTGCGTCAGTGGCTAATCTGTGAACGTTTTTCTGCCTGAAGGCTAAACGGTGGCACGTTTGATTATAGTGTCGCACCATGTTGACTGTTTACACCTGTTTGCACTTTTAATAATGTTGTGTTGGTTTATGTTGGTCTAATATATACTGATGGTTAAATTCACAAAATAATGCATTGATTCTGGTTAAATTAAAAGAAGTTTATTAAACATTTGTACTTAATAACATAAGAATATAAGAAATAGGAGTAAGCCATACGGCCCCTCGAGCCTGCTCCGCCATTCAATACGATCATTGACTCAGGTCCACTTTCCTGCCCGTTTCCCATAACCCCTTTTTCGCTTATTGTTTCAGAAACTGTCTATTTCTGTCTTAAATTTATTCAATGTCCCAGCTTCCACAGCTCTCTGAGGTAGTGAGTTCCACAGATCCACAACCCTCTGAGAGAAGAGATTTCTCCTCATCTCAGTTTTAAATGGGTGGCCACTTATCCTAAGATTTTGCCCCCCCTAGTTCTAGACTCCCTATCAGTGGAAACATCCTCTCTGCATCAACCTTGTCAAGCCCCCTCATAATCTTATACGTTTCGATAAAATCACACCTCATTCTTCTGAAATCCAATGAATAGAGGCCCAACCTACTCAACCTTTCCTCATAAGTCAACCCCCTCATCTCCGGAATCAACCTAGTGAACCTTCTCTGAACTGTCTCCGAAGCAAGTATATCCTTTCGTAAATATGGAAACCAAAACTGCACGCAGTATTCCAGGTGTGGCCTCACCAATACCCTGTATAGCTGTAGCAAGACTTCCCTGCTTTCATACTCCATCCCCTTT